>NC_029779.3:3835333-4006090 GCF_000817695.3 Arachis duranensis | reverse complement strand
GATTTGTGTTTGAACTTCTAAGAAAAAAAAATTTTTCAAGTAAAAGATCTTATAAAAAAGTAAAAGTAATTTTATGTTTGCAAAATGATCTTTTTATTTATCAATTGTGTTTAGGTATAACCATATAAAAGTACTTTTTTTGTTTATTTATTAGGTGAAATACATCATTTTTAAAGAAAAAAAGATCATTTAAAAAAAGATGTAAATTGTAATTTTTAAAAAAAAATATTTTTTACTACTGAAAATTTACCAAATACGCTAAAAAAATCTTATTTCATTAAAAAAAATTTTTTATCAACTTAATAGCGCCCAAACAAGCACATAATCATTCTCTCTTTTTTTGGATAATTTGATTATTATTCTTACTCATTTTTTTATCTAATTTTACAGTCATAGATTGTTTACAATGCATCACATCTATCAAATATTACCTCGAGTTGTATTTATTGATTTAAATTCTAAAATATATATATTTAAATATAAAATATATATTAAAAATAAATTAAATATTATATATACGAGTGATTTGATAATTAATTTTTAATATTCATATAGTATTTTAGTTTGATTTTTTATGAAAAAATGATAGATTACTCTATACATTTATTTCAACTTTTGTCTCTAGGCAAACACAGCCCCAGTAATTAATTAATAATCTTTTGTTGGAAAACGACATTCTTAACGAGGTGATCCTATATATATATATTTGAACCGAGTCCATATTCATCATCGAGTCCAACTTCAACATTATGGTATCATTAGAAGAAGAGAATGAGACTGTGAAGCAGAGAATCACACAAGGGATGCCACTGCTCACTCCATACAACATGGGAAGATTCAATCTCTCTCACAGGTATAAACTAATTAAGTTATATTAATTACCACGTTGAATGATTGATCATCATGTTATTATGTTCTGATCTGTTTACTGTTTTCTTTTGTGAACACTCCAAAGCAAAAGCAATTTCAAATCTATGGAGAACAATCATTTTCATAGTTCCCCTGCCCAGATGCAGTTATTAATCTTTATTCTGTTATTATTTAATATATTTTAATATCTATATATGTATACAGGGTAGTTTTAGCACCATTAACAAGAACAAGGTCCTACAACTTTGTGGCTCAGCCGCATGCTGCTCTTTACTATTCTCAAAGAACGACGAAAGGTGGCTTTTTGATTGGAGAAGCTTCGGGAATATCAGAAACTGCACAAGGGTAATCTTTCATTCCTCTTACTTGTTATAAATTCTTTATATATATCTTATTTTTATTGATATGTTTGGTCATGGAAAAAAGATCGAATAGAAAGTTTAATCCTATTTATGATTTCAGTCAAGACATTCTTTTTGTTTGTTCCTTTGTTTAGATATTTTAAATCTTTTGTTATTCAAATAACGTTATGAATAAAATGATACCAAAATGATTTTTTTTTGTACGTCGTCTTTTTCAAGTTAAAAAACTTATGGTTGTGCCTATTAAAAGTTATAACCCATTGTACGTAAATTTTACTTAACTGCAATCATCTAAGTTTTTTAAAAAAAAAATTATTCACTACATTAGTGTTTGAAATATTGTTTAATAATTATTATAATTATCTATATATATTTACGTATTTACGAGTAAAGCTAACGAATGCTAAAAAGAATTATCTCTAACTACGTACTTACGAATTCGAAATTATGTAGTCACCATATAGAAGTTGTGAAGGACAGAATTCTCGTGACTGCTTAAGTCCATAGAAGATAATACATGTCTCCATCTGAAGGAGATAAGAAAATAGAGAGTAAAAACTGGAAAGTTCTTAATAAAGTAAAACAAATTAAGTTGCTTTTTATATATCGGCCACGTGTCTTAGATCAAACCGACCACAACAAAAAAACATAAGCAAACAACAAACAAAATTAAACAACAACATAACATACAACCACTAGAACGGATTCAAAACATAAGAGATATGCACAAACAAGTATGATGCATGTCTAACCCTAATGCAGGTAATGAGCTTTCGGTTTTTGATCCGTGCCTGACATTACATCCTTACGAACGTTGTCTCTCGTTGCCATTACTTTGGGGGTATAATGCCCAATACACTCTTGGGTTATATCGCCCGCACGCTCTTAGGCTATAGCGACCATACCGCTCTTACGATTAAAGTGACGAATCACACTCTTGGGTTATAGCGCCCATACTGCTCTTCAACAAATTGCCGGCTAAATCGATGACAAAAAGAGTCATTGATATAGCACTTCTAAACACAATTATCTCATCACATAATCAAATACTTTTTAAAATATAATAATTCCTTATCTAGAATTCCACCATCTTTATAAAATAATCATCACATAATCAAATACTTTTTAAAATATAATAATTCCTTATCTAGAATTCCACCATCTTTATAAAATAATCAACTGAAATAGAGTGGGTTATGAGATTTAACTTTAGAATCACTTTTTTAAATATTTCAGAGTTATATTTAAACTTTATAAATACTTTTTAAAAAATACATAAATATGTCTACGTGATTAAAAGTGCATAAATATACTTAAATTTATTAAAACGACATCTTGTGCAAGTTACTCTATTTAAGTTGATGTATTTTAAAAATTACTCTGAACTTCTATAAAAGAGATCAAGTATTCACTGATTACTTTATAATTTATTCAAAATATTGTACTAATTTTTAAATACCCAAAATTTCATTAAAATAAGTAAATCGAGCATGATTCTTCCATTTTTAAAATAAAACATTTTTCTTTTAATTAGAGTTATATTTTTTCCAAAAGCGTCTTCTAATTTAAACCCTTTATTACAAACCATTTATTTTTTTTCAAAAACCAAACTCAATTAATTTCAATAAAATTCATATATTTTAAAATATATATATATATATTCATTAAATTTTCTCAAATCCTCAACTCTTTTTTACTTGAAATCTCCGTTCAAAATATTCATTTTAGTTATATTTAGTTCCAAATCAAATCTGGCCAGCAGAACTCAGTAACATACTATCACATAACTCATATTTCAGCCAATTATTCAATAACAACGTCTCAGTTTCTAATTCCTCAACATAACCGAAATTACAACAACAATTTCATTAGCAATTCAGCTAAAATTTCAACAGCCAACAATCACATATTTAAACAACAGATATCAATAGACAACAATCCAACCACATATATTAATTAATTCATAATTTTAACCGATTAAAGAGTCAAACCCTACTTCTGTGAAACACAGAACACACACAAGATACTGGAGGAGGTTTTTGATCGGTCAAACGGGACAAAAACGTCGAAAACTGGGTGGTCCTCCCCCCTCCCCCCTCCTTTGGTTCGGTCGAACTGGTTCCTGGCAGGAGAAGCTCTACTTCACGATTCTACCGAACAAAACACACGTCACCGCGTAGAAGAGAAAGATACGGTCACTTCTATTGAATCCGAATTTTTGTGGGGGTCACGGATCTCAAGAAATCAAGTTCGGAAGGTCAGAAAATCAACAAAATCCTCTCATTTTCTCCATGCATGCCTTGGCTGCTCTTGAAGAAAGATAGAGAATGTTTGCTTTTTATATCACTTGATTAGTGACTAAGTGTCTCTTAATCAAAGGAAATGATGCATGCGTCGCGACACGTGGCGCATTAAGTATTACGTGTCGCAATTTTAAATTGTTGAGTTAGCGAAGTTAATTTTTAGATGTCTTGGAAGGTAATTAAAGTAATTGAACATGATAAGAATTCAATTAAATATCTTAAGTAGTGATACTTAATTAAAATAAGGATTGAGTAAATTACTAATGTAAATGACATTAGTAAAGCCGAACTTTTACAATTGTTTGGGTCCAACATCAAGTAACTGTCTTTGGTCAAATAAAATTGAGTAATAACATAATATTAATATTATATTATTATTCATTTTATTTAAAGATTACAAAAAAAATTATTGTAGATAGAAAAAGTATAGGTAAACAATGAAAATATTAAACAATATAAACAATAGATATATTGGATGTTTATTTTACTAGTATACGGATGGTTATTTTAATATTAAAATTTTTAGGGTTAAATTAGAGGTATAGTATATTTTTATTTGATTGGTGATTGTTCATATTGTTCAACAAAATTATTGTCCCCTAGCATTCCCCTTTATAAGAACGAAATATAAAACTCGCATACACGAATCTATGGCAAAAGCTAAGATGTTACATTTTGCTTTCTGAAACACCATATTGGCGGCCATATGAAGGGTGGACTGATTATCGCAGAGTAAATGGTGCATTATGCCCAATGCGGAACTCATGGAGAAGATAAAGTAACCACCGGCCTTTCCTAAAAAGAAGCAATACCGCATCACAGAGCGTCGAGTGAGCCTCAAATTATTCTCTCTGGAAGACTCCTTTAGGTACCTTAGAATATGCAATCCTACTTGAAAATGTTGATCCGTAGGACAATTGAAAACTGACTTAAGCACCCCCACTGCGTAAGATAAAGAAGTCGTCCAATAAGCTGCCTGTAGCGAAGAGAATCATCCAATCTGCTCCTGAATTCTTTGATAAGGCTGATGAATATTCCATCGGTGTGGTGGCTAGTTTTGCTCCTAACATCTCAAATTCTTCAAATAAATCCAAAGTATACTATCTTTGACAAACAGTGAGCCCAGCGGCATTATGTGCAAATTCTATGCCCAGAAAATACTTTAGGCACCCAATGTCTTTCACTTTAAATTTGTCATCTAAAATCTTCTTAATAGACCCTATTTCATCTAAATCATCATCAGAGAGGATCAAATCATTTACGTACACAAGAATCACTATGAATCCTTTATTAGTTGGTAGTCGTGCTTGAGAGTTGGCGCCACTAAGTATAATAAACATGTAGTTACAGATGTTATGATATATAAATTTATGAATATTAAGTTAAATAAAATAACTTTATACTCTTGTCTCTCTAACGTTATTCTAATTTTCATTAGTATTTTTATATTTTGACATTGGTTTTCGGCCTGAGTTGTCACCAAAGAAAAATCTCACTATGGTTAAGACCAAAGATTTTTTTTTTTGTAGTTTGAAGAATTTGTGTTATGCAATTTGTAACAGAGACTAATTTTTAAGGGTATGTAGTTTTGCAAACGTCAGACTTCACAATATCAAGTTAAAATAAGAAATTTATTTGCATCTTGTTCTTTTCTTTTTCTTTTATTAACAGTAGTACTATCCAAGTCCTATTTAACATATATAGACCCCCATCTTGGTTTGCTACATGGATTGGCTAGATTCTCTTTTTATTTATTAACTAGTGATTAGTTTAATTTTAATTAGCTGTCAATAAAAGGTCACAGTTAAAATTTAAATAGATAATGTCTACATAAATCACATGATCTTATTTATATATATATAAAAGGTACCCAAATACTCCCGGCATTTGGACAAGAGAGCAGGTGGAAGCATGGAAACCAATAGTGAAAGCCGTTCATGAGAAAGGAGGAATATTCTTTTGCCAACTATGGCATGCTGGAAGAGTCTCCAATTATGGTAATAAAAAAATGAGTAAAGTGACAAATAAATCTTTAAAAATTTATATTTTGAATAAATTAATTTTTAAAAAAAAATATCAATAAAATCATCTATGATAATAAATATAGATAAATTAGTTTAAATTAAGATTTTTTACGTTAATTATAGGAATTAATTTAGAAATAATGTATCTATATTTATGATCGTGAAAAATTTTATTATTATTTTTCTTTCAAAAATTAATTTGTCCGAAATATAAATTGTGAGAATTTATTTATCACTTTACTCTAAAAAATAATGCTTAATTGGTTTTATATTCTCCCTATCATTTTTAATCAAGTATTATGTTATTAAATTGAGTTAATAGTGAAAATAATCATTAAAAAGTTATGTGTTTATCAATTTAATCATTCAAATTAGTCATTTTGTTAATTATATTCTAGCGTACCACAAAAAAAAAATTATGCAAGTATATTTTTAAGAAATCAATTTAAAATATTTAATCTTTAAATAGAGGAACTAAATTGAAGCATAATTAGTTTTTTAAAAATTATTTTGATTATTTTGACTATTATTTTTAAAATGTTTTTTTTTTAATATTTGTGATTTTTTTAAAAAATATTTCTAACATTTAATTGTATTTAATTTTTATATTTAATTTTGTTTCTAATATTTTTAGTTTGCATCAAAATTATTCTTAGATATTAACTCCATTTGAAATATTGGGAATAAAATTGGAAATATTTAAGAATAATTTTAAAATAAATCAAAAATATTAAAAATAAAATTAAATGAATAAAAAATATTAACCCGATTCCTTATATATTAATAATTTATATCACAAACTCCATGCAATTGATATATTTAAACAATATATATACAATAGGTTACCAGCCAAATGGGGAGGCCCCAATTTCATGCACAGACAAAGCTATTCAAAAGGAGGGATTCAGCAGGTACCCACCTCCTCGCCGCCTTAGAACTGATGAGATCCCTCACATTGTCAATCACTTCGTAGTGGCAGCCAGAAATGCCATGGAAGCTGGTAACCTTATTAATGTGCTCACAATTTTATTTTTATTTGTTATTTTATCCAAAGAATGATACAAATATGTTTTAAACTTTTTCATATACACAGTAAACATATTAATACTAGAATAACTTCAAATAAATGTTCTCGCATCAGAAAAAAAATTATTGCTGTGTAAGTTTTTAAAAAATTTAAGGTAAGATTAGAGGTTATATCTTAAAAATTTTATATTAATCTAAAATCAATTTTAAAATCTTTTTATATATTTAAAAATTAACATAATATATTTGATCAAATATACATAAACAGTTATTCAACTACATGCATGGTTATTGATGTCAATTCGAAAAAAAGAAAAAAAAAACGCCGAGTATCATTTGATCTATCAACACGTAACAAAATGAAAATATTTTCTTAGGTAAAAACTTTATATTTAATTATTTTACGTAAAATTAATAGTTAAAAAGTATTAAATAATAATTAATTATATTAAATTATTTAATTATTTTTTATTATCAACTTTACATACTATTTTCTTATTATTATTTTGGCACATGAATATTAACAAAAAGACACAAGTGCAGGTTTTGATGGGGTAGAGATACATGGAGCGAATGGGTACTTGCTTGATCAGTTTTTAAAGGACAAGGTCAACGACAGAGATGACGAGTACGGAGGAACCTTAGAAAATCGTTGTCGGTTCCCACTGCAAGTGGCGGAGGAAGTAGCCAAAGAGATCGGAGCTGACAAGGTTGGTTTTAGGCTCTCCCCATTTTCAGATTACTGCGACTGTGGGGACTCTGACCCACTAGCATTGGGCATCCACATGGCCAAGTCACTAGGCCAATTGGACATACTTTATTGCCACGTCATTGAGCCCAGGATGGTCACAATGCTTGAAAAGTCTGACACCGCAAAGGAGTCCCTTTTGCCGATTAGAAAGGCCTTCAACGGAACCTTCATTGTTGCTGGTGGCTACAATAGGAGTGATGGGAACAAGGTCTTAGCAAGTGGTGGTGCTGATTTGGTGGCGTATGGACGCCTCTTCTTGGCAAACCCTGATTTGCCAAAGAGGTTTGAATTTGATGCTGAATTGAATAAGGCTGATAGAAGCACTTTCTACACACATGATCCTGTGGTTGGATACACTGACTATCCATTTCTTGAAGATCATCAACCAAACGGAAAGTAGATGTTAATTACAATTGTTAAAGGATGGGATTCGGAATTGGGCAAAAAATGTATCTGCTAGGTTACTAAGAGCATGTATCAATTTTATGTTTTGACAATATTAAGCTATGGATAATAAAGTAGGTTCATGGGGGAAGTGAAGAAATGTAGCGACTTCGGATCCTACAGGTGTTATTTGCGTGGAAACTCCCAGTAATAAGAATCTATTTTTCACTTGTTAAAACCAATTAAGAAACTCATGTATCATTATGTTAAGACCGCGATTGGCAGAAAAGATAATTCGTTGTAAAATGAGGCTTAGATTACCTCTTCACAGCCAGAAAACAACATAATTCAATGTATAAGTAGGTGTGCTTGGTGGAAGGTAAGAACCAAATATTCCAAGTCAACTGACAAGACTGAGTTACTGACAACACGAACGACGAAAGGTTGGACCAAGTATAGATCAAATAGTAAAACCATAGTCAACTTTTCGCATGCATGGATAAGGGCACTAAAATATCCTTATGTAACAAGACGCGAAGGCATGGCTTCAACAAGAGAAATTAACAAAATTGTTGCCGGACATCATACCTACAACGATCATATCCAGTTCAGAAAGTCAACGCTGAAGTATAACCAAGAAAAATAATGTGGCCACAGTTTTTAAAGGAAGTAGAAGTAGAATGCTTACGAAGAAAAGGTTAGTGAGAAAAATTCAACACATATATACAACCAAGAAAATACAGCATGACGGAAAGGATAAGCCAATTATATTGATACAAACGTAAGTAGATTTCATCATGAAAAGATACAATCTCTCTAAAAGAGATAAACACCCCTTAACTAAATAGTTGAATCCAAAGGTACAAATAAAGATGGGCTCCCTTTTGTAGCTATTTCATTTTCTGAAAAGGCAAAACAAATTTACTGAGGGAGCAGGAATACGTTTTCTGGAAGAACGAAACATGTTTATCAGCAAGTGATGAGACCCATCTACAGAAGACGATCGAATCACCAAAACAACCTAGGATAGATACTACTCTCAGTCCAGCTCCTACTCGTCATCGTCTTCCTGCACAGATAAAAAGCACCAATAAGCAACTAAAGATATATAGATATATGGAAATATGAGATGCTGATACAACAATAGTCAAATTCTTAAACAAACCTCGCCGCTTCCTTCCTCATCATCATCTTCATCATTGACCTCGGATATTGATTTGTCTGATTCCTCTTCATCTCCACCAGTAGGACCTTCAGCCTGAAAACAATCACAAAATGATGAGAAACTATCGTGGTACGTGTTAGATAGGATACCATAGATTTGCAACCCCACCTGTTTTTTGTTGTAGGCTCTCATGTTCTTCTCATAGTCCTGCTTTCGTTTCTCTGACTTTGCCACATAAGGTGCTTTTTCCTTTATAAACCAAGCATCATTTCATTAATAAGACATACCAACAGAATCTTAATTTACGCAACCGAACAGCCTAGGGAGGCACTTACAGCATCAGACATTTGTTTCCATTTAGCTCCAGCAGCCTTGCCCACCTGAAAAACACACCAAGGCAATTTTAGGTGATACTCCAACAAACACCCACGAAACCGTGATGCAACTAAAACTAATTTCGATTAACCATATTAAATATACTTACAGCAGATACTGCTTTGTTTTCAGGATGATCCTTGTTGAACTGTTTCCTAAATTCTTCCCTTCAATAATTACGCAAATTTCAGAAATAGCAGTAGAAAAATTATACAACAGAAAACAATAAAACAAAGGAATAACTATCCTCTGTCCTCTGTAATTGGTAGTATAGTAATACGAAGCTTCAGCAAGCAAAAACTACGTCTACCATACTTTAGAAACAGAGTTTAACGTTTTAAAACAATAACGATTATTGAAAAAGTCTAAAGTGAAGGATAACAAAGAATTAATTAATTACCGTGGTGTGTGGGTAAAAAGTTTTGAGGTGAACAATATTCGGTGGAAAGGGAAGAGCGCATCGGAAATCAAATGCATCGTAGCGTTAAATAAAATATATATAATTACATGAAAACGAAGAAAGCACTCGGTGGCCTCTTTGGCTTGTTAGGGTCTTTGGCGGCTTTTCCCTTGCCGGTTTTCCTACCGCCCTTCGTGGCCGGAGTTCCTTTCTTATTCACGGCAAGCCTGACAACAACAACACCACACAAAAATCACCAAATACACACAGAACAACTAAACCTAAATATCCAACAGTTCAAAATTCAGATCAAATCGTTATCAGCGCAATTTTCAGATCTCAGATCTGGAAAAAACCTGAACCCTAATTATTTCGTCCAGTTTTCGCTAAAAGACGAGTCAGGTCAAAAAGGAAAACAGAGTAATTGAAACCAGATCGAAAATTAATGAAACTTACTTGGCATCGCCTCTCTTGGATTCGGCTTTGGACTTTGCACCTTTCATGACGGGAGCTGCAATTAACACAATCAGGTTAGTTTTCTGAGCGTAAAATCGAAGGAAACAACGAAAATCACGAGAAATTGGCGAAAATTGAAGAGAAATACGGACCAGAAGGTGGAAAATGGGGTTGAGAAGGTAGGGTTTGGGAGAGATAGCGAGAGAGAGGAAAAGGAAGAGAGAGAAATAAGGGGTGTTCGTTAGTTTGCACTATGACATACGGAAAAAATGCGAGGAAATATTAAGGCCCTTTGGGAAATTGAAATTCAATTGCGAACGAAATGAAATCCAAAGGGGAAAAGGAGAGAGCGAAGGGAGGGGCAGGGGTTTAGGCGGGATTTTAAATTTATTTGCCATGTCATTGATCCGTGCGCTACTTGTGTGTTGGCTGCGTTATTCGTAAGCTTATGCCAAACCAAACCATTTTGTGTTTTCTGTGTGTTTTCTTCATCGCCGTTTGTGTCCCGCCGATCATCTTTGCACTATTGTTCCCTTCTTTTAAAAAATATATATTTTCTTTGGTTGGGCCAGCCTTCTTCAGACCTGCAAAGCCCATATCTAGTTAGTTAAACACCTTACCTGATTATCTCTATTGGGCTACCAAAAATCTCTATAATGCTTCTGCTAAGGTCCATTCATGGATGAATTCTTTGGTACAGAGAAATCTAAAATTGTCCCCCGTCCGAATAAAAAGAATTTTAAATTCTTCTAAGATGCCATGACAAATTTTCAAATCTTATCTTATTAAATAGTCAAATTAATCTTTTTGGAAGATTATTTATTTTTAAATTAATTTTCAAAAATTTTTTTTAGTTAAATTTATCCTTTAAAAATTTTTAATTAGTCATGTTTGTCTTTCCGTCATTTTTATGGCTAACGGTGTTAAAATTTGTTGACGTGGTACATTAAATAACATCACAACACACCTATTAGTCCTAATTAACTATTAACATAATTAATTTATAAAATTAGACCAAATCAATCTCAAATTGAGATATTCTAATGCCTCAAGTTGTCCTCTCAATTAGGTTTTAATTTTATCTAAATTTATTATATTAATAGTCAATTAACACTTCTAGGGGTGTATTGTGGTGTTACTTAATGTGTTATATTAGCAAATTTTGGCACTATTAACAAAAAAATTGACGGAATGACTAACATGACTAATTTAAGATCTTTAAAAGACGAATTTAATTAAAAAAATCTTTCGAGAATCAATTTAAAAAACGAATGAACTTTCAAGGATTACTTTGACCATTTACTCCTTATCTAACCTAATCTAATACTACATAGGTCCGTTTGAAAAGTTTCAAAAGATTTTTTTTGGACTTTTAACATATGAAAAGTCATATTAATAATATTTGGTATCGGTTTTTAGATATATTTTTAACTTCCCAAAAAATTGTTTAAGAGCTTTTGAAGAAATAAAAAAACTGACTTCTCTCCTTCTCAAAAACTATTTTATCACTCTTATTTATTACATAACTTTAAAATAAATACTTATATAACAACTTTTTTAAATACAAAATAACTCCTTATGTTTTAAACTCTTATTTCACTATGTGGCTTGGGCTTCGTAACGCTCTCTCGACGGAGGCTTTCCAATTCAAGAGGCATCTAGTTAGTTCGGATTTGTGCCAGAGATGCAATGCGGCTCAGGAAATAATTGAATATTGTTTGCGAAACTGTGTTAAATCCAAGAGTCTTTTGCAAATATTACACCCTCGCTTTATTGACTTGTTTGAATGCACCTCCATTGAGACTTGGTTTAGAAAGATTGTGCCTAATAACGAGGTTCTTTTTGGGTCTGGAGTGTGGTACTTGTGGAGACATAGGTGTAATGTGACGGGGAAAAATCGTCGATGAAGAATTTCACAAAAATGACCGCATTGTAAGTATAGATCTAAACCGACAATTAAACCTCAATCAAATTTAATTTGTTTGTCACTTAAGCAAACCCAATAAAAATCAACTAAAGTATTTAAACCTCGGTCGTCTCTCAAGGAATTACAGGGAAGTGTACTTATAATTGGTTATGAAAAAGTATTTTTGGGGTTTTTGTGATGAGAAACAAGAAAGTAAAATGGCAAGAAAATAAATTAATAACTAAGAAAACTCTTAGCAAGGATTGATAATTAGAAGTCATATCCTCACTATCATTATTAATTGTGATAGTAATTACCTTTTGCTTTCACTTAGTTAACCTCTAATAACGAAGGAAAGTCAAGTGAGCAAATCAACTTAGGTTCACAAGTCCTAATCAAAGACTAGATTTAGTGAAGTCTAAGCCAACTAGCAAGTCTCAATTACCAGTCAACAATAGACTTTTGATAACTCAAAAGTCTCTAAATAATCAATCCAAGGCAAGAGCATAAAAACCTAGATTAAAAATCCACCCAAGTATTTCATCAAACACTTGGAAGGTACAAAATAAAAGCATGGAGAATTAACAAGAGATGATAAAGTCTAAACTAACAATTGCAAGCAATCAATAACAACAAATAAAGAAAGAAGCAATAAACATGAAATACTTCAAATTGCATTAAAAAGGAAATTGAATCTAACATAGAGAATTCATAAACCAACTTAGCAAAATAAGGAAATCACGAAGACAAGTAGATAACTAGAGTGCTAGAATAGTATAATATAAAAGAGAAACTAAATTAAAGCAACATAGAAATCTGAATTAGAGAAGAAATAAACCTAAAAACCTAAAACCTAGAGAGAGGAGAGAGCCTCTCTCTCTAGAAAACTACATCTAAAACTTAACTAATTGTGTATGTAAGTGTGAATGAATGTTTCGTTCCTTCCCATTCTGCTCCACTCTATAGCCTCTAATCTTTATTTTCGGCTCTGAAATTGGGCCAAAAATAACCCAAAAATCGCCCCCAGAAAGCGTTTTCTGATACGTGTAGCACGTGGCTCCGTCACGCGTACGCGTGATCCATGCGTGCGCGTCGCCTAACTGTATGGCAACTATGACAAATTGCATATCATTTTGAAGCCCCGGATATTAGCTTTCTAACGCAACTGAAACTGTCTTATTCAGTCCTCTGTAGCTCAAGTTATGTTCGATTTAGTACAAAGAGGTCAGGGTTGACAGCTTAGCAATTCCTTTAATTTCTTGTATTCCTTCCACTTTTGCATGCTTCCTTTCCATCCTCTAAGTCATTCCTGCCCTATAAACCCTAAAAACATTTAACAAACATATCACGGCATCGAATGGTAATAAGAGAGGATTAAAATTAGCAAATTTAAGGCCAAAGAAACATGTTTTCAATCATAGCACAAATTTAGGAAGGAAAATGTAAAACATGCAATTTCCATGAATAAGTGTGAGAATAATGGATAAAATTCACTAAATTAAGCACAAGATAAACCCTAAAAATGGGGTTTATCAATCTCCCCACACTTAAACATTAGCATTTCTACAAGCTAAGCTCAAGAGAAACTATAAGAGAGTGAAGAGGAATGATAGAATTTATGAAATGCAAACTATCTATATGAATGCAACTAAATGTGGAATGCTTCTACCTACTTGGTTAAAAATAGATAAACCTTTCAAGAACAAATATGAACTGGATTTCACTAATTCAAATCATAAGAATGAAGTCCAAATAAACTTGTAAGAAGAAAGCTCATGAAAGCCGGGAACACAGAATCGAGCATCGAACCCTCACTGGAAGTGTATACACTCTAATCACTCTAGTGTTTGAGGGTCGAGTCTCTCGGTTCTCTACTAATCTTCCTTTCTAAGGCTTGCTCTTCTTCTACCAATCAACAGAAAATTAATGCACAGATACACTTATCAAGAGGTATTTTCAAGGGTTGTAATGGGGGGGTTAGGGTCAAGGTAGGATTGTATTTGGTTAAGTGGACTAAAATCTGAATCCTTGATTAACCTAAACTTTTCACCTAACTTAAGACAATCCATGTAATCAGAATATAAAATCTAACTACCCATTAACTATCTTTTGTCACATATTCATGCATCCCAAATATGAATATAGTACATATGCATTGCTATCACCATTTACTTTGGGGCATTTTGTCCCTTTTTATTATTTGCTCTTTTTTTTCTTTTCTTTTTCTCATAATTTTTTTCTTTTACTTTTCTCAATGCATATGATTAAAGTGTTGAATGCATGAACATGTCCTCAATATTCTTTCACATTTTCACAAAAGTCTAACATACTCAATTCCCAAATCAAACGTTTCCAAACCCAATTTTTCCACACTTAATTCATGAGCACTCTCATTAGTCTAAGTTAACCAAGGATTCAAATTAAGGACATTATTGTTTTTCACTTATAGTTAATGATGTACTAAAATAAAGAACAAATGGGGTAAAATAGGCTCAAATTGGTTTGCAAATGATAATGAAAGGGTAAGGCCATATGGGTATGTGAGCTAAATGAAACAAGGCCTCAATCACATAAGTGCATGCATACATCAAACCATGGAAATATAGAATCAAGCAAGATATAGATCACAATTTTAGAGAGAATAACGCAAACCAAAATAAAATATTGGTTGATAAAAGGTACCAATCAAGTAGGCTTAAAATCTTACTGGTTTTGTGTGTTTGGACTCTAAAACCATGTTCCAAAATAAAATTTCTTCAAACAAGTTTGACAAAAGTTTTAATTCAAATTAGTGAAATGCTTTAAACTAGATTCTTAGAAAAGAAATTATTACTTCAACTAAGTAATGGTAAAATATGCAGAAACTTTAACTATAATGCAATTTATAATGCAATACAATCACTAACTAACAAAGAAAATTAAACATTGGAATTGGAACAGGAAGTAGTTACCCATGGAAGTCGGTATCGACCTCCCCACACTTAAAGATTGCACCGTCCTCGGTGCATGCAAAGATGTGCACGTGGACGGGAGTTGTGAGCTACAACTGCTATGCTTTCTCCGAAGAATGTGCTAAGTAACTTGTCTGTCACCCTATTCCCAAGCTTCTCCTTTTCCCTCATCGGTGGCCATCTTGAAAGAAGAGAAAAAGGAAGAAGAATAACCCACAAACAAAAATATAAAAACAAATGAAATCTAGGTGGGCGAATTCCAAAGAATAATGAGGTTATCAACGACATGGTAGCTACAACATACAAGTGAGAAAACAATATAGCAAAGGGCATATCAATTAACACTTAATGCAAGAGGAAAGTCAAAGCATAAGTAAATGAAAAGAATACTCGGAAGCATCAAGTTCAAACAAGAATTGACACAAACAAGATTAGTGATAAGTATGAGAGCATTTGGTCCCATCTTAACTCAATGATAATGAAGCACAAAAACTAAGAATAAAGAGTTAGAAAGGACTAAAGTACTAATCTTGTGTGTGGCACAAAGTGAAAATAGGAAGTAAGAAAGAATGGGTTATGAAGGACAATATAAGTTCATGTCAATGCACACGAAAATGCAAGAGTCATCAAAAAAGAAGTATTGATGTATAAATGATATCACCCAATCAATATCAAACAAGTTAAAATGCACCATAATAATGGAAGAACTATTCAACAGTGAGTAAGAGAATTCAACACCAAAGAAAAAGTAGCACATTTAGAAAAGAAAATAAAAATATGCACAAATTTAAAATGCAATGAATGAAAGTATGCAAATGCAATGTGTAAAAGAAAATGAAAGAGAATAAGGATAAGAAAAAAGTAAGAAAGGAAGAAGAAAGAAGAAGAAAGGAGAAAAGAAAGAAGGAAAAAATGGAAAACGGGAAACGACGTGTAAGCGTCGCCCATGCATACGCGTGGGTTGCAGAATGTACTGGTGACGCGTATGCGTAGGTCACGCGTACGCGTGAAGGTGAATTGTGCTACACGCACAATACTCGCACAAGGGTAGCCCAACTTTCGGGAAAATGTACTGGACCACAAAATTTTTGTATCAATGCGTACGCGTCGTCCACGCTTACGCATGGGTGGTCAAAAAGTTAAAGTGATGCGTACGCATCAGGAACGCGCACGCGTGGGTTGCGTTGTGCGTCGAGCACCCCACCAACGCGATTCTAGCGCAACTCTCTGTTCATTATGCTAGAGAGTGAAATTGGCATCGACACGTATGCGTCGGTCACGCGCACGCGTGACTGCCTCTTTTTTTTAAAACAAGCTACCAGAGTAAAGCCAAACTTTATTAAATAAGTGAAAACCAAATAAACCCAACTAAAATAGGAAATTCAACTTATTTCCAACATAAATAAAAAAGAAAATAGGAAGAATATACCATGGTGGGTTGTCTCCCACCTAGCACTTTTAGTTAATGTCCTTAAGTTGGACGTTTGGTGAGGTCCTTGTCATGGTGGCTTGTACTTGAACTTATCTTGAAACTTCCACCAACGCTTGGACTTCCAATAAGCTCCAACATTTTCAAGTGAATTCACCAAGCCTTGATTAAATTCCTCACAAGCTTTGAGCTCCCAAAGTTGATCCTCTTGTATGTCGGGATCCCAAATCTTGTTCCTATACCCGTCTTAAAGTGGATCATCATTGTTTCTACCGGGTGGTAAGCAATCCGAATTCTCAACGAAGTACCAAACTCTTCTCTTAGATCCAACCAATTGATCACTAGCCCACCTTTGCATCTAGCTCTTGAAGTCTCAACCTTGATGAGTCTTGATTTGCAACTCCAACCACTAAACATCCTTCTCTTACGCTTCACTCCACAAAGCCTCCTAAGTTGGCCATCCGTTTCAAGAATACCATATTCAAGTGGGACAGTAAAGTGAATAGAGATAAATTTTACCCACTCAAATGAAGGAGAAGATGGCAACTGGTGCACGAAATTGTGATCTCAATGGCGCCAACAACTTGGTATGCACAATTCTAATATCACTCTTTTTCACAACTTTGCACAACTAACCAGCAAGTGTACTGGGTCGTCCAAGTAATAAACCTTACGTGAGTAAGGGTCGATCCCACGGAGATTGTCAGCTTGAAGCAAGCTATGGTCACCTTGTAAATCTCAGTCAGGCGGATTCAAATGGTTATGGAGTTTTAATAATTTAAAAGATAAATAAAACATAAAATAAAGATAGAGATACTTATGTAAGTCATTGGTGGGAATTTCAGATAAGCGTATGGAGATGCATTATTCCTTCTGAATCTCTGCTTTCCAACTGCCTTCATCCAATCCTTCATACTCCTTTTCCATGGCAAGCTGTATGTTGGGTGTCACCATTGTCAATGGCTACTTCCCGTCCTCTCAGTAAAAATGGTCCTCTACGGTTTTTGTACGGCTAATCAACTATCAGATTGCTCGTCTCGGATGAAAAATACCATGCACGGATATCATATGGCTAATCAGCTATTGGTTCTTGATCGTGTAGGAATAGGATTTACTATCCTTTTGCGTCTATCACCATGCCCTACAGTCGCGAGTTTGAAGCTCGTCACTGTCATCCCTTCCCAGATCCTACTCGGAATACCACAAACAAGGTTTAGACTTTCCAGATCTCAGGAATGCTGCCAATGGATTCTAGCCTATACCACGAAGACTCTAATCTCGGATTCAGATGCCCCATTGTCAGAGGGGAGTCGATGTGAATCGTTGATTAGAAATCCAAGAGATATGCATTCAAGCTTGTGTTCATGTAGAATGGAAGTGGTTGTCAATCACGCGTTCATAAGTGAGAATGGTGATGAGCGTCACATAATCATCACCTTCATCATGTTCTTGTGTGGGAATGAATATCTTAGAACAAGAATAAGCATGAATTGAATAGAAGAACAATAGTACTTTGCATTAATACTCGAGGAATAGCAGAGCTCCACACCTTAATCTATGGTGTGTAAAAACTCCACCGTTGAAAATATATAAGTGAAAATAGGGTAGGTATGGCCGAATGGCCAGCCTCCATAGAAGTCTAACATAGCATAAAACTAATCAAAGATCTGGTCAAAAGACCCCTAGTACAATAGTAAAAAATTCTATTTATACTAAACTAGTTACTAGAGTTACAGAAATGAGTAAATGATGCAGAAATCCACTTCCAGGCCCACTTGGTGTGTGCTTGAGCTGAGCATTGAAGCTTTCACGTGTAGAGGTCTTCCTTGGAGTTAAACGCCATTTTGTAACTTGTTTCTGGCGTTTAACTCTGCTTTGTAACTTGTTTCTGGCGTTTAACACCAGAATAGGACAGAAAGCTGGCGTTAAATGCCAGATTGCTCGTCTCGGATGAAAAATACCATGCACAGATATCGTATGGCTAATCAGCTGTTGGTTCTTGATCGTGTAGGAATAGGATTTACTATCCTTTTGCGTCTATCACCACGCCCAACAGTCGCGAGTTTGAAGCTCGTCACTGTCATCCCTTCCCAGATCCTACTCGGAATACCACAGACAAGGTTTAGACTTTCCGGATCTCAGGAATGCTGCCAATGGATTCCAGCCTATACCACGAAGACTCTAATCTCGGATTCAGATATCCCATTATCAGAGGGGAATTGATGTGAATCGTTGATTAGAAATCCAAGAGATATGCATTCAAGCTTGTCTTCATGTTGAACGGATGTGGTTGTCAATCACATGTTCATAAGTGAGAATGGTGATGAGCATCACATAATCATCACCTTCATCATGTTCTTGTGTGCGAATGAATATCTTAGAACAAGAATAAGCATGAATTGAATAGAAGAACAATAGTACTTTGCATTAATACTCGAGGAACAGCAGAGCTCCACACCTTAATATATGGTGTGTAGAAACTCCACCGTTGAAAATACATAAGTGAAAATAGGGTAGGCATGGCCGAATGGCCAGCCTCCACAGAAGTCTAAGATATCATAAAACTGATCAAAGATCTGGTCAAAAGACCCCTAGTACAATAGTAAAAAGTTCTATTTATACTAAACTAGTTACTAGGGTTACAGAAATGAGTAAATGATGCAGAAATCTACTTCCGGGCCCACTTGGCATCTGCTTGGGCTGAGCATTGAAGCTTTCACGTATAGAGGTCTTCCTTGGAGTTAAACGCTAGTTTGTAACTTGTTTCTGGCGTTTAACTCTGCTTTGCAACTTGTTTTTGGCGTTTAACGCCAGAATAGGGCAGAAGGCTGGCGTTAAACGCCAGTTTGCGTCGTCTAAACTCGAGCGAAGTATGGAATATTATATATTACTGGAAAGTCATGGATGTCTACTTTCCAACGCAATTGAGAGCTCACCATTTGGACTTCTGTAGCTCCAAATAATCCACTTCGAGTGTAGAGATATCAGAATCCAACAGCATCTGCAGTCCTTCTTCAACCTCTAATTTAGATTTTTGCTCAGGTCCCTCAATTTTAGCTAGAAAATACCTAAAATCACAGAAAAATACACAAAATCATAGTAAAGTCCAGAAATGTGAATTTTGCTTAAAAACTAATAAAAATATACTAAAAAGTGAATAAAACATACTAAAAACTACCTAAAAACAATGCCAAAAAGCGTATAAATTATTCCCTCATCACAACACCAAACTTAAATTGTTGCTTGTCCCCAAGTAACTGAAAACAAAATAGGATAAAAAGAAGAGAATATACAATTAATCTCACATATCAATGAAACTTAGTCTCAATTAGATGAGTGGGGCTTATAGCTTTTTGCTTCTGAATAGTTTTGGCATCTCACTTTTTCCTTTGAAATTCAGAATGATTGGCATCTATAGGAACTCAGAATTTTTGATAGTGTTATTTATTCTCCTAGTTCAGTATGTTGATTCTTGAACGCAGCTACTTTATGAGTCTTGGTCGTTGCCCTAAGCACTTTGTTTTCCAGTATTACCATCGGATACATAAATGCCACAGACACATAACTGGGTGAACCTTTTCAAATTGTGACTCAGCTTTGCTAAAGTCCCCAGTTAGAGGTGTCCAGAGTTCTTAAGCACACTCTTTTTGCTTTGGATCACGACTTTAACTACTCAGTCTTAAGCTTTTCACTTGGACCTTCATGACACAAGCACATAGTTAGGGACAGCTTGATTTAGCCGCTTAGGCCTGGATTTTATTTCCTTGGGCCCTCATATCCATTAATGCTCAAAGCCTTGGATCCTTTTTACCCTTGCCTTTTGGTTTAAAGGGCTATTGGCTTTTTCTGCTTGTTTTTTCTTTTTTCTTTCTCTCTTTTTTTCGCCATTTTTTTCGCAAGCCTTTTTTTTCTTTTTCACTGCTTTTTCTTGCTTCAAGAATCAATTTCNACATCAAAATAATTAAACTAATTTCAAGATAAAATTTGAAATCCAAGTACTTCTTGTTCTTTTGTAATTAAGTACATTTTTTTTTATTTAAGAGAGGTGAAGGATTCATGGAACTATTCATAGCTTTAAGATATAGACACTAGACACTAATGATCATGTAGTGAAGACACAAACATAGATGACACAATAAGCATAAAAATCGAAAACAGAAAAATAGATAGACAAGGAGATTAAGGAATGAGTCCACCTTAGTGAGGGTGGCGTCTTCCTCTTGAAGAACCAATGGAATGCCTAAGCTCCTCTATGTCTCTTCCTTGTATTTGTTGCTCCTCCCTCATAGCTCTTTGATCTTCTCTAATCTCATGGAGAATGATGGAGTGCTCTTGGTGCTCCATCCTTAGTTGGTCTATGTTGTAACTCAAGCCTTCCAAAAAGGTGTTGAGTTGCTCCCAATAGTTGTATGGAGGAAATTGCATCCCTTGAGGCATTTCAGGGATTTCTTGATGAGGATCCTCCTCATTCTCTTGTTGAGGTCCATGAATGAGCTCTCTTGTTTGCTCTATCATTTTCTTAGTGATGGGCTTGTCCTCTTCAATGAGGATGTCTCCTTCTATGTCCATCCCAGCCAAATTGCATAGATGACAAATGAGATGAGAAAAGGCTAACCTTGCCAAGGTAGATGACTTGTCAGCCACCTTGTAGAGTTCTAGAGGTATGATCTCATGAACTTTCACTTCCTCCCCAATCATGATACTATGAATCATGATGGCCCGATCCACAGTCACTTCAGATCAGTTGCTAGTAGGAATGATGGAGCGTTGGATGAACTCCGACCATCCTCTAGCAACAGGCTTAAGGTCCGGTCTTTTCAATTGAACCGGATTGCCTATTGAGTCTCTTTTCCATTGAGCTCCTTCCACACATATGTCCATGAGGACTTGGTCCAACCTTTGATCAAAGTTGACCCTTCTAGTGTAGGGGCATGTGTTTCTTGCATCATTGATAAGTGGAACGCTAACCTTACATTTTCCGGACTGAAATTTAAGTATTTCTCCCGAACCATTGTAAGCCAATTCTTTGGATTCGGGTTCATACTTTGATCCATGTATTGGCATAGAACTCTTGAACCATTAAGATTTTGACTTGTTAAATGGGGTTGGTAAGAACTTTCCAACCTCTTCTTCGGATTTCATGTCGGATCCCTGGATACTCATTTTTCTTGAGCATGAAAGGGACCTCGGGATCACCTTCTTCTTGGCCACAACTTCATAGAAGTGGTCTTGATGGACCTTTGAGATGAATCTCTCCATCTCCCATGACTTGGAGGTGGAAGCTTTTGCCTTTCCTTTCCTCTTTCTAGAGGTTTCTCCGGCCTTAGGTGCCATAAATGGTTATAAAAAAACAAAACGCAATGCTTTTAGCATACCAAACTTAAAAGATTTGCTCGTCCTCAAGCAAAAGAAGAAAGAAAGAAGGAAGAAGAAGAAAAATATAGGAGAATGAGGGAGAAGTGAATTCAGCTAAAATGGTGGAAAGGTGTATGTGTTGTGTGAATATGAAGGAGTAGTGAGTGGTTTATATAGGGGTGAAGGGAGGGTTAGGATTCGGTCATTAGGGTTGGGTTTGGGGGGAAAAGTGTTTGAATTTGAAAGTGAGGTCGGTGGGGTTTTTAGGGAAGAGATATGGAGGTGATTGGTGAATAGGTGATAGGGAAGAGGATATGATTTGATTAGTGAGTGAGAGAGAGAGAGGTGGGGTAGGTGGGGATCTTGTGGGGTCCACAGATCCTGAGGGGTCAAGGATGTATCATCCCTGCTCCTATTAGGCGTACAAAATGTTCTTGTGTGGGAATGAATATCTTAGAACAAGAATAAGCATGAATTGAATAGAAGAACAATAGTACTTTGCATTAATACTCGAGGAACAGCAGAGCTCCACACCTTAATCTATGGTGTGTAAAAACTCCACCGTTGAAAATATATAAGTGAAAATAGGGTAGGCATGGCCGAATGGCCAGCCTCCACAGAAGTCTAACATAGCATAAAACTAATCAAAGATCTGGTCAAAAGACCCCTAGTACAATAGTAAAAAATTCTATTTATACTAAACTAGTTACTAGGGTTACAGAAATGAGTAAATGATGCAGAAATCCACTTCCGGGCCCACTTGGTGTGTGCTTGGGCTGAGCATTGAAGCTTTCATGTGTAGAGGTCTTCCTTGGAGTTAAACGCCAGTTTGTAACTTGTTTCTAGTGTTTAACTCTGCTTTGTAACTTGTTTCTGGCGTTTAACGCCATAATAGGGCAGAAAGATGGCGTTAAATGCCAGTTTGCGTCGTCTAAACTCAAACAATCCCCGGCAATAACGCTGAAAACTTGGTGCACAAAATTGTGATCTTAATGGCGCCAACAACTTGGTACACACAATTGTAATATCACTCTTTTTCACAACTTCGCACAACTAACCAGCAAGTGCACTGAGTCGTCTAAGTAATAAACCTTACGTGAGTAAGGATCGATCCCACGGAGATTGTCGGCTTGAAGCAAGCTATGGTCACCTTGTAAATCTCAGTCAGACGGATTCAAATGGTTATGAAGTTTTAATAATTTAAAAGATAAATAAAAAATAAAATAAAGATAGAGATACATATGTAAGTCATTGGTGGGAATTTCAGATAAGCGTATGGAGATGCGTTGTTCCTTCTGAATCTCTGCTTTCCTATTGCCTTCATCCAATCCTTCATACTCCTTTCCATGGCAAGCTGTATGTTGGGTGTCACCGTTGTCAATGGCTACTTCCCACCCTCTCAGTGAAAATGGTCCTCTACGATTTCTGTACGGCTAATTAACTGTTGGATTGCTCGTCTTGGATGAAAAATACCATGCACAAATATCGTATGGCTAATCAACTATTGGTTCTCGATTGTGTAGGAATAGGATTTACTATCCTTTTGCGTCTGTCACCACGCCCTATAGTCGCGAGTTTGAACCTCGTCACAGTCATCCCTTCCCAGATCCTACCCGGAATACCACAGATAAGGTTTAGACTTTTCAGATCTCAGGAATGCTGCCAATGAATTCTAGCCTATATCACGAAGACTCTAATCTCAGATTCAGATGCTCCATTGTCAGAGGGGAGTCGATGTGAATCGTTGATTAGAAAATAGGGTAGGCATGGCCGAATGGCCAACCTCCACAGAAGTCTAAGATAGCATAAAACTAATCAAAGATCTGGTCAAAAGACCCCTAGTACAATAGTAAAAAGTTCTATTTATTCTAAACTAGTTACTAGGGTTACAGAAATGAGTAAATGATGCAGAAATCCACTTCCGGGCCCACTTGGTGTGTGCTTGGGTTGAGCATTGAAGCTTTCACGTGTAGAGGTCTTCCTTGGAGTTAAAACGCCAGTTTGTAACTTGTTTCTGGCGTTTAACTCTGCTTTGCAACTTGTTTCTGGTGTTTAATGCCAGAATAGGGCAGAAAGCTGGCGTTAAATGCCAGTTTGCGTCGTCTAAACTCGAACAATCCCCGGCAATGGCGCCGAAAACTTGGTGCACAAAATTGTGATCTCAATGGCGCCAACAACTTGGTACACACAATTGTAATATCACTCTTTTTCACAACTTCGCACAACTAACCAGCAAGTGCACTGGGTCGTCTAAGTAATAAACCTTACATGAGTAAGGGTCGATCCCGCGGAAATTGTCGGCTTGAAGCAAGCTATGGTCACCTTGTAGATCTTAGTCAGGCGGATTCAAATGGTTATGAAGTTTTAATAATTTAAAAGATAAATAAAAATAAAATAAAGATAGAGATACATATGTAAGTCATTGGTGGGAAAATATATTGCTGGAGAGCTCTGGATGTCTACTTTCCAATGCAATTGAGAGCTCGCCATTTGGACTTCTGTAGCTCCAAATAATCCAATTCAAGTGCAGGGAGGTCAGAATCCAACAGCATCTGCAGTCCTTCTTCAGCCTCTGATTCAGATTTTTGCTCAGGTCCCTCAATTTCAACCAGAAAATACCTTAAATCACCAGAAAAATACACAAACTCATAGTAAAGTCCAGAAATGTGAATTTTGTTTAAAAACTAATAAAAATATACTAAAAAGTGAATAAAACATACTAAAAACTACCTAAAAACAATGCCAAAAAGCGTATAAATTATCCACTTATCAGCAACCTAGGTAGAGAAGTCTCCAACGATCTTGATAAAGTATATTCAACTCCTGTCCATCCTTGCCGAAGGACTTCCACCTTTTGAAGAGATTCTTCAACTTCGAGTTCTTCCTCACCGGATTCATCCAACTCTTCTCCGTCACTCGAATTATAAATATGAGGTGGAGATAAATCTACCTCAATGTTGATTTCAATTTCATCTGGAGAAGGTTGGCTTGATTCGTGATCATCATCACCAAGGGAACTTGCCTCTTGATCTATTCCATCCAATTCTTCATAAGGAATATGCCTTGGAGGTTGTGCACTATCCTCCTCAACATCAATTTCAGGCTTCTTGGAGGAATACTCTATAACCCTAGATTCCTATGGAGGTTCAGCATTGATGAGCGGATATTTTATACGCTTTTTGGGGGTGTTTTCACATAGTTTTTAGTAGGATCTAGCTACTTTTTAGTACATTTTTATTAGTTTTTATGCAAAAAATCATATTTCTGGACTTTACTATGACTTTGTGTGTTTTTCTGTGATTTCAGGTATTTTCTGGCTGAAATTGAGAGACCTGAACAAAAATCTGATTTAGAGGCTGAAAAAGGACAGCAGATGCTGTTGGATTCTGACCTCCCTACACTCAAAATGGAATTTTTAGAGCTACAGGAGTCCAAATGGTGCACTCTCAATTGCGTTGGAAAGTAGACATCTAGGGCTTTCCAGTAATATATAATAGTTTATACTTTACCCAAGTTTAGACGATGCAAACTGGCGTTCAACGCCAGCTTTCTGCCCTATTCTGGCGTTAAACGCCAGAAACAAGTTACAAACCAGAGTTAAACACCAAAAATAGGTTACAAACTGGCGTTTAACTCCAAGAATAGCCTATGCACGTGAAAGCTTCAATGCTCAGTCCCAACACACACCAAGTGGGTCCCAGAAGTGAATTTCTGCACTATCTATCTTAGTTTACTCATTTTCTGTAAACCTAGGTTATTAGTTTAGTATAAAAACTACTTTTAGAGATTTATTTTGTATCTCATGATATTTTTACATCTGAATTTGTATCTTTGACGGCATGAGTCTCTAAATCCCATGGTTGGGGGTGAGGAGCTTTGCTGTGTCTCGATGAATTAATGCAATTATTTCTGTTTTCTATTTAATCACGCTTATTTCTATTCTAAGATGTTCATTCGCACTTCAACATGATGAATGTGATGATTTGTGACACTCATCACCATTCTCAACCTATGAACGTGTGCCTGACAACCACTTCCGTTCTACCTTAGATTGAATGAATGTCTCTTGGGTTCTTGGCTCACGAGTTTGATTGCCTCTCCTGACAACAGAGCATTCAAATCCGTGAGATCAGAGTCTTCGTGGTATAAGCTAGAATCAATTGACAGCATTCCTGAGATCTGAAAAGTCTAAACCTTGTCTGTGGTATTCCGAGTAGGATCTGGGAAGGGATGACTGTGGCGAGCTTCAAACTCATGAATGCTGGGCGTGGTGACAGACGCAAAAGGATCAATGGATCCTATTCCAACATTAGTGAGAACCAACAGATGATTAGCCATGTACATGGACCCTTTTCACTGAGAGGATGGCTGGTAGCCATTGACAACGGTGATCCACCAATATACAGCTTGCCATGAAAGGAGACCTGCGTGCATGAAGAAGAAGACAGTAAGAAAGCAGAAATTCAAAGGGCAGAGCATCTCCAAAACTCCAACCCATTCTCCATTACTGCGTAACAAGTATTCATTTCATGCTCTTTCACTTTTCACAATTAAAACTAAGAACCACTATTGATATCCTGACTAAGAATAATAAGATAACCATAGCTTGCTTCAAGCCGGCAATCTCCATAGGATCGACCCTTACTCACGTAAGGTATTACTTGGACGACCCAGTGCACTTGCTGGTTAGTTGTGCGGAATTATATAGTGTGAGTGTAATTTTCGTGCACTAAGTTTTTGGCGCCGTTGCTGGGGATTGTTCGAGTTTGAACAACTGATAGTTTATTTTGTTACTTAGATTAGGAAAATTTTGTCTTTTTGGTTTAGAGTCTTTTACTTTCTTTTCAAAAAAAATTTCTTCAAAAATATTATTTTTCTCTATTAATTGCTAGTTTCTCATTGAGTCTAGTTGCATGTTTTAAATTTGGTGTCCTTTGTGTTTTTGTCATCTAAAAAAATAGTTTTTTTTATCTATTCAATCCTTGTATTTGTTGAATGTGTCTATTTTCTTGGGAATAGTTGCCCCTTTTAGTCTTTCTTTCTAAAATCTTTTTAAAATTAATTTTTCTTTGATTAAATCTTGTGCCAAATCTTAAGTTTGGTGTTCTTTTGTTAATTTTTCTTTAGTTTTCAAAAATTTTATTTTGGTTTTCTAAAAATTTTAGGTTTGGTGTTCTTTCTTTTGTTCTTGTTGTTCTTGTGAGTCTTCAAAGTGTTCTTAAGTCTTCAAAGTGTTTTGATCTTAAAATTTTTAAGTTTGGTGTGCCTTGGTGTTTTTCCTCCAAAATTTTCGAAAACAAGGAGCATTGGATCTAAAAATTTTAAGTCTTGTGTCTTTTGTGTGTTTTTCTCTTTCATAATAAAAAACAAAAATAAAAAATATCTTTTCCTTTAATTGCTCATAATTTTCGAATCCCTTGGGTTGACTTGGTCAAAATTTTTCAAATCATATCCTTTTAAGATTTCTAAAATCATATCTTTTTCAAAAACATCCTAACCACTTTCTCTCTCCTCTTTTTTTTTCGAAAATCCTCATAAAATATTTTCAAATCTTTTTTTTATTTATTTTAGTTTTTTTATTTTATTTTTTCAGAATTTTTTTAATAAATTAATATAATAAAATAAATCCACATCATCTCCCTTTCTCCATCATGGACCTAAGTGGAAATGAACAGTCCAGAAGGACTCTAGAGTCATATGCTAACCCTACTACTGCTTCATATGGGAGTAGTATTTGTATACCCTCCATCGGAGTCAGTAGTTTTGAGTTGAATCCTCAGTTCATTATCATGGTGCAGCAAAATTGCCAGTATTCCGGTCTTCCACAGGAAGAACCTACTGAGTTTCTGGCACAGTTCTTACAAATTGCTGACACAGTACATGATAAGAAAGTAGATCAGGATGTCTACAGATTATTACTATTTCCATTTGCTGTAAAAGACCAGGCTAAGAGGTGGTTAAATAACCAACCTAAAGCTAGCATAAGAACATAGAAGATGTCAGACAAATTCCTGAATTAATATTTCCCTCCTAAGAGGATGACACAACTAAGGCTGGACATCCAAGGATTCAAACAAGAGGATAATGAATCCTTTTACAACGCCTGGGAGAGGTACAGAGAGATGCTAAGGAAATACTCCTCTGAAATGTTTTCAGAATGGGTGCAGTTAGACATCTTCTACTACGGGCTTACAGTAAAAGCTCAGATATCTCTAGACCACATGAGAAAAACAATTAAAGAGGCTCAAGAGCTCATTAATACAGTTGCTAGAAATCAGCATCTGTACTTAAGTAGTGAGTCCTCCATAAAAGAAGAGGCTAAGGCAGTATCAACTGAACTTAGTCCTCTAGAACAAGTTGCTGAAATCAATCAGCATTTATGTTATCTAACAGAAGAGTTGGCAGAATTTAAAGAGATGTTACAAGACACTAAGGATGCTAACAGAAACATGGAAGCACAACTTGATCAGACAAGACAGCAGTTATCAAAATAGATAACAGAAGAGTGCCAAACAGTTCAATTAAGGAGTGGAAAAATATTGAATACCTCAACTCAAGGCAGCAGAAAGCCAAGGAAAGAATAAATAATAGAGGATGAGCAAACTGCTACCCAAAATCCCTCTGAGCACAGTAAGAGCCCAGAGAGGAATGATTCTGGCGTTCAAACACCAGAAAAGGGTGAAAAACTAGCGTTAAACGCCCAGTGGACGTCCAGTTCTGGCGTTCAAATGCCAGAAAAGGGAGAAAAATTGGCGTTAAGCGCCCAACCCATGTTCAGTTATGGCGTTCAAACGCCAGAAAAGGGAGGGAATCTGGTGTTAAATGCCAATCCAACCCCCAATCCTGGCGTTCAAACGCCTCTAAGGGGTCAGACACTTGCAAGTGCTGATAATAACTCCCTCAAGAAGGCTTCTCAACCTACCTCTGTAGGAAATAAACCTGCAGCAACCAAGGTTGAAGAATACAAAGCCAAAATACCTTATCCTCAGAAACTCTGCCAAGCGGAATATGATAAACAATTTGTCCACTTTGTAGACTATCTCAGGACTCTTGAAATCAAGATTCCGTTTGCAGAGGCACTTGAGCAAATACCCTCTTATGCTAAGTTCATGAAAGAGATCTTAAGTCATAAGAAAGATTGGAGAGAAACTGAAAAAGTTCTTCTCACTGAAGAATGCAGTGCAATCATTTTAAAGAGCTCACCAGAGAAGCTTAAGGATCCTAGAAGCTTCATGATACCATACACATTAGAGGGTACCTGTACCAAGACAGCTCTATGTGATCTTGGGGCAAGTATCAACCTAATTTCTGCATCCACTATCATAAAGCTTGGCTTGACTGAATAGGTCAAACCAACCAGGATATGTCTTCAACTTGCTGATGGCTCCATTAAATACCCATCAGGCGTGATTGAAGACATGATTGTAACAGTTGGGCCATTCACCTTTCCCACTGAATTTGTAGGGCTGGAAATGGAGGAGCACAAGAGTGCAACTCTCATTCTAGGAAAACCTTTTCTAGCAACTGGACGAACCCTCATTGACGTCCAAAAAGGGGAAGTAACCCTGAGAGTCAATGAGGATGAGTTTAGGCTGAATGCTATTGAAGCAATGAAGCACCCAGACACATCAAAAGACTGCATGCGTGTTGATATTATTGACTCCCTGGTATAGGAGATCAGTATGGCTGAGAATCTCGAATCAGAGCTAGAGGATATCTTTAAAGATGTTCAGCCTGATCTGGAAGAACCAGAGAAAATAAAAGAACTTCTGAAAATTCCTCAGGAAGAAGAGAAACCTCCTAAACCCGAGCTCAAACCACTACCACCATCCCTAAAATATGTATTTTTGGGAGAAGGTGAAACTTTTCCTGTAATCATAAGCTCTGTCTTAGAACCACAGGAAGAGAAAGCACTAATTCAGGTGCTGAGGACACACAAGACAGCTCTTGGGTGGTCCATTAGTGATCTCAAGGGAATTAGCCCAGCCAAATGCATGCACAAGATCCTACTGGAGGATAATGCCAAACCAGTGGTTCAACCACAAAGGCGACTGAATCCAGCCATGAAGGAGGTGGTGCAAAAAGAGGTCACTAAATTACTAGAGGCTGGGATTATTTATCCCATTTCTGATAGCCCCTGGGTGAGCCCTGTCCAAGTTGTACCCAAAAAGGGAGGCATGACAGTGGTTCATAATGAAAAAATGAACTGGTTCCTACAAGAACAATTACAGGGTGACATATGTGTATTGACTATAGAAGACTCAATACAGCCACCAGAAAGGATCATTTTCCTTTACCATTCATAGACCAAATGCTAGAAAGGCTAGCAGGTCATGACTATTACTGCTTTCTGGATGGCTACTCAGGCTAGAACCAAATTACAGTAGATCCCCAAGATCAAGAGAAAATAGTATTCACATGTCCATCCGGAGTATTTGCCTACAGAAAGATGCCCTTTGGTCTGTGTAATGCACCAGCAACCTTTCAGAGATGCATGCTCTCTATTTTCTCTGATATGGTGGAAAATTTTCTGGAAGTCTTCATGGATGACTTCTCAGTATTGGAGACTCATTCAGCTCCTATCTTGATCATCTAGCACTTGTTCTGAAAAGATGCCAAGAGACTAACCTAGTTTTAAACTGGGAAAAATGTCACTTTATGATGACTGAAGGAATTGTCCTTGGGCATAAAATTTCGAACAAAGGCATAGAAGTGGATCAAGCTAAGGTGGAGGTAATCGAAAAATTACCACCACCCACCAATGTTAAGGCAATCAGAAGTTTTCTGGGACATGCAGGATTCTACAGGAGGTTTATTAAGAATTTTTCAAAAATCGCAAAACCTTTGAGTAAACTGCTAGCTGCTGATACACCATTTGTCTTTGACACAGAGTGTTTATAGGCATTTTGAGACTCTGAAGGCTAAGCTAGTCACAGCGCCTATCATTTCTGCACCGGACTGAACATTACCATTTGAACTAATGTGTGATGCCAGTGACTATGCTATTGGTGCAGTATTAGGACAGAGGCATGACAAGCTTCTGCATGTCATTTACTACCCCAGCCGTGTTCTAAATGACACGCAGAAAAATTACACAGCCACAGAAAAGGAATTGCTTGCAGTGGTTTATGCCATTGACAAGTTCAGATCCTATTTGGTAGGATCAAAAGTGATTGTGTACAGTGACCATGCTGCTCTTAAATATCTACTTACAAAGCAGTATTCAAAACCCAAGCTCATAAGATGGGTGTTGCTTCTGCAAGAGTTTGATATAGAAATAAGAGACAGAAAAGGGACAGAGAATCAAGTAGCAGATCACCTGTCCTAGATAGAACTAGTAGAAGGGATGTCTTCTAATCCGTAGGTGCGTGCCTAGAGAAGAGGCACAGAAGATCCTATGGCATTGCCATGGATCACAATATGGAGGACATTTCGAAGGTGAGCGAACAGCCACCAAAGTCCTCCAATGTGGGTTCTACTGGCCTACAATCTATAGAGACTCCCGAGAGTTTGTACGTAACTGTGACAGTTTCCAGCAAGCTGGTAATCTGCCTCATGGTTACGCCATGCCTCACAAGGGATCTTAGAGATTGAATTGTTTGATGTATGGGGTATTGACTTCATGGGGCCTTTCCCACCATCATACTCAAACACTTACATTCTGGTGGCAGTAGACTATGTATCTAAATGGCTGGAGGCAATTGCAACACCCACTAACGATACTAAGACAGTACTGAAGTTTCTCCAGAAATATATCTTTAGCAGATTTGGTGTCTCTAGAGCTCTAATCAATGATGGAGGTACTCATTTCTGCAATAAACAGCTTTATACTACTATGGTCCGATATGGAATTAGCCACAAGGTGGCAACTCCATATCATCCATAGACCAATGGGCAGGCTGAAGTCTCTAATAGAGAACTAAAAAGAATCCTGGAATGGACTGTAATTGCCCGTAGAAAGGATTGGTTAAAGAGCTTGGTGATGCTCTATGGGCATACAGAACAACATTCAAGACTCCTATAGGAACCTCTCCATACCAGCTTATGTATGGGAAGGCGTGTCACCTGCCCATGAAACTAGAGCATAAAGCCTACTGGGCAACCAGATTCCTAAACCTTGATGCCAAATTAGCTGGAGAGAAAAGATTGCTCCAGCTGAATGAGCTAGAGGAATTCAGACTCAAAGCTTTTGAAAATGCCAAAATTTACAAGGAGAAAACAAAGAGATGGCATGATAAGAACCTGTCATCTAGAGTCTTTGAGCCAGGACAAAAGGTTTTCCTGTTTAACTCTAGGCTCAGGCTATTCCCTAGGAAATTAAAATCCTGGTGGAGAAGACCATATGTGATTACAGGCGTGTCATGATATGGATATGTAGAGTTTCAGGATATTAATTCTGACAAAAAGTTCATTGTTAATTGACAGAGAGTCAAAGATTATCTTGAAAGCAATTCTGAGCAAGAATGCTCAAAACTGAGACTAGATTAAAGCTCAGTAAGGTCCAACTAAAGACAATAAAGAAGCGCTTGCTGGGAGGCAACCCAGCCATTGCTGTAGTTTATTTGTTATTTAAATAATAATTATAGGAGTTTAATAAGTTATCATCAGAACTAATTCTCATTTACAGGAGTTCATAGAGTTACAGAAGAATTCAGAGCAAAGAGCAGAGAAAAGAAGCTCATTGGCATGAAAACGCCAGTAAGAGGCACTTTTGGGCGTTAAACGCCAGAATGGGCACCATTCTGGGTGTTTAACGCCAGAACTGCAGCATCCTGGGCGTTTAGAAAAACGCCCAGTGATAAAGACTTTCTGGCGTTTAACGCCAACCAGAGTACCTGGCTGGGCTTTAAACGCCCAAAACAAGCAGCAATTGGGCGTTAAACGCCCAAAACAAGCAGCATTTGGGCATTTAACGCCATGAACGTGGAGGGGAGGTGATTTTGTTTTCCAACCCAATTTTTTTATGTTTTCATCCATAATTTCTTGCATAAACATATTTCAAATCCTCATATTTCAATTTCAAATTTCAAAAAAATAACTCTTAATCCTAAAAAGCTTTTCTTCTTTTCAAATCTTTTTCAAAATGCATATATCTTTTTAATTTCTTTTCAAATCTTTTTCAAAATTCATATATCTTTATAATATCTTTTCAAATTTTTTTTTCAACTCATCATACTATCTTTTCAAATTTAGATTTATCTTTTTCAAAACTCTCTCCTATCTTTTCAATTTTAAAATTACATCTTTTGCATATCATAATTATCTTTTTACAAATCATATCTTCTATCATATCTTTTTCAAAAATGTTCAAACCCACCCCTTCCTTTTAAATTAACATTCGGCCACCCCCTCTCCTCCACAATTCAAATTTGGCTCTCCTCCTTCTCATCTCCTTTCCTTTCTTTTGCTTGAGGACAAGTAAACCTCTAAGTTTGGTGTGTTTTGTGTGATCACTGAGCTAAGACTCACTAAGATCATGGCTCCTAAGGGAAAAGAAACCACTTCAAGAGGCAAGAAAGAGAATAATCCAAAATCATAAGTTTCCCATGTTTGCTACCTCCAGAAATCTGTATCTGGAGTAGACCTTGAAAATTCCCGAGGAACTACAGCAGTACACCTTCGATCAGATCAAACAACGAGGCTGGTTCTTCTTGGAGAGGAACTTGACTGAGGAAAATGCTTCCTGGGTAAGAGAGTTTTACTGCAATTATTTCAAAACTTCCCTGGATGCAGTGCACCTCAGAGGGAAACAGATACTAGTCACTGAAGAAGCCATTGAGGATATTTTGCACCTTCAGCCTAAGTCAGATAAGCCTGATAGTTACCAAAAGGCTGAAGAGGACATGCACTTTCTGATATTTGACTGGGATGCTGTCAAGGAGAGGATAGCCCTTGACCCTACTGTCCCTTAGGTCATGGGTAAGAACACCACCATGCCTAAAGGAATCAAGCGAATATACTTGAATGATGAGGCTCGGCTCTGGCACCAGATCCTGAGTAACTTTATTATGCCGAGCACTCATGAGACAGAGCTGCCTGCTGCTATGATCACCCTCTTCTGGTGTGTGATGGAGGGTAAGGACCTGTACATGCCACTATTCATCCGGCACTATATGGCCAGGGTCCATGTCTGAGGCACCCTCCCCTTCCCTTATCTGGTCACCCAGCTAGGCCGTTGAGCTGACGTGCCTTGGAAGGATGCTGATGAGAGGCCACCTGCTACAAAGTGTAGGAAGATCATCCCTCACAGCAGAAACTTTCTAGCTTTAGGCTACAGACCTCTATTCCTTCCCGCTTCCGATGAGACAGCCACACCTTCAGCTGCCCCCTCTTCTTCCACTACTGCACCTGCCCCACCCACTGCACCCCCACCTGCTCCTGAGTCCATCTACCATTTGGTGCATCGCCTCTTCGCCCGATTGGACCGTATAGAGCGTCGCAACAAGTGACGCTATGAGCACCTCAAGTTGATGATCCGATCCGACGGTGACATCCTCTCTGAGCCTGACACCCCTTCTGACACATCTGAGGCAGAGGCGAGCGCTCATGAGGAGGATACACTGGCCCCGGCGGAGCAGACCGGACCACAGTAGGCTGCGCCACAGCAGGAGGAGCCGTAGTAGCTTCAGGCCGCTAATACAGAGATTCCTATCCAGTCAGAGCCTCCCCTACAGCAGACAGATCCTCAGCCTACCATCGAGACACCAGCAGCCCATCCTTCCGGAGATGACACTTCGTCACACCCTGCTTGAGTGAGCATCGAGGACGATGCCATTATTTAAGTGTGGGGAGGTTGCCATCTCTGGCATCTATTTATTTTGGTAAACCACTACAAACTCTGTTCTTATTTTGTCCATTTTCTGTATTTTTGTACATTTTTCTCTTTTTGCTTTTTTATTGTACTTTTTGCATTATGCACTTTGAGCTATATGTATACATCTTGGATATTTTAGCTTGATTTGCACCTTAGTTTACTAGTTATTTATTAAGTGGATTAATTAGCATAGTTTACCCTTTTTAGCATATGATAGTTGATTTGATTGAAAATAAAAAGGAAGTAAGCTAGAGACTTTAACATAATCAATCCACACCTCTTGTATATATAGCATTACATGTTAGTTAGTTAACAACATTTCATCAAGGAGGAACACTAAAAGTTTAAAGCCATCCAATATATTTTACATTGAGAATAATGGAAACTCTTAATTTATACTTGCATGACATACTTAATTGATATATGATTTATGAGTTAGAGAACACATAGCCTGTGAGTTTTGAGCTTAATTGTATGGTTACATTCAAACCATAAATTTCATTCCTGTGTGTTTTGCCCTTCTTTTTATTTTATTATGATATTCTTTAATTTGTTTTAATCTATATGTCCAATTATAGAATATAGATACATACCAAGATAGGATTGAGGCCATTACTTGTTTTCACTCACTTATCCCAAAAAAAAGCCTACCTTTTATGCCATCATTGTTAGCCCCCTTGAGCTTTTTAACCCCCTTCTGTTTTATAACCATATTACTAGCCTTAAGCAGAAAAACAAAATAAAAAAATCCCAAGTTGAATCCTTGGTTAGCTTAAGATAGATATTGTGTAAAATTTAAGTGTGGAGAATTTTATGGGAACATGGATGATAAAAAAAAGGGTAGGGAATTAAATTGAATAAGTTATTTGAAAATTTGGGAAGCATGCTCATGTGAAATCAAAATAATTAAATTACCATGTGCATCGAAAAAAAAGAAGAAAAAAATAAAATAAAAAATAAAAAATAAAAAATAAAAAATGAAGTAATTAAATAAGGGGATACAAAAAAAATATATTACCCCAAATGAAAAATAAAAAGAATCAATGCACATAGGACAAAATTCAAAAATAAGTCTGATACATGAGCATGTAATACAAAAAGTGAAAAAATTGGGTAGCTAGGTAAAGTATTTTAAATTGTATAAAGTATGTATGTTAGGTGAGATCTTAGACTAATCAAGGATTCACTTATTAGCTCACTTGGCCTTATACATATACTCCTACCTCTACCTTGGCCCCATTACAACCTTGAAAAAGACCTCATGATTTTTGTATGTCTGTATTCTATAATTGTTGATTGGTTAGATGAAGAACAAAGTTATAGAAAGTAAAAATAAAAAGAAGATTAGAGTGATTAACCCAATAAACACTGAGTGTCTAGAGAATAAACACAAAATCCAGTGAGGGTTCAATAGCTCATCACCATATATCTCTACTTCTATTGTTAATTGTCTTGCAAGTTTGAAAAATATTTTATTTACCCATCTCAATTGTAAAAGTGCTTTAATATTATCTAAGGATTGGCTATGCGTGTGTGATTCCTTGAGAATGTGAATTAATTTAACTACATGTAAAGCTTTATATATAGGTGAATAATAACTAGATTTGCATGACTCATTTAGGTAGTTGCATCTAGGATAGATTGCATTGCATGAGATTCCACCATTTTTGCCTTATTCTTTCTCTTGGATTTAGCATGAGGACATGCTATTGTTTAAGTGTGGGGAGGTTGATAAACCCATATTTTATGATATATTTTGTGCTGAATTTAAGTGAATTATTCAATTCTTCACCCACTTATTCATGTGAAATTCCATGGTTTTACTTTCCCTTCCTTATTATGTGATGTATGTGAAAAACATGTTTCCTAGGCTTTAAAAATATTAATTTTAATTACCTTTTATTACCATTCGATGCCGTGACTTGTGTGTTAAGTATTTTCAGATCTTCTAAGGCAGGAATGATTTAAATGATGGAAAGGAGACATACGAAAATGGAAGGAAAGCGCAAAATGGAATTTTTGAAGAAACTGGCAGTGACGCGAACGCATGGACGACGCGGCCGCATGCCAGCATGAAATGGCAGTGATGCAACCGTGTGATTGATGTGATCACGCGCCATAAGCGAAACGCATATGATGTGGACGTATGACTGAAGCGACCGCGTGACAAGGAAAACTCCAAATGACGCGACTGCGTGACCCACGCGAACGCGTGACAGAGACATGCACCAGAAATTACAGATCTCGTTCCCAGCATTTTATGGGCTCTTTTTGGCCCAGATCCAAGCCCAGAGAACACAAACCAAGGGCTGTAAAGTGAAGGAATGAAGTAAACACTCAGGGGGCAAATTTCAGAAAGCACTTTTCATAGTTTAGATGTAGTTTTTAGTGAGGGAGGTTCTCTCCTCTCTCTTAGGTATTAGGATTAGGATTTTTAGAAATTAGGAATATTTTCATCTTCTTCAATTATAGGTTCAATGTTCCTTTTATTTATTTTCTCAATTTAGTTTATGAATTTCTATGTTCAACTCAACTTCTTTATTTGGCTATAACTGCCCATGTTACATTTGATATCTTTATCAATTCATGATTTTGAGGTATTTCAGTTCATTATTACTCTCTTTTATTTATGTTATTGTTGCTCCTAATCTGAAGACATTTTTATTCCAGTAGATTTACTTTTCTCCTTTTGGTCTTGGTTAAGAAATCAGTAACTCAATAGTTATTAGACTCAACGTGATTGATAATTGCTATCTTTGCTAATTAGCTTGAACTTCTATAATCCCAATCTTTTTCTAGGAATTAACTAGGATTTGAAGATTAAACTAATTAGTCACTTGACCTTCCCTTGCACTAGCAAAGGTTAACTAAGTGGAATTAAGATTCAATTTTCATCATCATTGATAAGGATAGCTAGGATAGGACTTTCAATTTCTCATACCTTGCCAAAAGTTTATTTTACAGTCATTTATTTATTTTACCTGCCATTTAAATTACTTGTTCCTCATCTTTAAAACCCTGACTTACAATCTTTATAACCAATAATAAGAACATACCTCCCTGCAATTCCTTGAGAAGACGACCCGAGGTTTAAATACTTCGATTATCAATTTATTTAGGGGTTTGTTACTTGTGACAACCAAAACGTTTGTACGAAGGGATTTTCTGTTGGTTTAGAATCTATACTTATAACGCGACTATATTTTTACAAATTCTTTACTAGCAAAAATCCTAACATCAAAGACCTTTTTCACTGAGAGGATGGATGGTAGCCATTAACGACAGTGATCCACCTACATACATCTTGCCATGGAAAGGAGTATGAATGATTGGATGAAGACAATAGAAAAGTAGAGGCTCATCAGGAACAAAGCATCTTCATACTCTTATCTGAAATTCCCACCAATGAATTGCATAAGTATTTCTATCCTATTTTATGTTCTATTTTGTTCTTTTAATTATCAAAACCCCATAACCATTTGAATCCGCCTAACTGAGATTTACAAGATGACCATAGCTTGCTTCAAGCCGATAATCTCCATGGGATCGACCCTTACTCACGTAAGGTATTACTTGGACGACCCAGTGCACTTGCTGGTCAGCTGCACGAAGTTGTGTATCATGATTTTGTGTACCAACGATCTATTCCATCATCACCAGGTCCAAGCTTTGTGAAATATCTCCACACATGTGATGTTGTTGCCTTTGTCTTTTTCTTTTTAATATCTTCTGCCGTTTCAGATCTTTCCATATCTTCAGGATTTTGTGTTACATTCCCACCATCAACTTCCATAGAGACAAAATTATCCATTGCAAAATCAACAACTCAACCTAAATAACACAAATACATAACAATATCTAAATCAGCAATAAATCAATAAGAAAATATTGAAACAGTAAAATTTCAAAAGCATGAAAGAAGCTAAGCATCAGAATTCCAGTTTTAGAAATAAAGCTGCTCATAAAGTTTCAGCTATTGATAACTGATGTAGGAATTGGATGTGTTGGATTTTATAAAAATGGGTGGGTCAAAAGCAAACCATCAATTTGTTTGTGATCCAAAAAAATATTAAAATGGTACTAATACTTAAATAGAAGCCACACAAAGATAGGCAAGAAATAAGATGAATACATACAGTATCAAGTTACACGCATTGCAGTTGCAGTGAGTTTTCAGAAATTCACCAAGTCTCATTTACTAAATTCTTGGAAATAACAATATTCATGAAACTGAACACCAAATTCAATATAAACAAATGAAATGATTAATATAGCCTATACAAAAGAAAACAAGTTCATCAACAGTTCAGCACCCGCTCCAAAACAAAATAAAGAAATACACAAAAGCATTGAATAGCATGTATTGTTCACAATATAATGCTGATATCTGAGAGGGTTACCTGCCTGCTCTCAAAATTCATAAACAAATTTCATAAACAAATTTCTAAAACAAACACCAGTAAAACAAATTTCATAAACAAATCCACAGCAATTTTCAACAGCATCAAAGAAGTTATCCAGTGTCCACAATCTCAATCACAGATTCACAGTTCTTTACTTGAAAAAAACAAAAAAAATCTTTACTTACTGAATACTGACTCACAATCATCGAGAGGCAGAGGAGGAGAGAGTAGCGCCACCGGGATCCACCAGAACACAGAATCGTCGAGACAGCGTAGAGGCAACACGAGACAGCGTCACCAGGACTTCAGTTTGGTGAGGGCTGGTGAGATAAAATAGCAACCGACGACGTGACTGACCGACGACGAGAGGCAGCTCAGAGAGAAGTGGAACTGGAGCGCGCCGCCATGAACCGCGACGGTGTGATGCTGCCTGCGCAAGGAGCTCGGGGAACAGACGAGGGAGCTGAGCTGTTGAAGGCTGAAGCCGGGGGTCAGGGTCCGTCGGCCTGAGGGTCTCACCGTCTCAGGGTCAGGGAAGGGAGTAAGGGACGAAGGTCGAAGGGTTAGGGCCGACTGTTTGTGGGAAGTGGGAACTGGGAAGCAGGGGAAGGAAAACTTAATTTTCCTATATTTAAATCACGTGTAAATTTACGAAATTACCCTTAAAAAAACAATATGGCAGCCCACTGGGCCAGCCTGCCCCACCCCGCCTTGGCCTGCGGTTTTGGCGGGCTTTTAAAATTTGGCGGGTTCAAAATCTCGTCCCGACCTGCCGTTTTTGGCGGTTTGACCCGGCGGATTCAATCCGTTTTGTCACCCTTAGTTTACACCTATGTCATAGTAATTTAGGCTTTCACTGATTGAATCTTTGTTTAAATAAATTTCACAACCCTTAACATATGATCGAACAGTTTCTTCATGATAGTACATATTAGCATAAAACTGTCTAACTAACTTAGGATACACTAGTTTTCAAATTTCAAACAAATTTTCCCAATCAAGGTAAACAATATTTTCAATAAAGTTCAAGCCTTTTTCAGTCAGTGCATCTAAATCATCTAGATATGTTAAATATAAAGGGCATTTAGATATCACATCCTTGTGAAATTCAAAGTTCATATTAGAATATCATAATTAGGAACAAAATTAGAAAAATATCAAAGAGGGTCAGAAAAAAATCAATGTAATATATTAGGATATTATTTCATAATTAGCGTACTCATTAGCACACTCTTGGTCTATATATTGGTAAAAACCTTGTAATCACAAGAGAGAATGATAACAAATGATACTTTTCTAAATAATTCTTCTTTTCTTTCCTAAATCTTTTGTACTATGGTAACATGGTATCAGAGCAGAGTTGGGTTCTAAGAACTCAAAATCAACCATTTCTGACAAATTGAAATTACAAATTACAAATATGCTATGCAATAGTCTTGGAATGCGATCATCATAAACCAATTCTGACAATTTGTCAATTGGTTTCAAATTAAATGGAGATAATTATCCATTATGGACACTCTGATAAAAAAGGCAATTGGTGGAAGAAAAAAGAAGAAACACACCAAAGAAAACTGCTTTAAGATTATGGATTACCCAGATTGGTGGAAAAACAAGCCCAAGTCATCGAAAAATCAGAGTAAGGAAGCTGCCGCTGTGAGCACCTCAGAGGTCACCAGCAGCAATGGCGAGGCCAGAAGAGAGGAAGCAAGTCGTGATGGCAAGGCAACAGCGTTGGTAAGGGTAAGGACTACTGAACTCCTTGGCTGCTCAGTCCAAGCCGCAACTCAATATGAAAGGGAGACCCAAAATAAAAATGCAATTAAAAAAATAAATGAATGGATTTTTGATTGTGGGGATACCGATACTATGACTCATGACCGCCATGATTTTAACAGCTTGACTATATTCTCAAAAGCCCATACTAAAACAGCTAGTGGAAAATTAATTGATCTTAAAAGAGGAGGCTCCATTATTTTTTCAGAAAAATTGAAACTAAAAAATTGCCTCTATGTCCCTGCACTATCATCAAAATTATTGTCTATTAGTCAAGTAACAAAGGAACTAAATTGTGTGGTACTCGTATACTCTACTTTTTGTCTTTTACAGGACATTCTTACGAAGGATATCATTGGGCGTAATACTGAACGAGAAGGCCTTTACTGCGTTGGTGAAGTAGAGAACCAAGGTCATGCCATGCTTGCTCACGGAATGGTTACTAGGCAACTTTGGTTATGGCACATGCATCTCGGACATCCTTCATTTGGGTACCTCAAGTTTTTATTTCCTAGTCTTTTTACAAGTAGCACTGAACCCCTCAAATGTAAAACTTGTATTCGTGCAAAAAATCACAGAGTTTCTTTTTCTCGAACCAACACAAGAGTCAATTCCAGTTTTTCTCTAATAAACTTTGATGTGTGGGGTCCAGCCCCTATTTCCCATAATAATTTTCAATATTTTGTACTATTTGTGGATGATTTCTCTCGCATGACTTAGGTATATTTTTTAAAACACAAATCTGAAGTGCCTGATAAATTCTTTACTTTCTACCAAATGATTCAAACTCAATTCAACAAGAAAATCCAAGTACTTCGCTCAGATAATGGTGGGGAATTTATAAACCAATCAATGAGCGCTTTTTTTTTATAAAAAATGGTAGTATCCATCAAACTTCTTTCCCAAATACATCCCAATAAAATGGTGTGGTTGAGCAGCAAAATCATAAGTTACTTGAGATGACCAGAGCCATGCTTTTTGATGCACAAGTTCCAAAATCCTTTTGGCCTGAAGCTATAGCGACCTCTGCCTACTTACTGAATCGCCTACCTACCCAAATTCTCTACCACAAAAGATGCTTACAAGTTTTGGCTACTCAGACTCCAATCATGCCTATTCTAACCTTACCACCTCGAGTATTTAGATGTTCCGTCTTTGTCCATATCCCCAAAGACAATAGAACCAAACTTGATCCTTGTGCAGAAAAATGTGTCTTCGTTGGGTACGTTACACACCAAAAGGGGTATATGTGCTACAATACAATCACTTGTCGTATTCATGTGACCATGGATTGTGATTTTTTAGAATCCGAATTTCACTTCAGCCGCCAACATGGCATTCAGGAGGAGAACACTAATGAACCACCAAGTTGGCTAAATAACCTTTGTTGTCTAGAAACTATTCAAATAGAGCAAGTAGATGGAGCCACAGAGCATACTTCACTCAACGTAGAAAATAACTTGGTGCATACAACCAGTGAGAGTCCTTTTGAGAATGTCAGACAAGAAGTAAGTAATTGCCAATCTGATAATTTACTCCTTGTTTTTAATGAGGCCACTAACAATAACAGTATAGCACTGGAACATGAAGAACCAGAGCCCAACACTTTTATTCTTCCTCCAAAAGGAAATAGAGGGATGCCTCCTAATCGGTACTCACCAGAACATGTTTCCCGTAACTCAAGATGCCCAATAAGAGTGGCTATAGAAGGAATAGCAAATGTTGCAAAGGCTTTTTCTACCACACTCTTGACAAAAGACATTCCAAGAACTATCTGGGAAGCCAATGAGAAAGTTGAATGGCAAAAAGCCATGAATACAGAAATAGAAGCTCTAGAGAAGAACCGAACTTGGGAGAAATGTATCCTACCGATAGGAAAAAAAGCCAGTCAGCTGCAAGTGGGTTTTCACCATTAAACACAAGGCGGATGGCACCATTGAATGGTACAAGGCAAGGTTGGTGGCCAAAGGTTATACACAGACATATGGTATCGACTACACTAAAACTTTTTCACCAGTTGCAAAGATTAATACTATCAGGGTGTTATTTTCAATTGCAACAAATGAAGATTGGCCACTCCATCAGTTTGACGTCAAGAATGCTTTCTTGCATGGAGAGTTGAAAGAAGAATTGTACATGGAAGCTCCTCCAAGTTTTTCAATGGGATTTAGAAAACATAAAGTTTGCCGGTTAAAGAAGGCTCTTTATGGGCTTAAACAATTTTCACGTGCTTGGTTTGGAAGATTTACATGGCCATGAAAAGGTATGGGTACAAGCAAAGCAACTCTGATCATACCCTTTTTTGAAAAAATGGGGAGATTTAATCACTTGCCTAATAATCTATGTGGATGATATGATCATAATAGGAAGTGATGCTGAAGAAATTGCAAAATTGAGAAGGAAACTATTTACAGACTCCAAAATGAAGGATTTGGGAATACTAAAATATTTCTTAGGAATTGAGGTTCTACATTCCAGTAAAGGAATTTTTATCTCTCAAAGAAAGTACATTTTGGACCTTCAGGCAGAAATAGGAATGGTGGATTGCAAACCTATAGATACACCCATGCAAGTTAATCACAAGTTGAAGATAGTAGAAGGTTCCACCCTAGCAGATAAGAAAATGTACCAATGACTGGTTGGAAAACTAATTTACTTATCCTATACTCGGCCTGACATAGCTTATGCTGTGGGAATAGCAAGTCAGTTTATGCATAAGCCATAAGAAGATCATATGGAAGCCGCCATGAGGATAGTTCGATATTTGAAGGGAGCTCCAGGAAGTAGAGCCATATTCAAAAGGAGTGGCCATTTGAAAGTTGAGGCATACACTGACGCAGATTGGATGGGCAACCCAAATTATAGAAGATCAACAGCTGGTTACCTTACACTTGTTGGAGGCAACCTGGTAACTTGGAAAAGCAAGAAACAGAAAGTTGTAGCACTTTCAAGCGCAGAGGCAAAATTTCAAGGGATCGTTAACTAAAGTATTATGGATAAGAAAATTGATGACTGAGATCGGGTTTCCATCACAATTACCAAGCCAGTTGAAATGTAACAATAAAGCCACAATCAGCATTTCAGAGAATCCCGTACAACATGATAGAACAAAACATGTTAATGTAGACGACACTTTATCAAAGAAAAAATTGAGAATGACATTATTGAGCTTGCATTTGTGAGATCAGAAGATCAGTTGGCTGATATTCTTACTAAAGTAGTTTCAAGACAAGTCCTTGCTATAGTACTAACCAAGCTGAGTATTGGTGATCCCACTACTCACCTTGAGGGAGAGTATTAGAATATCATAATTAGAAAACAAAATCAGAAAAATATCAAAGAGGGTTAGAAAAAAATCAATGTAATTTATTAGGATATTATTTCATAATTAACGTACTCATTAGCATACTCTTGGTCTATATATTGGTAAGAACCTTGTAATCATAAGAGAGAATGATAACAAATGATACTTTTCTAAATAATTCTTCTTTTCTTTCCTAAACCCTTTGTACCATGGTAACAGTTCATACTTGAAGATAAACAAAATGGGTCAAAATGGGAATAATGGAGGTTACCTAAATGAGATTTGAAACCTACAAGGTTAGAGTCCTTAAATTCTTTTATGGAATGAAGAATATGATTATGGTTACCTTTGGTTGACCGATTTCATGGAGCTGTGGGAGCAGAATGTCCTTGAGGATGGGAAAAAGATCAAGGAGGAGGAGACACGGGTAGTTCTTCCTCAGTCATAGGCTTTTTTCCCTTGGCCGCATTTGCCCTAGAGGTGCCAGCATCTGGTGGTGCCGTTGAGGGACGATGAGAAGTGGTCTTTGTTCATGCCATGGTTTCAGGAATGGGAAATGAGTGTGAGTGAATGTGAATATGGGTGTGTGCTTGACTCTTTGGAGGAGGGTTTTGAGGAGGACAGTTTGCCAAAGAACCTCTACGAGTAGCCACTTTCTTTCTCATTATAATGAATACCAATGAATGCAATTTTTGAAAATGATAGAAGTTGGATGAGGAAGATGAGTGGTTTCCAATAACTACAATGAATGCTTATGGAGAAAATGGTATTTCAAAATAGTTTAAAAAGGTATTTCAGAAAGGATTTTATATTTGCAAGTAAGCATGTGAAAAGACTAGTCAAAATATTTTTGAGAATCTGATTTGACTTGGTAGAAAACATAAAAGAAAATATTTTAGATTTATAATAAAAAAATATGATGAGGCCCACTTCATAGAGTATAACTTCCTTTTGGTCCCATGGTGGGTTTTAAGAAAACACAAGAGACCACCAAAAAAGAGTTCAACTTGACCCATATAATAAAAAAGACAACATTCAGCGTTGATCAAGGAAACTTAGAGGAATTCATCATTTGTCAAGTTTTGTATCCTGTCAACCTGAGAGACAAAAATATGCAGAGAACATCATTATCAAATTAATTCAAAGATTCAACACAAACAATCCCTAAAGTTGTTCTCAACTTACAAAATCTATCATCAGATAGTGGTTTAGTAAATATATTAGTAAGTTGATCATTAGATCTTATAAGTTAAATGTAAATATTTCCTTTTTAAATGTGTTTTCTAATAGAGAGAAATTTTATTTCAATATCCTTGGTTATAGAGTACAGAACAGGACATTTGGAAATGTTTATTGTACTCATATTATCACACATTAAGAAAATACTATTGACTTGCAATTTGTAATCTGCAAGTTGGCTTTTCAGCCATAACAATTATGAATAGCATGAAAAATGCAGCTATGTATTCAACTATGGCTGTAGACAAAGCTATAGTGGCTTGTTTCTTGCTAAACCATACATTAAGTAACTATACATCCAAGAAAATAGCAGATTCCGGATTTGCTCCTTCAGTCTACTCGATCACTAGCAATTTTGCATCATAATAACCCACTATACCAAATTCCTTAGATTTAGGATACCATAAGCCAAATTTGAAAATGCCATTTATATATCTAATGATCTTTTTTAATGGCTGGAAGATGGGATTCTTTAAGTTGTGATTAGAATCGAGAACAAACTCCAACACTAGGTACAAAAGTGAACCGATCATCCCTCTAAACCTAGTTTCATCCATATCTTTGCCATTTTCATCATTTTCAAGCCTAGATTTTGAATGCATTGGTGTGCTCATTAGTTAACATTTTTCAAATTAAATTTCTTAACTAACTCTTTGGCATATTTTCCTTAGTGCACAAGAGTGCCATTAGAAATTTGTTTGATTTGGAGTCCAAGAAAGAATATGAGTTCTTCCATCTACTCATTAATTTGCTAAAAACAAGAATTTATTAGCCAGCCAAAAATTATATCTTCAACATAGACTTGAACTAGTATGAAATGATCAGTAGATTTTTTAATGAAGAGAGTTGTATCTGTAGTATCTATTTGAAAACTATTTCAATAAAAAAGAGCTAAATCTTTCATACTAAGCTCTAGGAGATTGTCTCAAATCATAAAGAGCTTTTGAAAGTTTAAAAATATGGTTTGGGAAATTTTTATTTTCAAAACTGGAAGGTTGTGCCACGTATACTTCTCTATTAATGATAGCATTCAAGAAAGTACATTTAACATCTATTTGGAATAATTTAAACCCTTATTGAGCGGTATATGCAATAACGATCTTATGGCCTCCAATCTTGCAACCAGAGCAAAAGACTCGTCAAAGTCAATTCTTTCTTCTTGATCATACTCTTGAGCCACAACTCTTGCGTTGTTCCTTTTTATGCTACCATCTTCTCCTAACTTGTTTTGAAAGATCCACTTTGTTTCCGTCACCTTCTTCCCATTGGAGATTGGTACTAGTGTCTACACTTCATTTTTCTCAAACTGAATTAACTCTTCTTCGATTGCTTTGACCTAAGATCGATCTTCAAGAGCTTTTTTCACTGTTTGTGGTTTGATTTGAGAAATGAAGGCAAGATTGTTTTGTTCTATCCTCCTTCTATTTGAGGATCTAGTGATAACACCTTGTGACGAATCTCCAATAATAAATTCTAATGAATAATTATTCAAGAATTTTTATTCTCTTCATTTAGGAGATTCGGGATTAAATTCAAATGAAGTTTGATTTAATTGGCTGTCTTTTTTAGGATTTTCTACAAAAGGGAAAGATAAAACTAGTTTGTCTCGTGCAAAATTATCTACATTATCAGAATCAGGTACAACTTGCTTATATTCTATTTTATCTTGACCTTGTGCTTCAGTTTGGTTCTTCTCAGTTAAGTTATCTGCATCAACATCTTCTACAACACTTGGGATAGAATTAGAATCACAGAAAATAACATGTATGGTCTCTTCAATGGTCCTAGATTCTTTAAGGTAAACTCTATAAACCTTGCTAGAGACTAGACATCCCACAAATATGCATTCATATGACTTCGGATCAAATTTTTTAAAATTATCTTTTGTATTCAAAACAAAGCATTTATATCTAAAGACATGAAATTATTTCATATTTGGAGGAATTCTTTCCATAGCTTATAGGAGATTTTCTTTAAAAGCTTTCTGATGATGGTTCTATTTAGAATATAACAAACTGTATTTACAGCTTCAGCCTATAGGAATTCGGGTACATCATTTTCACAAAGCGTGGCTCTAGCCATTTCTTGAAGACTTCTATTTTTTCTTTCTACAACACCATTTTGTTGAGGTATTTTAGGATAAGAGAATTTTTTGATATACCTAATTCATTACAAAATGATTCAAAATTTTGATTTTCAAATTCGTTTCTATGATCACTTCTAATAGAAGCAATTTTCAACTATTTTTTATTTTGAATCTTTTTGCACAAATCATTGAAGGCTGAAAAAGTATCATTCTTGTGAGTTAGGAATAGAACCCAACCGAATCTAGTATAGTCATCAACCACAACTAAGCCATAGTATTTACCTCCTAGGCTTTGAATTTTAGTAGGACCAAAAAAATCAATGTGGAGCAACTCCAAAGGTCTCTTAGTTGAGAAGTCTTCCTTTGATTTGAAAGAGATTTTGGTTTGTTTACCCATTTGACAAGCATCACAAGTAATGTCTTTATCAAATCTTATTTTAGGAAGATCTCTAACCAAAGTCCTTTCTAATTAGCTTAGAGATTTGAAACATATTTGCATGTCCCAATATATTACACCATAACTATTTTTCTGAATCTATGGAGGTGAAGCAAGCTACATTTTGTTCTCTAAGTTTCTCTAAGGAAAGACCATACACATTATTACATCCTTTTACAATAAACAAAATTTTGCCAGATTTTTCATTTACAACTAAGCATTCCAACATTTTGAAAGTTACCCAATATCCTAAATTACACAGTTGACTGATGCTTAGAAGGTTGTGCTTCAAACCATCAACCAAAAATACCTTATCTATAAAGGTAGAAAAATTCTTACCCACATTACCTTTGGTAATGATCTTGCAATTTTTCATTTTCATCAATTCTATCCATTAAAGCAATAACTGAGTGCTTCCCTTTAAATTTTTTATTTTCAGTTTTGATCCATTTACTTTCTTTAATTAAATTAACAGTACTTTCAACTTCACTCATTTTTTTCTTTAAGGCATGTATTTTTAGCTTTTAAGGAATCATTTTCAGCCTCATATTCATAATATTTATCCAAAATTTTTCTAACATGAGCAGTTAAATCATCCATTTGATTGAGTTCTTCATTAATAAGGAGGGGATAATTTACCTTTTTCACTTTGATCTTGGTCAGCCATGAAACAAGCTTGTGCTTCGTGATATGATTCTTCATCATCTTCAAAATCATTTTTCAAGTCCTCCCATGACGCCTTCAGTGCCTTCTTCTTGTCATTCCTCATCTTGTCTTCCTTTTGAGCTTGGGACAGTCATACTTGAAGTGACCAACTTTCTTGCAATGATGAAATATGACCTTACTAAAATCCTTTTTGTGTTCTTTTGAACTTGAGCTTTTGTACGTTCCTTTGCTCCTCATGAGTCTTCTCAACCTCCTAGCAAAAAATACAATTTTGTCATCTAAAAAATTATCACCGGAATCTTCTTCTAATGACTCAGGCTCAGTTTGGGTAAATAGCTTAATTAAGTTCCTTTTGAAAAAATAGCTTAAACAATAAATGCTTATATTAAAAGTAACTTATATATTAAAAATAGCTTATAAATGCTTATATTAAAAGTCTCTTCTTCGAAGTGCTTATTTTAAGAGAAGAATGATAAAAAGCTTTTTATTATGAGAGAAGTTTTTTTTAACTTCTCCATAAGCACTAAAATAGCTTTCTAGAAAGCTGCAATTTAGTTTTGAAAATTGTACCAGATATTAATACTATACATTTTCATAAGTTAAAAGTAAAAAAAAAGTAACTTATGAACCTATCCAAACGGGCCCTCAATATGAGATTTCAAGGCCACTCCTTTCTTTTTAGTGTCACGGTCCATGTGGGTGTTTTCATAAGCAAATAGTTTTTCGCTTAACTCATCATATGACATTTGGTTCATATTGCTACTCTTAGAGATGGAAGTTGCTTTTGTTTTTCACTCCTTGGTGAGACTTCTAAGTATTTTTCTCACTAGCACTATTTCGGTGTAAGTCATCCCCAAAGCATCCAAGATATTTATGATGATCAAGAATCTCTCGAACATCTCATCGATGGTTTCTCCTTCTTTCATTGTAAACATTTCATATTCCTTTCTTAGCATATCGATCCTTGTTTCTTTGACTTGTTCAGTGCCTTTATGAGTGACTTGGAGTTTATCCCTAATCTCTTTTGTTGTTTTACCCCTTGATACCTTTCGGTATTGCTCAAAGCTAATTGAGAAGTGCATCATGTTGATTACCTTTGCATTCAATTCCACCTTTTTCTTATCTTCGTTGTTCCATTCGGCTTTATCTTTAGGAGTCACCACTCCTTTTGCACTTGTTTTTGTTGGAATTTGCGGACCGTTTATAATGATCTTCTAAATACTGCAATCAACATACTGCACAGATATTCTCATTCTCTCCTTCCAGTGGGTATAGTTATTGCTATTGAAGAAAGGAGGTCTATTGTTGGATTGACATTCAATGAGTGTGTGAACCACGATATTCAAACCCATGTCGTTGGCCATTGGATCTTTACTCCAAGCTGTGAAGCTTGATTTTTTGAAACCAGACTCTGATACTAATTGAAGGTTCTCTATGGCCTAGAGAAGGGGGATTGAATCTATGGCCTCTTTTGAACTTTTGCTCTTTTACTTCAAACTTGATTTTTCTCAATGTTGCTATTGAGGCTGTTATGTTGAATATGAAGGAGACAACTTTATTTTCTCTCTTAATGATTAAACAAGAACAGAGCAAACACGTTACTTGTGAGTATACTGAGATGCTGTGACTTCTACTCTATTGATTATGCAAGAGATAAATTCATTTTGTCTCTCATCGAATAAAACCATAAATAGAACAGAGAAGAAAAAATGACATAGCCATATATCCTGGTTCAACCACTATGTGCAATGTAGCCTACATCCAGTCTCCACTACAACTGTGATAGAATTTTTAACTATCTTTCACAAAGATTACAAGCATCAATTTTCCTAGGATTCTACTCGATCTTATTTGTGACAAACCAAACTTTTATCCAAGCTTAATTTGGCTAAGTTCACTCCCTAGACTTTCAACCACTAAGTGCTCACCAAACTTAGCAAGAAAATCTCCTCAGGATCATGAATATAAAACAGAAATACAAATAAAGAAGTTTGAAATAATTTCATGGCTTTTTCAAGATTACTCTCTTTGCCTTTTCTCTCAATGGCTTTTACTGATGCCTCACTTAATGCATTTTTTGCATTGAAAAGAAATAAAGAAAGATAAAAATTGAAGAACAGAAAATTTAATGTAAAACCATGAAGGAGAAGAAGGGATAGCTTGTAAGCTATGAAGACCCAAACTGTGTGCTCACTCCTTACTTCAATTTCTGGTCATTTTACACATTTTATAGAAGAGTAAAGCTTCCAAAATGTGAGATTGGTTGAGCACCTTTGACTTGTTCTTCTTTCCCAAAATCTAGATCAAAGACGCAGAGAAAAGATGGGACAATAGCAGTGATTAAAGATGGTATGCATCCTTACCTTGCTGCTTCTTGATAAACCCATATTTTATGATAATTTTTGGGTTGAAATGAGTGGATTTTATCAACTTATCTTGCACTTATTAATTGAAAATACATAGTTTTGTGAATTTCTCCTAATTGTACTTACTAGTGAAAAGCATGCTTTTTATGCTTGATAATTGCTAAATTTAATTCATTGTTATCCCATTTGATACCTTGATGTGTTTGTTTGAGTGATTGAAGATTTACAAGGCAAGAATGGCTTGAAGAAATGAAATAAAAAGCATGCAAAAGTGGAGAATTCATGAAACAATGAAGATTGGAGATTTTCATAGTTGTAAGTACGCATGGGTCATACATATACATCACTCACAATTCACACGTACGCATAGTAGATATGTACACATGACCTGAATCTCGTGCCTCACGTAAAATGGCACGTCACTCACAATTTCTGGCCCAATCATTTCTGAAGTATTTGAAGACTCAAGGAAGGTCAACCAAGTAGTGTAGGAAGTAGTGTAATGTAGAGTAGAATCATGTTTTACGGTAGAATAGCTTCTCTCTAGAATTTAGGGTTTTTAGTTTAGTTTCTTCTTAGATTTAGGTTTTAATTCTTGTTTTAGTGTAGCTTTCTTTATATTTTCATATTCTAGAATCTTAATTTGGTTAGTTTTACTTGTTAGTTTCTTCATTTTGTCAATTTTAGTTTATGAACACTTGTTTGAATTTCATTTTCCTTTAATACAATTTTATGTTTCATGTTTATTGTTGCTTGATTGAGTTGTTATTATTATTTTCTTACAATTAGTAGTCATAGATTTTATTATTCTTGCAATTCATTATATTTTTATTTTATACCTTCCAAGTGTTTGTTAAAATGCCCCCTTTTTTAGTTTTAAAGTAGAATTTTGCATTCTTGACTTGGAATTGAGGAGTTAGGTGACTTTGAGTCATTGATGTCTAATATTGATTAGTAATTTAGGGTTGTTAGTTAGTTTTGTTTCCACTGATGCTAGTTTTTCACTAATTCTAACTAGTGACTTGGCTAGGACTTGTGAATTAAGATCAATTATGCTTATTTGACTTTCTCCCGATGTTTGGGAATGACAAAGTGGGATTAACTCTTCTTAATTGTCATGTTTGGGGTCAATGAATTGGATAGGAACCTTAACTTTCAATCCTTGTCAAGATGCCTTTTAGCATTTAAATTCCTTGTTTGATCTTTACTTTCTTGTCATTTAATTTATTGTCTTTTGCTTTCAGAACCCCTCTTTTTCCATAGCCAATGATACACACACCTCACTGCAATCTCTTTGAGAGATGACCCAGGATTTAAAACTCCCGATTTTATTGATTTGAATTTGTGATAATCTTATAAACTCTGACACGAGTCATTTGTTTCTTTGGAACTATACTTGTGACGAGATTCTTTTTGAGAAAATCTGAACCGATGTTTAGCCCGCCGTCAAGTTTTTGGCACCGTTGCCGGGGAATTGTAATGTGTACTTGTTATTGGTTATTGTTAATATGTTAATATTTTTAATAGTTTTCTTTTAGGGTTGCTTGCTTTTGTTAGTAATTAGGACTGTGTTTTCCTTTGTTTCTTGATAGCTTTTGTTTTTCTTTACTCTTTTTTCTATGAATTCTCAACCTTGTGGCTTTGAGTTTGGTTGTGAGTATGTTGTAGGAAATGGTAATTTCAATGACGGTTCGCACCAAGGAGACAATTATCAAATAAGGGAGGGGGCCGCATTCATATGGACAATCCTCATTTCAACCCCCTCCTCCATTCTACTATGATTTAAATTCAGCCTATGCTGAATACCAATCTGATAGATATGGTGGCCTTTGCTCTGATTATAAACCTCAACCACCATCTTTATATAACCTCTATTTTCTTAACATTTTTCTTAACTACAATACCCTCAAGCCTCATTCCACTACCAAACACCTCCACATTATCCAATTCCATATCCACCTTGCAAGTTGCAACCAACCTTATGAACTTTACCACCAACCTTATGTGCCTCAAGAACAACCATATGCATCATATGAACCATACTTAGAACCACTATTATTCCAACATCAATACTTTTATGGCTCTATTGAACCATCACCTCCATATACACCACCTCAATATTCCTACTCTTATGAACCACTTCTCGTATATGATGGCTACCTCGAATATAACACCCTGTCACACAGAGAAAAGGGTATGATCAAAACCAAACCGAAGATACAACGCTCACGAGAAACAGAAAAACAAAAAACTTATACAGAAAACCAAGAGACAGATAAATATCTAAGTAGAGTTCCAAAAGATAGTTATATAATCAAGATCTAGACTCGTCCTGCGAAGCAAAAGCCGCCTAGATTATATACATATACAACCCAAAAGTAATCCAATAGACAAAAATACAAATCCTAATTCTCCAAAGTCAACCTCTAAGAGGGACGAAACATATTATATATATATATATACACACACACACACACACACACACGGGGTGGTGATTCTATACACATATATAAACATAAACAAAATACAATACTAAGTCCCAAGAGTTCTTCCCTTCCAAAGAGTCTCCAGCATGCTTAGTGCGGTGCCTCGCGTCCTGCATCTGAAAACAATAATATATGTATGGGATGAGAACTGGGGTTCTCAGCATAGTAATAGTGCCCACATAAATAATATATAAAGTCCCAGGAAAACCAAAGGCAATCCTAGAACTCCGACACTCAGATTTAAAACTTAGAGTTATAATTTAAACCTGAGAAAGGGTTAACTATCTAGGATACTAGGGTTCTAATCCAAATGTGACTTAACACCTCAATCTCACTCTCCTACAACCAATCTCACTTTTCTTTGACCAATCTCACTCTCTTCCAACCCTCCAAACTCCAGTGGACCTACCCTCGTCACTCCTCTGCCATACGAGGGGTCTCTCAGTTGCACAGACATACAATTTAGACAAAGAAAACACAAATAGAGGTACAGATATGGCAGTTAGTGCAAATAGCAGTTAAGCATGTATAAGTATTTAGGCAAGCCAAAATAAATCATACTCAAGCAAATCACACAAATTCACATGATGCATGCCTGTCCTACTGGCCGTGAGCTCACGTGTCGGTTATACTGTCAGAATCTGACACATTCTGGTAGCTAACCCAGATGCCGTCTCTCGTCTACTGATGCATGAGCATCTTTCCTATCTTTTCCTAGTGAATTTGCATGGATTTTGTTGAGTTTAATAAAGAATTAATTATCTTTTAGCCAATATGGATGCTACTTTGAGTCTTTTGCAATTTTGTTTATTTTAGGTAGCATTCGGCTAGATTTGATGGAGTTTCTGCAGCACAAGAACAAAAGGAGATGGCAGCAAGGAGCAACACATACGCGTGCTGACGCGTACACGTGATTTGGAGCTTTCCATGGCGACGCGTGCGCGTGACTGATGTGTACGCGTGATTTGAAGATTTGCTCAGCAACGAGTGCACGCGACCGACGCGTCCGCGTGACTTGCGAAGAAGACCAGCGACACGTAGGCATGATTGACGCGTACGCGTGACATGAGCCACGTGGAGAAAACGTAAAAAAATGCTGGGGGCAATTTCTGGGCTGTTTTGACCCAATTTTCAGCCCAGAAAACACATATTAGAAGCTACAGAATGGACAAAACATGTGGTCCCCACCCATCAACTGAAGACCTGCTAATTATTTTGATTTAAATTCAAATCTTATTTTTAGGAAAAGATATTATTTTTTAATTTTAGATAATTAGATTTTAAATTAATTAGGATTAGTTATAAAAATGGGATTCCATTAGGGAATTAGACAAAAATTTTACATGCCATCAGATTCCATCTCAGACAATTTACCAGAATCCTTATTTTTCTTCTCTGAACCATGAGCAACTAAACCTCCATTGTTAAGGTTAAGAGTTCTGTCTATTTGTATGGATTGATTTTATTGCTTTTTCTATTTTAATTCATGTATGGATTTATAATTTAAGAATTGTTTTCGCTCTTTATCTTATGAATTTGGGTGGAACGGAAGTATGACCCTCTTTCTATTTGAGTTTTTGTAAAACTTGGAAAAGCTCTTTACTTGAACAACAGCTTGAAAACAATTTCTCCTAAATTTTAATTATTTGGATTTAACAGGATGCGTGACATATAATCCTCTTGTTTTTGGGTAATTAAAATTTTTGCGGCATATAAACTGGAATTTGAACTTCACCCTCTAATTAGAATTAACTGACCAAGGCATTGGCAGTCGATGAATTTTAGAGGAGGCTAGAAAGGTCTAAGGAATTAGGGTTTAATCACATATAGTTTGCCATAAATTAAATCCTACATGATTAAAATAGTTAGTAAAAAAAGTTAATCCGAAAAAATAGATAACTCTGAAGCATTAACTGTTTCTCCAATATTTTATCTTCAACTTATTTACTTGCGTGCCTGCCTTCTAATATTTTCAAATTTAAACCTTTTGAATATCTCAAAACCCTTTTCTGTTTGCCTAATAAGTAAATCTTTTAACAATTATTGCTTGATCCATCAATCCTCGTGGGATCGACCCTCACTCACCTGAGGTATTACTTGGTACGACCCGGTGCACTTGCCGGTTAGTTTGTGGGTTATAGAATATCGCACCATCTACACATCTCCAGGAGGGAAAACGTCAGGAAATTAGTGCCCTACCACCTTCCTCACATCCCACAAAACACAATCAAAAGGAATGCGAGGGAATGAATCGAGGGATTAGCACCCTATCGCCTTCCCCACATCCAACACACCATAATCACAGAGAATGCAGGAGGGGTAAAATCGAGGGATTAGCGCCCTACCACCTTTCCCACATACAACTCATTAATATCATCATTTCCATTAATTATGTCTCATTCATTACTCATACATTCATACATTTCTGCACTTCCTCAAATATTTCACATCAAATCATTTCATCATTCATATCATATATTACCTTATTCACCCTTCTCAATTTAATTCATCCACTTCACAACCCTTCTCTATGGTTTCACTCTATTTCCTAAGCTTAAAGACTAGGTAATGGACCATAGAAGGTAGCTACAGAGGTTTGGAAAGCTAGAGGATTGGCTAAACTTTGTAAAAAATCACATTTCTACCAAATAGAGGTTCTGCATATGCGAGATACCCCTTCGCGTATGCAAACAATCGGAGTCGCATACGCAGCCATGTCCCGTGTATATGAACGTCCAAGGCAGAAGAGAATACTCGCGTCGCAACCATGCTTCCGCGTATGCAAACCCCGTTTCCTTCAAAAGCTGCTAAAACCAGATTTTTGCACCAAACTTCGAACGTGCATAACTTTTTTATTTTAAATTATTTTTCATCTATTCTTCAAACGGCATAAACCTCACGGACCAAGGGTCCAGAAGCCGAGTTATGGCTTGCCAAAGTTGGTTAAAAATTCACTTTTTACCAAAACACCAACACCTCTATTCTTTTCAAATTTTCAATTCAAAACCTACATTTCACTTCTAAAAATAATATCAAAAGTACTTAAAATAGCTATACATTATTAAACAACTCCTTAACCAAACCAACAACAATTACATTCACATACATTAATCTCATGCCACAACATGCCAACACAGATATTCATCGTATCACACATCAATTACACACTAATACACATTTATTCATAAATCAAATCAATAACCAAATTCAATTCAAGCTTATCCTATGGTCATCTAGCCTAAGTTTTCACGTTACATTATATGTTACCTACGAAAAACAAAAATCATACCTTGGCCGATTCCTCCTTAATGACAAAGTATCTCAAATATCTCTATTCCTCAAGTGTTCAAAATCCTGAATCCTCACCGAACAAAAATCCAACCTTCACGGGTTGCTTTCTAGTCACCGATATCACCAAAACATATATCCCACTCTAATTCCACATAAATACCACAAAATCGAACTAGAGTTCATAATCATTAATGGCTCACAAGAGTTAATGGTTCCTCACCTTACCGAAGGAAATTTGGGACAAGACCCGGTAAATCCACAAGACTAATTTGATCCTAAATACCAAAATTTAACAAAATCTCAACACATTTACTCAAAGGTTTTGAAATTGGGGAAGGAAACTCTGGGTGTGAAATTGATATCTTCTTATCAAATTGTTCTGTGAGTTTTAAAGAGAATTCTAAGATGAACGCGTGGCCGATGATGGCTCGTTAATTGAAGCTTCAGATTGAAAGTTATGTGAGATTGAATTTTGGGTGAGAGTTTGAATGCTCTTCTCCCTTTCCTCCTTGTGCCCAAATGTTAAATGTGATGAATGGGGAGGAAAGGAGCTGAAGTTTCCATTTATATGTTGGGCCATGGGCATGGTTTTGGCTCGATCCAACCGGTTCGACCCATTCGGCCTAATTTTGGGCCAAAGTCTTTAAAATTAGCATTAAAATTCATATTTTAATTATTTCTACTTTATTAAACTATAAAATTCAATTTCTTAATTTATTTGATTAATAATTATTTTTTTTTAATTATTTACTAATTAATCGAGGTTTACATCCAACACAATCAACTATTTTTTCCACTATAACCCTCCATGGAAGAAGCTTTCCAACCTTCACCAAGTTTTCTCCAAGAGCAAAAAGAATCCCAAAAAATGTACGATGTTGTCATGGATTCCATAATAGAAACCATAGCTCGTTAAACCTCACTTCGCTCACACGGCAATCAAGGTACTCCCGTTAACGAATGTGGACAATTAATCGAAGAGTGTAGTATGGAAGAGAGCTTGGAGTTTCAAGAGAAAGAAGAGGATTTAAAGCATGAGTTGCAACAAGTTGAAGGAGTTTAGATCGATGAATCAGAAGAAGTGGTTGAAGATTTAGGAGGAGTTGAGCAAGAAGTGGATTCCAAGATTGAAGACACTTCTACTCTAACTAATAATCTTATTGAGATTGTTGAATCTTCCTCTATGAAGTGCAAAATTGATGTTGAGGAGGACTGTGCACAACCTCCGACACATAACTTGGGCAATGAGGAATGTGTAGAAGAAGTTGGTGAGTAAGGAATGGAAATTGAAGAAGCTTGTCAAGAGGCAGAAGTTACCCAACAGGAACAAAAGGGAGTGGAGATCACATTACTAAAGCCATTGGAAGCCTCTCTTCCTAGGTCACCACCATCTAACACATCATTTGAGTGGATAAAAATTTTATCTTTAACTTTATTGATCCACTTGAATATGGTTTGTGTAACACTCCGTTACCCTAAGCTTTACCTCTAGCCGTAAAGCAAAGGATAACAAAGTGTCACGACAGCTCTAAAGCTTATAATATATAATATATGTCTAAGAATTTATATAACTAGAAACCCGATGAAGGAATAAACCTCAAAGTCTCATAAATCGGAATTACAATACGCAAAATGTTCACACACGATACTAAACGTGTAGGCACGGACAGAACAAGACATAATAAATATAAAACTTTGTACATAGCTCCAAGATACACAAGGTAAATATTATTTTAAACAAGATATATATATATATAAGTATGATATAAAAAAGAGGACCAGTCACAGTCTGCGAAATTTAGGTTAGCTAGTCAAACTGAATACATCAGAGTTTTGGAAATTTAAAATAGCTTATACAACTTGTCTCTCAAATCAAGCCTCTAGGGTTATAAAGTCTAAAATAGAAAGGTGAGAGAAAGTACTACAACAAAATAATCAAAGTACATAAGAGAGTATAAGATCCTCTGCTCCGTCACCATCTCGCAACTGACCGAGGTGGGTTACAACCTGCATCTGAAAAATAACAACAGCATATGGTATGAGAACTAGAGGTTCTCAGTATGGTAACAGTGCCTAATATGTAAGATATAAGGTTTCGGGATGCCCAAGACAACCCTAGAACTTCACATCCATTATGGATATTCAAGCTGTATCACACAGCCTTCACCAACCTAACCTCCGTGCAATCCCATCGCCACTGCCTTCTGATCCTCCTCAACCCCAAACAATCACAAGTATATTCAAGCAAGTAATACACAGGTAATATTCATGTATAGCAGGTAATTTAAGAAGTAGGTAGGCATATTATACAATTAGGCAAACTGTAAGTAATCAAAGCAAACATGCACGTAAGAGATGCATATGATAAATGTCTGTCCTATTGGCTGTTATATCACATGTCAATTATAGTGCCAAACCCGACACAAAATCCGGTCAGCAACTCCCAGATTAGTCTCTTTGTTGTGCATACTTAGGAGGAATAATTCCGAGGGATGAGTGCCCTATCACCTTCTCCATTCAGAAGGAAACGTTCCGAGGGAGAGTGCCCTACGACCTTCTTTTGGATGCCGCATGATTATGTGGGGTAGTGCCCTACCACCTTGTAACCAGAGAGAAAATGCATACTCAGGAGGAATAATTCCAAGGGATGAGTATTCTACCACCTTCTCCATTCAGAGAGAAATATGAGTGGGAAGCCCAGCTTCAACCCTCACATCCGAACGTAGGCGGAAGACTGCCACAGCCCTTACGATGGAGAACTAAAGCATATTGCAATCACATAACCCATCTTAGAGACCACTGCTCATAGCACACTTCCATGCATACTCATTCTATTAACCATAATCATTCATTTTCAAGTTCCAACCTCATCATCCATCATCAATATTCCAAATTCATCATCAACCCATCCCCCCATTAGTTCACAAGACAAAATCACCCAACTGACATACCAAGCCTAAGTTATCGTCTTCTAAAACCCGTATATAAATCCATAATCTCAAACATAAACCCATCTATACTAGTCTTAGAGCCTATTTACTAGCCACAAGTCTTAAGGAGAAGTTAAAGAAGTTTGGAAAGCTTGAGAGCCCTTAAAAGTAAAGAAAAACACATTTTTAGCAAAACAGGGGTTGTGTGTACACACCCCCTATCGTGCGTACACACACGTTGAAGAAAGTGCGTCCGGGTACGCATCTAAGAAAAAATTGGACCATTACACATATGCATGCATGGGCCGCATATGCGGGAATGCTGGACAGAGGCCACCACTCGCGTATAAAGCATGGGGCCACGTACGCATGTATATCAAATTCCAGAAAAGTTTAGTTGCAGAAATTTCAGTTTTAGAACCCAAACTTTAAACGTTCATAACTTCCTCTACAAAATTCCATTTTTCTCAAACTTTATATCAATTTAAAGCTTTTTAAACCATATTTAATTTAAAATAATTTTCAACTAATTTTAAAAACTGAAGTTCAAGTTATGATCCACCAAAGTTCACCAAAAATAGGTTTTTACCCAAGGATACAATTCTCAAATTTTTTAAAACGTCCAAACCCAACCAACTCAAACATACTCAAAACAACCCCAAAATCATAATAGACACTCTCAAATATTTGTCAATCACCTAACTATCAAAGCCTCTTAATACTCACCTTCAACTCCAATTCCTCCTAAATTCACACCAAAATTTCTCAATCATTTATTCTCAACATGAACCACAACAACTAATAATCCATGTCATCTCATATTCAAACTCATACAACCTCCATCTAAACCACAATCAAACATAGCATTTATATACAATTAATCATACCACCATATTATTCAAACCTATCTTAAAGGCCACTAGCCCAAGTGTCTAGAAATATTATATATTATATAAAGAAAACTAAAATTATACCTTCGCTGATTCCCAAAATGCACCAAACACCAAAATGAAGCCACCAAACTCGATCCAAAAGCCTTAAACTAACTCCAACAAACACCAAAACTCAATCTAACATCATACAACATACCAACATCAAACCTAGGGTTCACAAAAATAACTAAATACAAGGGTTTGGTGATATCTTACCTTACCTAATGAGATTAGGGATAAAACCCAATAATATTCCAATGCTAGATCACTCCTAAATAAACAAAATAAAAAAATCTACTCAAAAACCAAACGTAAAAATGCAAAATTACTTAGGTCAGAAAACTATAGCATGGATTTCGAAAATCTTGCCACTTTATTTAGATAGAAATGAAGAGCTTTATAAGACTTCTCGTGGCCATAAATGGCTCGTCAATCAGAGCACCTAGCTCAAGTTATGGCTCCTAGAAGATGGTAATAAATAGGGTTCTTCCCTCTTCTCCTCTCCTCTCATCTCAACGCCTCCCCTCTCTCAAATTAGGATAAAATGAGCTGAAAGCTCATTAAAAGATGTATATATATGTGGCTTAGGCCCAACTTGGGTCCGGTCCAACCTGTTAACATTTTTAGCCCGTTTGGCTCACTTTGGCCAAAATCTTTAAGATTAGTGCCCGATTTTTAATTCTAAATTATTTTTGTCCTTTCAACAAAATAAATTTAATTTTCAAAATCTTATTTTTCAAAATATGCAGTACCAGATAGACTAAAGCCGGTACTGCCGGCTTAAGCACTGATACACAGTTTTACAATAAATTTTTGCAAACGATACATTTTCCCACTCAGAAAAATTCATTGAATTCAAATTTCACCTTTATATTTTAAAAAAGAACACTTTTATATTTTTGAACCTATTTCGAGCAATTAAATTATTTTTTTAAAGCAATTTTATGTAAAAACTCCAATTATTACAACTTGCTAGAAATGGATAGAAAACTTAGAACTCTGTGTGGGTTAAAAAGAAAGAGAGAGATGGGTAGTGGTTGGTAACATGAATCAAGGCTCAGTAAAGTTGAAACCTCAAGGTTTGGGTTTCGAGGTTAGTCCAATGCTCAATTGAATGGATCTAGGAGGATGTTTTGGCATTCAAGGTAAAATTTGAAAGCCTTGTCATCCAGATAAAACCATAGTAATCAACTAGAAGACAGGTACAAAAACAAGGTTTGGGATCCCGGGATACTTAGTAAGGATCATAAATTTTGGGAGCTCTTAGCTTGTTTGCAATTTCATTAAAGCTTGGTGCACATCAATTGAAATTTTGGAGCATACTTGAAGTCCAAGCATTGGTGAAAGTACAAGGATGAAATCAAGCACAAGCCTCCATGACAAAGGCTTACCAAAATGTCCAACTTAAGGACAATAAATGAAAGTGCTAGGTGGGAGACACCCCTACCATGGTAACATTTTCTAATTTTCTCTTATGTAAATAGTTGGTTAATAATTTGAATCTCCTTTTTAGATAGGTTTGTTAGATTTAATTAATAGATTAGCTTGTTTAATAATGTTTGGTATCATTTTGGGAACTTGTTGGGTGTTTGGAATGCTTATTATGGTACAAAAGTTTGAAAAAACAGAGCTTAATTCATGCGTATGCATCTCTCTTGTAAATCCCCATGTTATGCGTACGCATCCCTTGTGCGTATGCACCACCCCCAAGTTTTTACCAATTTATGCGTGCGCATAGAGCATGCGTACACATCATATGCTTTCATGAATGAAATTGTTTTTGCACGAGAATCGTGCGCGTTTCATGCGTACGCATAAAAAAATCCATATAATGCGTACACATGGCAAATGCGTACGCACAACCCTTAATTTTTCCAAGTCGTGCATACGCATAGAAGATGTGTACATACAAATTCAAAATGAATACCCCATTTGTGCAAAACCCTGATTCGTATTCACACATTGTTCTTCTTCTTCTTTGTTTATCTTCTTCTCTATCACAGCCCCCTGTTCCATTCTTCTCTGCCCCGTTCTTGTTTACTTTTAGGTTTTGTTTAATTTTTTCTTTTCCTTAATTTCTATTGAGTTAGTTCAATCCTTTTTGGTTAGTTTAGTTTCAATAATTCTATTAAGTTAGATTAATTTTGCTAGTTAGTTGATTTTTTTAGTTAATTGTTTAGTTAGATTGGTTTGCTGATTAGTTGATTCTAGGTTGTCAGATTAGTTACGGTTAGTTGCTGTTAGTTTATTTTAGTTTAGGTTTTGAATTGTTACTGTAATGTTTTTAAAATTATTCTGAGTCTAATGGTTGATGATGGATTCATTGTTTTCTTACTGTTTTCTGAATTTGCTGCTGGAATTGGTTGATATGGCTGTCAAGTTAGCTGGGGTATTGTGATAAAAGTGTTTGAAACTATGCTGGAATTATTGTAAAACTGTGCTAAGCCCAATTAATTAATTGTCTAGCTGCATGAATTATTTTTTACTGTTGTTATGCTGAGATATCCTGCTTCTTTTGTTTCATTGGGTTGCATTTTGGGAATTGGTGTTTCAAGGTCCTTATTGACGATATTCTATGTTGATGTGACCTTGCATGCTAAATGACCAGCAAATAGCCTCAAAATATTTTTAATAAAAAATTTTTGGTCAATCTCTTGCTTTAATGTTTGTTTTCCTAGAATTTTTTCTAAATGCATTGAAGTGACTGTTTTCAATCTCTAAGTGACCAAAAATTGCTCACTTTACATGTTTGAGGTTTCTTTTGCCTATTATTGCAAGTTTGACACATTTTAACCTATGTAACTCGTATGCTTCACTTTCTTTATTCTTAATTGGTTTGAGTTACATTAGGCATGGAGTTCCATTTTTCATTTCAATCTTGCAATATTAGTGTTTGAAAGCGTTGATGATTGAATATATTTTGTTTAAAGTTTTTCTTGTTTATTCATCATCAATTGCTCATGCTTATGCCTTTATGACATGTTAACTATTATTTTCTTGACTATGTGCGCTACACATACTTTAAATCATTCATTTAGCATAATGCGTGATTTGTGAAGTTAGATTTTGAGCTTGCCTATTTTTATCTTTCTAGAAAATTTTCAAGTTCTAAGGGCCATGTTTACTATGTTACGTGACAACTAACCTCTTTCCTTTTTCTAATTACATAGCAACCATGTTTCCATATTTTTTTGTTAAATAGGCAATTCGACTAACTTTGATTGATGTTATTGATTGGAGTGCAATTTCTGGTTTGCTTTGTTTCATAATTTCACTCATACATCCAATTAATTCTCTTTCCTCCTTTCACTTCATAAATCATAATTGCTTGGTCTCTTAGGATTAGGATTTAGGACTTCTCTTAGTTTTAGGAGTGACTCTCAATCCCAGGTTCTTTATTTTTATTTATCCCAATTTAATTTATGAACTCTTCCATGTTACAGATTACTCTTTTAAATTAATGTTATTTGAGATATTTCAGATCTAATTATTTTCATTCGAGTAGATAGTTTTTCTTTTGGCTTTGGTTAAATAACTGGTGACTCGTGAGTTATCAAACTCATTGTTAATTGAAAATTGGAATTCATCCACTTAACTTACCTTCATAGTTAGAAGTTAAAAAGTGGGAGAAAAATCCAATTCTCATTACAATTGATAAGGATAACCAGGATAGGACTTCCAGTTCCCATACCTTGCCAAGAGTTTATTTTATAGTTATTTATTTATTTTTCTTATTATTTTTTTGTGCAACATACTGCCCCTTACTTCCAAAACCCTAATTTACAAACTCATAACCAATAATAAGAACATACTTCCCTGCAATTCCTTGAGAAGACGACCCAAGGTTTAAATACTTCGGTTATCAATTTATTTAGGGGTTTGTTACTTGTGACAACCAAAACGTTTGTACGAAGGAATTTCTTTCGGTTTAGAGACTATATCTACAACGCGACTATTTTTATGAAATTCTTTACTGGCAAAAATCCCAACGTCAAAATGGCGCCGTTGCCGGGGAATTGCAAACGTGTGCCTTATTATTGGTTATTGTAAATATTTTTCTTAAAAAAATATTTTTCTTTTACTTGTTTATTTGTTTTCTCTTTTTCCCCCTTATTTCTGATAACTATTATGAATTCTCACCCCCTCTCGCTTTGAGTTTGGTTCTAACTTTGTTGAAGGAAATAGAAACCATAGCAGGAATATGCATCAAGGTCAGACCAATCAAGGATGGATGGAGCCAAGAGGATCTAATCAACCCTTTAGGCAACAATACCCTCCAAGATATCATGGACAACGACCATTCTATAATGCAAACACAGCTGAAAGATATAGTGGACAACCTTGTAACTACGAACAAGTCCCACCCCGTGCCTATATACCATCCTCTCAACATAACTTTGAACTACCACACTCACAAGCCCCTTTCCACCATTCACCTCCATATGACCCTAATCCTTATTCACCGCACCAACCACCATATGAACCATACACAGAACCACCACCTCAATATGCACCATCTCCTTATCATTATCAAGATGAACCACCTTCCTACGCCTTATCAAAAAGAACCACCTCTGTATTATGAATCTGTTTCCCCAACAAATGAACCCTCCTATCCACCCCAAATCTCCTTGGAGAAAGTAATTGGTGATCTAAACTCTACTATACGAGCTCTTTCCGCCCAAATCGGACCACCAAATACCTTCAACAATCAACCCTCTAGCTCTAGTGCACTTCCTTTTCAACCACAGAATGATCTCTCCACCCCATCACCACCATCCATGGAAGAGCACCAACATCCATCAATCCAAGAGTTGGAAGAGCACCAACATCCATCAATCCAAGAGCAACATGATCCCACTGATACAATTGACATGGAACAAGAGAGAGAATATCATTTTCGCGAATCCATACTTCATAAGGAGCTAGAGGAGGCACTAAGGGTGAAGGTAGTAGACACCCTTGAAGTTGACAGCGTGGTTGAAGAACTAGTGAAAGAAGACAACAAGGAGGATTTTATGCTTAAGGGTAAAGAAATAGTTGGAAGGAAAATCATTAAGGACGAATATGATTGCATACTTAAATACCTGGATCAAGAAAGAAATCGATTACCTTTCCAACGTTCGGACATTCAAAGCACCCCCATGGTTTCATGTGGGAAATCTACTGAAGAATGTAGCATGAAGGAGAAATTGGGCACCCCAGTGGATAGTGAGCAGCACGATTTGATATTGGAACAAGTGGAGGAAGCCGGAATTATTGAAAAAGAAGAAGAGGCAGTGGTTGAAGACTTAGGAGATGCTGAACCTCCATGGGAAAGTCAAGTTATAGAGCATCCTTCAAAGACGATTGAAGCTGATGTTGAGAAGGGTGTACAACCTCCAAAGCATATCATGGTTGAAGACGTTAAAGGAGACGATCAAGAGATGGATTCAATCATTAATGAATTCTTATCTACATTTGAATCCTCTCCCCATTGGACTTGACATGGAGATTACAGAAGAAGAAGCACAACCTCCTTTGCCCTTGGTGAACACTGAAGAAGAGATTGAATTGGAAGAAATCCACCAAGAGGAAGAGGTTGATATTGACGAAGATTGCCAAGAGGTGGAAGATGTCAAAGAAGAGCACAAGGGAGTGGAGCTTGCACGTTCATTAGAAACACCTCCCCCTAAGTTACCATCATCCTTCACAACATTCAAGTGGGTGAAATTCATATCCCTTAGCTTTCTAATTCCACTTGAATACGGGCTACTGGAGACGGATGGTCAACTTAGAGCTCTCTGTGGCATTAAGAGTAAGAAAAAGATGGTTAGAGATAAGATTTATCCTGCAAGGTTCAACTCGGTTGTGTGTTCAACATTCAAACGCAAAGGTTGGTTTAGAGCTCAACTGAATGGGTCTAGGAAGTTGTCTGGCTGCTTCGGTGAGAATTCAGACTGCTTGCCACCCAGATGGAACAATATTTCTCAAAAAGAAGACAGGTGCAAAGGCAAGGTCTGGGACCCCGGAATCCATTCTACCAATCACCACTCTTGGGGCCTTGTCACTTGCTTTAACTTGCTTGAAGGCTTTTTGCGCCTAGTTTGGGATCCCAGAGGCTATTGGAATTACAAACATTGGGTCTGGGACCCCGGAGGTTACTAGAGATACAAACATTGGTGGGAATTCCGGGATCAGTACATGCATAAGCCACCATGACAGGAAGCTCATCAATGTCCAACTTAAGGACTTTAACTAAAAGTGCTAGGTGGGAAACAACCCACCATGGTATGATCATTCCTTTTTCATTTATATTCAGTTTTATTTGTTTTCAAGTTTTATTTTATTTTATTATATTGAACCTGGAGTTTTGCATAACATTCATATTAGCATTGCATACTGCATACTTGCATATATATATATATATATAAAAGGCCACGCGACGCGACCGCATCAGCGACGCGTCCGCGTCGCAAGGAGAGGGGAGAAAATAAAAACGAACAGAGAGTCACGCTGGAGCGTGGCAGGAGGCGTGCCAATGGCATAAATCACCCCACGCGACCGCGTCGCTGATGCGACCGCGTCATATGGGAATAATGGCCTCCCACGCGGCCGCGTGACCAAGATTTCGACGTAAAAGGGTGCACAACCAATTATTGTGCTAGAGTGGTGCCGGATTGGTGCTGCACGCACAATTCTATCCACGCACAATTCTTCTAGAGCCCACTCACGCGATCGCATGCCCCATGCGATCGCATCACTTAAAATTTGGCACTAATAATAATTTGAACAGAGAGTTGTGTGAGTGCGAGGCTGCCCTCGCGCCAGTAGCATGACTTGTGTCACGCGACCGTGTGATCGACGCGATCGCGTCAATCAGTATCAGCGCAAGTCGCGCGACAGCGTGCCCCACGTGGCCGCGTCGCTTGCGTCGCACAGCTTATCTTGATTTGCCAAATATCTTATCTTTTCTTTCCCAATCCTAATTTCTTCTATCTTTTCTTCTTTCTTCTTTCTTTCTTACTTTATTTCTTTCACTTCTCATTCTTTTTCACCTTCATCCTATTTTACTTCATTTATTTGCATATTTCATTCATTGCATTTTAAAATTGTGCATATTTTTCTTTCCTTTTCTGAATTTTTTTATTGGTGTTAAAATTTTTTTCTTATTCAACCGTTGCATATTTTCTTGAATTTATTTTGGTAACTTGTTTTACACTGTGGGATGATATTAATTATCTGCCAATGCCAATCTTTTATGATACTTGCACTCCATTTGTATTGGCATGAACTTGTATTGATACTTCCATTACCCACTCTCCTCCCCTATGTTACAAATTTTATACCACTGGTATGCCATGGCTTCTCTTATTTTCTCACGTACATGTTGAAGCTTCCATGTAAATGAGACCCTTATCATTTGGCATTACCCCACCCATACTTTATTTATTTTCTTATCTTTATTTTTGGGTTACTTTTCTTTGCTTTTTCTTTCAGGATGGCCACCCGGAGGGAAACCGGAAGACGTTTACATGGGGAGACAGACAAGTTCATCTGCAAAATCTTGAAGAAAAGCATCAGTTGGAACAACCCATCCACCTGCACATCTCAGCATGCACCGAGGACGGTGCAATCTTTAAGTGTGGGGAGGTCGGTACCGATCTCCATGGGTTAGTACTTTCTTGTCTCAAACACCAATGTTTAAATTTTCTTTGTAGATTAGTTGTTGCATTTGCATACTTGTTTGATTTTTGCATATTTTACCACTTGGTTAAAGTAATATTTTCTTTTTCAAGAAACCTTTTAGAGCATTTCGCTAATTTGAATAAAATTTAATGTTACACTTGTTTGAAGAAATATTATTTTGGAACATGGTTTAGAGTTCGGACACTGTTTGAAGAATTTTATTTTGGAACATGGTTTAGAGCTCGAACACACAAAACCAGTGAGATTTTGAGCTTATTTGATTGGTTGCATTTTATCAACCAAAATTTTGTTTTAGTGTGTATTTTTCTCTCTAAAATTGTGATCTTTGTCTTGCTTAATTCTATATTTCCATTATTTGATGTATGCATGCACTTACATGATTGAGGCATTTGTTTCACTGAGCTTACATACCCATATGGCCTTACCTTACATTATCCCTTGCAAACCAATGTTGAGCGTATTATACCCCTTTATTCTTTACTTTAGCACATCATTAACTCTAAGCGAAAAACAATAATATCCTTAATTTGAATCCTTGGTTAGCTTAGACTAGTGAAAGTGCTCATGAATTAAGTGTGGGAAAGTGAATTTGGAAACATTTGGTTTGAGAATTGAGTATGTTAGAATTTTCTGAAAATGTGAAAGAAATGTTTAGGACATGATTCATGCATCCAATAATTTAATCATATGCATAGAAAAAAAAAGAAGAGAAAAAGAGCAAATAAGAAAAAGGAGACAAAATGCCCCAAAGTAAGTAGTGAAGGCAATGCATATGTACTGTACTTGAAATTAGAATGCATGAATATGTGGAAAACATGGTTAATGGATGGTTAGATGTTGTATTATGATTACATGGATTGTTTAAGTTAGGTGAGAAAGTTTCAGTTAATTAAGGATTCAGATTTTAGTCCACTTGGCCAAATACAATCCTACCTTGACCCTAACCCCATTACAACCCTTAAAAGACCTCTTGATATGTGCATTTATGCATTAAATTTTTGTTGATTGATAGAAGAAAAACAAGCCTTAGAAAGCAAGGTTAGTAGAGAACTGAGAGAATCAAACCTTAAACACTTGAGTGATTAGAGTGTACACACTACCAGTGAGGGTTCGATGCTCAATCCCTTGTTCCCAGCTTTCATGAGCTATTTTCTCCTTGCAAGTCTATTTGTACTTCATTTTTATGATTTGAATTAGTGAAATCCAATTCATATATGTTCTTAAAAGAATTATTTACTTTTAACCAAGTAGGTAGAAGCATGTTGCATTTAGTTGCATTCATAGGTTGCATCTCATACATTCTATCATTCCTCTTCATCTCTTTATAGTTTCTCTTGAGCTTAGCATGAGGACATGCTAATGTTTAAGTGTGGGGAGGTTGATAAACCACTATTTTATGGTTTATCTTGTGCTCAATTGAGTGGTTTTTATCAAATCTTTACCCACTTATTCATACTATTTGCATGTTTTATATTTTCCTTCCTGATTTTGTGCTTTGATTGAAAACATGCTTCTTTGGACTTATATTTGCTTATTATTAATCCTCTCTTATTACCATTAGATGCCTTGATATGTGTGTTAAGTATTTTCAGAGATTACAAGGCAGGAATGGCTCAGAGGATGGAAAGGAAGCATGTAAAAGTGGAAGGAATACAATAAGTTGGAGAAATTGCTAAGCTGTCCAGCCTGACCTCTTCGCACTCAAACGGCTATAAATTTAGCTACAGAGATCCAAACGACGCGGTTCCAGTTGCGTTGGAAAGCTAACATCCAGGGCTTCGATTTGATATATAATTTGCCAAAGCTGCCCCAACGCCAGGTGACGCGAATGCATGAGTCACGCGGACGCGTGACCTGGCAAGAACGCAACCCGCGCGGCCGCGTGAGCCATGCGGCCGCGTCACTTTTCCGCGACCTGTATGGACCAGAAAGCGCTGAAAATGACTTCTGGGCTGTTTCTAACCCAGTTTTCAGCCCAGAGAACACATATTTAGAGGCTATAAAGTGGGGGAATGCATCCATTCATAATTATGCTCTCATAATTCACTTTTCATATTTTTAGATGTAGTTTTTAGTGAGAGAGGTTCTCTCCTCTCTCTCTTATGATTAGGATTTAGGACTTCTCTTAGTTTTAGGAGTGACTCTCAATCCCAGGTTCTTTATTTTTATTTATCCCAATTTAATTTATGAACTCTTCCATGTTACAGATTACTCTTTTAAATTAATGTTATTTGAGATATTTCAGATCTATGATTGCTTTCTTTAATTTATGTTGTTGGTACTTATCCAAATTATTTTCATTTGAGTAGATAGTTTTCCTTTTGGCTTTGGTTAAATAACTGGTGACTCGTGAGTTATCAAACTCATTGTTAATTGAAAATTGGAATTCATCCACTTAACTTACCTTCATAGTTAGAGGTTAAAAAAGTGAGAGAAAAATCCAATTCTCATTACAATTGATAAGGATAACTAGGATAGGACTTCCAGTTCCCATACCTTGCCAAGAGTTTATTTTATAGTTATTTATTTATTTTTCTTATTATTTTTTTGTGCAACATACTGCCCCCTTACTTCTAAAACCCCAATTTACAAATTCATAACCAATAATAAGAACATACTTCCCTGCAATTCCTTGAGAAGACGACCCGGGGTTTAAATACTTCGGTTATCAATTTATTTAGGGGTTTGTTACTTGTGACAACCAAAACGTTTGTACGAAGGAATTTCTGTCGGTTTAGAGACTATATCTACAACGCAACTATTTTTATGAAATTCTTTACTGGCAAAAATCCCAACATCAGAGGGTATACATAATTTAAGTGTGGGAAAATTTAGAAAATATTGGTTGACAAAAATAAGTATTTTGTATTTTTGTTAAAATTTTGGAAATTGGGTATATACTCATGCATTGAATGTTGAACTATATACATTAATCTCTTTATATATATTATATTATTAAAAAAAAGAAAATGAGAAAACAATAAAAAAAGGACAACTGTTACCCCAAGAGAAAAGTATGACCTGTATCAAAGTTTAATTTGTTTGTCATGAATCCAAACCAATAAAAATTGGAAGTTTTAACTCCTAGATCATCTCTCAAAGAATTACAGTGAGGTGTGGCATCAATGGTTATAAGTAAAAGGGTTTGAAAGCAAAAGACAAGAAATTAAATTGCAAGAAAGTAAAAAGCAAACAAGAAAATTCAAGTGCTAAAAGGGCATCTTGGCAAGGATTGAGAGTCAAGGGTTCCTATCCAAGTCATTGACCACAAACATGGCAATTAAGAGGAGTTAATCCTACTTCGTCATCCCCAAACATCGAAAAAAAAGTCAAATAAGTATAATTGATCTTAATCCACAAGTCCTAACTAACTCACTAATTAGACTTAGTGAAAGACTAGCGTCAGTGGAAACAAAATCAACTAACAACCCTAAACTATCAATCAATATTGGGCATCAATGACTCAAGGTAACCTAAGTCCTCAATTCCAAGCCAAGAGTGTAAAAATCTATTCTAAAACTAAGAAAGGCATTTTAACAAACACTTCGAATGCATAAAGGAAAAGCATGTTAAATTACATGAACTATAAAATCGATAACTACCAAAACAAGAAAATAATAATAGAAACTCAAAGGAACATCAATAAACATAAAAAATATCAAATTGTATTAAAAGTAAATAAGAATTCAACAAGTGCTCATAAACTAAAATTGATAAAATTAAGAAGATAACAAGTAAAATTAAGAGAATTAAGATACCAGAACAAGAAAATGCATAGAAAACTAAATTAGAACAAGATTAGAAGCTAAATCTAAGGAGAATTTAACCTAAAAAACCCTAAATTCTAGAGAAAAATTGGAGCTTCTCTCTCTAGAATTCTACTCAATAACATTACTCTAAACTAGTACTACACTACTTCCTACATTACTTGGTTGATCCCACTTGATTTTTGCCTTCAATTGCATCGGAAATGAGTTGGATTTGGCCAAAATTGGGTCTGAAATTGTGAGTCACATGCCATTTTAAGTGAGGCACGAGATTGGGGTGATGTGTACGCATGACCCATGCGTACCCGCGAATTGCGAATGATGCGTACCCATGAACCATGTGTATGCACAACCATGAAAATCTTCAATCTTCATTTCTTTATGAATTCGCCACTTTTGCATGCTTTTTCTCCATTTCTTCAAGTTATTCTTGCCTTGTAAACCTTCAATCACTCAAACAAACACATCAAGGTATCGAATAGGATAACAATGAATTAGATTTAGCAATTTTCAAGCATAAAAAGCATGTTTTTCACCATTAAGCACAATTAGGAGAAATTCACAAAACTATGCATTTTCAATGAATAAGTGCAAGATAAGTTGATAAAATCCACTCATTTCAACCCAAAAATCATCATAAAATATGGGTTTATCAACCTTCTCATATTTAAACAATAGCATGTCCTCATGCTAAACATAAAAATATACAAGATCAAGGAATATTGAATATTTATTAAAAGTAAACTATATATATCTATTCAATCTATTTCTATTTAACTATCTACTTGTATCTATTTGTATCTACTTGGTTAAAACAAATCAATTTTCAAGAAAACATATAAACAAAGAGGGCTAAAATAATATAGCAATCAATACAATCCCATAAATCCATTTGAGCTCTAAAATATATAATAACTTGCAAAATAAGAAGTCATAAAAGGTAAAAACATATAATTGAGCAATCGAACCCCTCACCGGATGTGTATACTCTCTAATCGCTCAAATGTATAAGGTTGATTTACTAATCTTTCTTTCCAAGAGTTATTTTTCTTCTAACAATCAACAATTATTCAATGTATGCATACAAGTATTATGAGGACTTTTCCAAAGATTGTAATAGGCTAGGGTCAAGGTAAGATTGTATTTCACTAAGTGGATTTGAAATTGAATCTTTGATTAACTTAAACTCTCACCTGACCTATGACAACTTATTCAACTCTAATGAAAAACCTAATTGCCCATTATTCACTTATTTTACACACTCCTGCATTCTTTCAATTCATATCACATATGCATTTATTTTTCAAACTTTTCTTTCTGAGATAACATTTGTTCTCTTTTTATTGTTTTCTCATTTTTTTCAATAATATAATATATACAAAAAGATTAATGCATATGGTTCAACATTCAATGCATGAGTATGAACCCAATTTTCAAAATTTTCAATAAAAATACAAAACACCCATTTTTTCTCTACCAATGTTCTCAAATTTCTCCACACTCAAATGATGCATACTTTCACTAGTCTAAACTAATTAAAGATCGAAATTAAGGATATTTATTATTTTTAACTTAGGGGCAATGATGTGCTAAAATTAAAAATAAAATGAGATTAAATAGGCTCAAATTGGTTAACAAAAGTAGATAAAAGGGTAAGACCATTTTGGTGAGTGAGTTAAAATGAAGTAAGGGCCTTAATTATGTAAATGCATTTATACACAAAATATTAGACATAATGAATTAAACAAGTCAAATATTGTAATTATAGAGAGAATAACACACACAAGAGTAAAATAGCGGTTAATATAATACAACCACATATTAAAGCTCAAATCTCACTTGGTTGTGTGTTCTAGCTCTAATCTATGTTCCATAATGTTTTTCATACAAGTTCAATAAAAGGCTTTAACTCAAATCAATGGGATGTCCTATAAAAAAAATGTCTTGGAAATTAATTATTTTGACTAAGCTTATTATATGTATATGTATAATGTGATTGGATGAAAAGTAAAAATCCTAAGTCCTTTTTCTATTCTCTATCAATCTAAAGAATCATATGCATATAGAAAAATGAACTAGGTCCTATTAGTACATTATCCAATCACAACTAAAAATTAAAAATATATACAAACCATATTAAAGAAAAAAAAATATGTAAAACTACCCAAAATAAAAATGTGCAATAAACTAAAGGAAAAACTAAAAAGATAACTAAAATATATACAAAATAAAATAATAAAGTGCAAAAGCTAGAAAAGTACTCAAAATAGCAAAATACTAACAAATATCGAGAAAGCATAATAAAAATCAGAATGGAGGTATTTAGAAGAAAAATTGTTACCCAATAGCAGATCTGGTCACTCGACCTCCCTATAATTAAAAATATGCATGGTCATACGTGCAATCAAGAAAAAGCTGGAGCTCTACTCATCTCCACCTTTAGTTGGTGGATCCTGCTCCTCCTTCGAGGGGGTCTATACAGCCAAAAAGCTTTTTCAAGTACTCATAGTGTCGCTTGTTGCGACGCTCCATCCAAGCTATCTCTTGGAATAGTTTAAGGACAAAACGGTGGATCGACGAAATGCTGGTGGTGGTGGTTATGCTGCTAAGGGTGAGTTTTCTCCATTCTTTATCCATTACGACATGTTCTTTCGTCTGCTTCCCTTGTTGCTTATGATTACTCATTCTGAAAAGTATAGAACATAATATATTAAGACAAGTAAATTCTAAGACAAGGAAGTATAGATTGCCGAGATGATTAAACAAACATTAAAATAAAGTGATATTGATTAGTTTGTGACATTAAAAAAATAGTGCGCGTGAATTCTAATTTTGAGTACGGTTTAGTTTTTGGCGCCGTTGTTGGAGACTTGCAATGTGTGCTTGTTATTGGTTATTGTTAATATGTTAATATTATGAATAGTTTACTTTTTGGTTGTTTGCTCGTTTTTGCAAGTAGTTAGGAGCACATTTTTCTTTGTTTCTTACTATCTTTTATTTTTATTTTCTCTTTTCTCTATGAATTCTCACCTTTTTGGCTTTAAGTTTGGTTGTAACTATGTTGTAGGAAATGGAAACTTTAATGATGGTTCGCATCATGAATCAGGAAATCAATCGTGGGAGGAGCCACGTTCTTATGGACAACCTTTATGGCAACAACCTCCTCCAGTCTATTATGGTCACAATCCACCCCATAATGCTTACCAATCCAATGGATATGGTGGGTCTCCTTATGGTTATTAACCTCAACCACCATATGCCTATCAACCACCTCCTCAATATTGTCCTCAACCACCATACTCACAAGCCCTATTTTACCACCAAACACCTTCATATGCTCCTAATCCATATACACCACCATACCACCAACCATATGAGCTATATAAACCACACTTAGAACTACCACCATTCTAATATCAATACTTTCAAACCCCAATGACCAATTATCTCCATATTCACAACCTCAACACTCTCATTCTTATGAACTACCTCCCATATATGATGACCACTTCCAACATAATCAACCATCTTTTCCACCACAACTATCCATAGAAGAAGCTTTTCGAACTTCATCAAGTTTTCTCCAAAAATAAGAAGACTCCCAAAAGAGGCACGATGATATCATGGCTTCCTTAACCTCACAGAGCTCACACAGTAATCAAAGCACTCCCATTAATAGATGTGAAGAATTAGTTTTAACCAAAGAGCATAGTGTGAAAGAGAGATTGGAGTCCCAATTAAAGAAAGAAGAGTTGATAGATGATATTCTTTGCTCATTCCTTCAAAAACAAAGTGAGACAAGAAAGGAACAGCAAAAATCAATCAAGCATCAAAATGCTAGAATAACTACCTTAACCAAAGCTTTAACCTGATTGGCCTCAACAAGCTCTTGCAACAATCCAAGCACATCCACAGATGAATGCAAAGAATCAACTTCAATTGAAAAATGTGAAGTGGAAGAGAGTTTGGAACCTCAAGGAAAAGAAGAGGATTTGAAGTATGACTTGTAACAAGTGAAGGAAGTTGAGATAAATGAATCGGAAGGAGTGATTGAACAGTTAAGAGAAGTTGAGCAAGGGACAAGCTCCATTATTCGGGACACTTCTACATCAACTAGTGATATTAATGATCTTATTGAGTCTTCTTCCATTGGATGTGAAATTGATGTTGAGAAGGACCGTACAAAACCTCCAAAAGCCAAAAACTTCACGGCGGTCCAAATGTCGATTTAGACTTTGTCTCAAAAAGAATCTCATCGCAAGTATAGTTCTAAACCAACAAATAACTTGTATCAAAGTTTAATATGTTTATTACGAATCCAAAACAATAAAAACTGGGAGTTTAAATTCTAGGTCATCTCTCAAAGAAATTGTAGTGAGGTGTGCGCATCAATGGTTATAAGAAAAAAGGGTTTGAAAGCAAAAGACAAGAAATTAAATTGCAAGAAAGTAAAGAGCAAACAAGAAAATTCAAGTGCTAAAAGGGCATCTTGGCAAGGATTGAGAGTCAATGATTCCTATCCAAGTCATTGACCACAAGCATAGCAATTAAGAAGAGTTAATCCTACTTCGTCATCCCCAAACATTGAGAGAAAGTCAAATAAGCATAATTGATCTTAATCCACAAGTCCTAGCCGATTCACTAATTAGACTTAGTGAAAGACTAGCGTCAGTGAAAATAAAACCAACTAACAACTCTAAATTACAAAACGATATTGGACATCAATGACTTAAGGTCACTTAAGTCCTCAATTCTAAGCTAAGAGTGTAAAAATCTACTCTAAAACTAAGAAAGGCATTTTAACAAATATTTGGAATGCATAAAAGAAAAAGCATGGTAAATTGCATGAATTATAAAATCTATAACTACCAAAACAAGAAAACAATAATAGCAACTCAAAAAACCATTAATAAACATAAAAATATCAAATTGTATTAAAAGTAAACAAGAATTCAACAAGTGTTCATAAACTAAAATTGAGAAGCTAAAAAGTAAAATTAAGGGAATTAAGATACTAGAACAAGAAAATACAAAGAAAACTAAATTAGAACAAGATTAAAACCTAAATTTAAGGAGAATTTAACCTAAGAAATCCTAAATTTTAGGGAGAAGTTGAAGCTTCTCTCTCTAAAATTCTACCCTAAAACATTATTCTAAACTACTTCTACACTACTCTCTACCCTACTTGGTTGATCCCCCTTGAGTCTTGCCTTCAAATGCTTTAGAAATGAGTTGGATTGGGTCAAAATTGGGTCAGAAATCGCAAGTCACGTGCCATTTTAAGTGAGGCATGAGATTGGGGTAATGCATACGCATGACCCATGCGTATGCACGAATTGCGAATGATGCGTATGCATGACCCACAACCATGAAAATCTCCAATCTTCATTTCATCATGATTCCTCCATTTTTACATGCTTTTTATCCATTTCTTCAAGTCATTCTTGTCTTCTAAATCTTGAATTCACTCAAGCAAATACATCAAGGCATCGAATGGGACAATAATGAATTAAATTTAATAATTTTAAAGAATAAAAAGCATGTCTTTTTACAATTAAGTATAATTATGAGGAATTCACAGAACTATACAATTTCAATAAATAAATGCAAGATAAGTTGATAAAATTTACCCATTTTAATCCAAAATTCATCATAAAATATGGGTTTATCACTTCTCCTTCTTTCTTTTTCTTTTGGCTTCAAGGATTTGAACCATTTATCCATTTTTTGATTCCAAATTTTATTTTTTACCTTTGATTTGTAGCAGTGATACATACTACCTCTATTTTCTTCATCTTATCCAAATGATGCATGTAGGAGGAAGGCAAGTTCAACAAGCTACTATGGAAACACAAAGGTAAAAATGTTGTTATAATTCAACCTTTAATTTGATTTTTACTTTTGTGCCCTAACCTCTAACTTTTATTCTTTTTTTCTCTTTGTTACTTGGATTTATTAATCACCTTTTTCTTTTTTATTAAACTCTAAACTGAGCTTTCTTTTCTTTGCTTGCTTTTAAAAACCTTTCAACCTTGATTTAAGGTTAATTACATTGGTTATAGTACTTGAGATAGAAGAAAGAGTTCAGTTGCTTAGTTATGAGTCAGAGGAGAGAGTGTTGCTTTATTTCTTGGTTTGTGATCAGCAACAATTATCATGTGTTACATGAGAATGAAATGTTTGTTATTTGTTATTGGGCCTTATTTGTTGTAGTTTAATTTAATTTTTGGCTGGTACAATAGCCAAACAAATTATACACACAATTGAGCAAGATTATAATGTTTAGATATCATCAAATTATTATTTTTATTTTTTCAAACTCAACACTCATGTTTACAGGAAGCAAAAAATCTTAGCTTTGGCATTCACTAACTAGTGTTCAACCATTACCTCTAAACCTTTAATTCCCTCTTACCAACCCTACCCTTCATACATATTTTATTTATGAAATTTTTATTATTTTTCTTTATATGAATTCTCTTTTTCCATCTTTTGTTATTTCTATTTTTTGTTAATTCTTATTTGGTTTGCATTGTACACTTTTATAATTGTGATTTTTGTGTATTATATTTATTATTATCGTTTTATAATATGATTTATTAATTCATTAAATAAAGTAAATTAAACAAAAAATTAATCATAAATAATAATAATAATAATAATAATAATAATAATAATAATAATAATAATGAAAAATCATAGCATACAAAAAAAGAGTATCAAGTGTACTAGAAAAAAATACTATAAAAAACATACCAGAAAAAAGTATAAAAAATAAAACATAGTTAAAAAAATAACATTATAATTTAATGTCACATTCTTTTTAACAATTATTTATCTAAAAGTGATTTTAACTAATATTATCTAAATAATATTTATTTTATCAAAATCAATTTTAGAATAGAGTTGCCAAATATAAATCTAATAACACAAACCCTCTTTTATCCAAAATCAATTTTATAAAATTACGTTCATTCACATTCTAGTTTGACAAACGACAATTCAAATACACATTGTGTGTTTAATTTAATATTTCATCCAACAAAGCGTACACTTTATTTTCTTGAATGCCGTTCTTTTTGTTTGGTTTCTTTTTTCTTCTTTTTCATCAATGTTCAACATTCTCCAAAAATACATTTTTCAAAAGCAACATTAGACTTAGTTCAACATTCAATTGAGAGTTCCCATTGAAAATTTATGATAAACTAATTTATTTTCTACCAAACATACCCTTTTTCATATCCTTTTCTCCCTTTCAAAAGAGCTCTTCCATGAAATCTCAAATACAAAGAAAATTGACTTTGAAATTATAAGACTAGTTAATTCAATAACAACCATATATAAGTGAACACTTTCCTTTATTTCATAATTTTTTTATTATCTATCATTTTGAACAGGTTTTTGTGTTTTGGTTTATTCAACCACAACAATTTTTAAATTTATCTTTCAAAAAAGAATGAGTAATTTTTATCTTAATTTCATTCATATACTTATATTTACACATCATTTTATACACATGTTTAAACTATTACACTACGTAAAAAAAAAAACTAATCTCCTAATCACCTTATTATACCTACCAATTTGTATAATACATAATGTCATATTTATTTTATATTTTCTCATAGTTACATATATTCAATTTTTTTGTTTTTTAAATCATATAATAATATTTATTATTTAAATACATTTTAATTAATATATTATATTTATATAATAATATTTATCTTTTGCATAAGTAATATAAAAAATGATATAAATTATGTCTTTTTTAGTAATTTTACATTCTAATGTGATTTTGGTCAATATAACCCAAACATAATTCGTTTTCTCGAGATCAAATTTAACAAAAGAATATCCAAATATAAATTACATTGACACCAATCCAATTTTGATTAAAATTAATTTTGTAAAAACACATTTGTATTAACGTCTGTTTGCAAATGTTAATCTAAACACACACTACTCATGTAGTTTATTGGTGCGAAATTTCTAACCACAACTTACCAACAAGTGTATCGAATCGTAATAAATAATAAATTTAGATGAGTGAGTGTCGATCCAACGAGAATTAATGGACTAAGCAAGTAATGATTGATTGTTCTAGTTAGACAAGTTGAAATGAGGGTTGTGAAGATTAAATAGCATAAAAAGCAGTAAACTAAGAAAAATAAATAGTGGTTGAGAAAATGGTATGAGAATAGAGTTAAGGCTTTGGAGATATTTAAATGTTAAGATTAATATTCAATGTCAACTACCTTGATCATGCAATGATTAAGTTTAGGGTTATGGCAAACCTAAGTGCTTGAATTCATATTACGAGGCAATCTGATTTCCTTTAATCTAACTAACTGTCAATTCCTTGATCAACCAATTGTATTAAAAGTTTAAGTTCAATTTCTGATTTATAAACCACACAAACCCTAAGAACCCAAGAATAATGTAGTTGTATATCACGTACTACATTAAACCCAGATAATTAAGGAGTTGTGAAAAAGTGGTTTCAAAATGTAATTCTAATGATATAGTTTTTCCAAAATTCAATAGAATTCAATTTGGATTAGAGTTATTTTCCAATAATCACTAATCTGTTGGATGAAAAACGAAACCAATTCTTAAACAAGAATCAATGCATTAATCAAGAGTAGAAGAACAAATAATTATTAATCCATCAAAGTAAACAGAACTCCTAACCTTAACAATGGAGGTTTAGTTACTCATAGTGTGTAGAAAATCCTAATAGAGAAAAGTGTAAAAATGCAGAATAAAAATTAGGAGAAGAAAATTCTCTGCGATGGCGAATCTCAATCCTATTTATAGTCCTAATTAAAATTGATTTAAAACTTAAATAAAACCCTAACAAATCTTTTCTAATAATTATTTGATTTGAAATCAAAAGATATGCTTTCGTTGATGTATTTCAAACGTGTGGTCTCCATTCTCAATCACGCTATCAGTGCTAAACGCCGGTAACTGGGCGTTTAGCGCCACCCACAAAACGGCTTGCACATGAAATCAAGGCCTATATGCTAAACGCCGGTGAGTGTGCATTTAGCGCCAACTATCCAGAAAGCTGGGCATGAGTTATGAAAACGTCAAATCGTGGTGTTTAGCGTCCACTGTGTAGAGAAGAAAATGGCTTGTTACACTCTTTGCAGTCATACGTATGCACAACTTATACGTACGCATGAGTCTCTTTTGCTTCTTCATGTGTTTTTTATCATTTTTTTCATTCGAATGCTACTTGAAATCAATCAAAAGCCACAAAAACTCATCTAATGGGGCATAATCCATTAAAACTTTTTAATAAATCAACAGAATACTATATAAATCACATAAAAAAGACTCTAATGATGTTCACACATCACTTATCCATAAAGAAGAAACCAACAATTAAGAAGATAAATTTGGTTGCAAGTGTCAATTAAAAGAGGGATACATTAGAGGTGATAGAAGAAAATATATTTCATTAAAATTGTTCTATATCCATGTTTTTTAACAAAGTCCTGATATAGGCATTCAACGAATCCATTCCAATGACAAATTAATTGACTTGTTGACAAAAATGCTATTTACTTAAACATTTGAGAAGTTACTACATAAGATTAAACTACTAACTAAAAGATATTAAGTGATGTAATCATCATGGAGAGTATTATTTTTTTATGAATTATCTTACATGAATTTATATTACTCAAAATTACTAAAAAAACATGAATTTATAGAGGTGAATTTTTACTATTGTCATTTTTACTATTGTCATTTTTTTTACCAAAAGCTTTAGAGGTGAATTATCAAAAGATTTATGCTAAGTAAATTTCTTTTGCCAATGATCAAGAAATTTTAAAAAATAAAAAATTTTAGAGATATTTTTTATTTTTATATGTATCTTTAAATAATTATTTAAATATTTTTACAAAATTTTAGATTAACTAAATAAACAATTTGCTAAATACAAACATTATCTATCACTTATAAAAAATATATTTTTATTGTTTTTATTATATTTTAAAATATTTTTAAAATATATTTATCACATTTTATAATATTTTGCCTACATAATATATAGTTATAATATAATGGTTGAATTGATAAAAATATCCGAAGATTGCACAGTTTAATTTCAAGTGTTTAATTTCCAGTTTTCCACTATCATTCATCTCTTCTTCTATATATAACTCAAATTTGAATTTTGGTAAGATCAAAATTTATATCAAATGGATTGCACAGTTGCACAATGCACTAATAAAACCGATTGTTATTGTTGACTATTTTTGTTTTACAAATTAAATTGGATCTTTTTCTATCTTTCACCTCTAAATCAGCAATATTAGTTGTTTTTGAATTTTAAAAATAGGATTGCTATGAAGATAAGTTTTCATTTATGATTGAAGGAGGAAATAATTTAGATTGATAGATGGATTATTTTAAAAAAAATAATTTAATAAATAGATAGATAGATGGAGCTGAAATTGGAAGCATGGTTTCCTTGTGTGGGAAGTGGAAATAAAAAAGAAAGGGACTGACTTGAAGGAATAATAAAACAATCAAGAATTGTTAAGCATAAGCGTTAAGCGGCCGAGCAATGAGGCAATGACACAGAGGCAAAGAGTAGTCACGTGAGTGGCACGCATACATCACCGTATAGTATCCGAATAGAAGTAGACACATACAACATACTAATACACTATTTTATTTTTATTTTTAAAATATTAAAGGAAGAGAGAGAGAGAGAGAGAGTAAAAAAAGAAAATAAAGAGAAATTAGTAGGTGTTTGTTTAGGGAGCGAGAAAAGAGGAGGAAACAATGGGCGAGGTATCTGAAACGATGACGAAGAAGAAGAAGAAGGGACGCCCATCCCTTTTGGATCTTCAAAAGCGATCCCTCAAGAAGCAACAACAGCAACAGCAACAGCAGCAACAACAGAATCAACGACACGCCGTTTCGAGAAACGCCAAAAACGGCACCATCGTCGACGACGACGATGACGAGCGCAAGCAGAAGAAGCACAAACTCCTCGTCGGACTCAATCCCCACCTCCAACACCACAGCCACCACGCCACCGCCGCATTATCCCCTTCCAATTCTCTCCCCAGCGGCGATCCCGATGACGCCGCCACGCGCAAGAGGCGCAGAATTGACGCTTCCTTCCACGGATCAGACGAAGCCGTGAGTGCCTCACATTATTCATCTCTTCAATTATTGATTTTCCCCTCTCATATATACAATTAGATTTTGTTTGTTGTTGTTGTGGGGTCTTACAATTGGGGCAAAAAAAAAACCGAAATTTATTCCCTTTTGGGATTTCGCGCGTATTATTTCCTTTTTTATTTTTTAATTTTTTTATGAGTTGAACTCGTTGATTTTGGGCGAGGGGAGGGGGGTGGGGTAGTCGCACTGGTGCTGCCGCTTCTTCTTTCTTTTTCCCTCTTAATTTAAATCCCTTCATTATTTATCCGCACAAAGTGCACGGATATGCCTAAAAGCTTCAATTTGTCTTATCTCTCAGTATTCTCTGTTTCTTTTTTTTGTTTTTTCAATTTTTTTAAATCCTGTCTCTGATCTGTTCAACTTTTTTTTTTCTTCTCGTTTTTGTATTTTTCTTGCTTCCACCCAACCAACCACTCACTACCTTGGTTACTGCATGTGGGTTTGTGACACTTTCCTTAAATTTGATGTGCTTTCTTAGTTTTCGATCCTGTTAAGGATAAACCAGAGTGTGTTAAAAAAAGGGGGTTAGTATAAAATGAGTAGCACATGGCTTTTTGGGATTTGATGATGGGATGATTTTTGCAGGATGGAAAGCTTCCGAAAGCGACTGACAGTAAACATGGTATGAAGCTATAAGGAAATGATTTTTTTTGCCCTCGAAAAATCTCACTCCCTTGGTGCAAGGTGCGTAGTGGGGGAATATTAATGGCGATTTTTTATAAATATATTATGTGTTTGACAGGTTCGCAGGGTGAATCCGGTCCCACTACACCTTTGCCAGACAAAAAGCTCTTGCTGTTTATCCTTGATAGGCTTCAAAAGTATGACTATTGTTTCTTTCTCCCTTTTCTTTTTTTTTTCCCCTCCTTTTTTCATCCCGGGTTTTGTTCTTTTACTTGAGAATTTGACAGATTGTGTTTTCTACTGTTCATCCATTTTGCAGAAAGGACACTCATGGGGTATTCTCTGAGCCTGTGGATCCAGAAGAGGTGCTTGTTTTTCTGATGCTTGCATATATATGATATTTCGGTTCTGGAAATCTGAATTCCCGTAACTTGAGTTGACATAAAGAAACACTGTTGATGCAGCTTCCTGATTATCATGATATCATTAGACACCCTATGGATTTTGGAACTGTGAGGAAGAAGTTGGATGGTGGACTTTACACCAACTTGGATCAATTTGAGGTTTGTGCTGTAGTTTTTACCCGCTTTTGTAGAAAATATATGGGACTTGCTTCTGAGATCAAAGTCCCGTGGATTTTAGCTCGTTTAAGGAGGTTGTGTGGTCCACTTCATGATGGATGAACCCTCCCCCTCTGTGTTTCCTCCTCCCACTTTTCACCAAATTTGTATCAGTTTTTCAGTGACCTCCAAGGCTTAGTCCAGCACTACTTTCTCTTCTCTTCTCATCCTTTTATGAATTCCAATCCATTCACTCAGCCAGCTGTTGTTGTTTTCGTTTTGGATGCTGGTTGTTATGTAGGAAATTGGAAGTTGTTTTTGTCCAAAGACTGAAAAAGATTGGTAAACCAAAAGAACTGTTATTTTTGGTGTTGGATAATATTTCCACTTGGATTTCATGATTTTTTTTACGGAGTTTTGAATACTACTCCCATCATTTATCTAGAAACTTCAGCCTTTTGTATTAAAGGTTTATTGTCAAATAGTGCTGAATTAAGTCCTGATGTGTTGTCATTATTGATCTGTAATTCTTTTTCTATTGTTTGGCTTGACATCATTATAAACCCAAGCCTTGACTGTCATTTGCCTTCTTACCTATTTAGACACACTGATTGCTAAATTTTGGTAAATTACCTTGCTCATCATAGCAGATTTTGCATTTTTTTATACTTATATACCTTTCTGGTAGCTTAGGCCATTCAGATGGTTTGGATTTTTTGTACTACAATTGATCTTTGAGTTAGTATTTCTTAATAGTCTGATAAAATTTTGTGACACTGCTTCATTCTTGCAGAGTGATGTGCTTCTGATATGCTCAAATGCAATGCAATATAATTCACCAGATACTATTTACTATCGACAGGTTTGGTGAAGTCTTGAAACTATATTAATTTTGATTTTTTATTATTTGTTTGTTATATTCTAAAGACCGAACCTTTTTCTTAGGCTCGGGCCATGCAAGAAATTGCAAGGAAGGACTTTGAGAATCTCAGACAAGATAGTGATGATAGTGAACCACAACCTAAAATTGTGCAGAGAGGAAGGCCACCAGGCAAGCACAATAGAAAGTCACTGGTCATGTCTCCCGCAGAGCGCATTGCTCCTGAATCTTCATCCGATGCAACCCTTGCTTCTGTTGGGGATATTGCCAGTGGCTCCAATGGTTATAATCTAAGAAAAGTGCTTAGTAAATTTCAGCCTGCGGATTCATCAACTAGGGCCTCCCACAACAATTTTAACAGTGGAGGTACAAGCTGGACATCTGAATGGGAGAATGAATTTCCAGGTTAGCATGTGGATCAACATCTTCCTGGTGCTTTTTCAGTTCCATCTTTTTGACCCTGGTTAAACAAATTCCCACTATTATATTTTTCTTGCAGCTTCTGTTCTAAAAGCTGTGTTAAGGTACGGAAAGAAGCAGTTTGCGGTTGATGAGACCAGGCGTGATACTTACAATTGTCCAGTGCCTTCACGCAATGAACCACCAGTATTGACTACAGTTGAAGATGAATTCAAGCAACTACTTGCGGTATGAACTTTTCTTATTGCTTTTTCTCTTTTTCTTGTTTTCCTGAACTAGATAAAACAAAATTGGAAGCATATATCAAGTATAAAGTCATCTTTTGCTTCTTACTTAGTTTTTTTTCAACATCAGGTTGGTTTACATGCAAAGCATAGCTATGCAAGGAGCCTAGCCCATTTTGCTGCAGATCTTGGTCCTGTTGTTTGGAAGATTGCTTCCCAGAAAATCAGCAGTGTTTTACCAAAAGGACACGAGTTTGGTCCTGGATGGGTAAGTGAAGATGAAGTGTCAGAGAGGCAAAATCTCCCAGTTTGTGATGAAGAGAAAACTTCAGACCCTTGTTTACCAGAGGATCATAGAAGTAATTTTTCTTCTTCATCTGGATCATTCCTTGTTTCAAATAGATCATGCTTACAAGGTGGTGAAATGGTAATTAACACTGATGATTTTGGTTCAGCTGGCCGGTTAGGTTCAAATGTATCATCTCAAATGAAGATGGTAAGACTTGCTGACTTAACTGGTTCGTCCTCCAGTGTTGGAAATGCTCCCCAGATGTTAGACACGGATCACATAAACAGCCTTCCTAGGCACACGGCACCGACAATTATTAATCAGCCTCTTAAGGCTCAGGTTTTAAACAAGTTTAGTCAATTAGATTCCAGTAATTTGATGGCTCGGGAATCTGGATTCGAGCCACAAAGTTCATCGCAAGGATATGCTGGAAAAGCTTCATGGCCGGGCATGGAAGTTCCCATTCGACACAATTCTATTTCGCTTGGAACATCAAATTCATCTAGTTCCAATATGGAGACCGGTTCTCAGCTGCATCCAAATTTGGCATTGCAGCTCTGATTATATACTATTTTCTCCCATATGATGGCTCCATTTTTTTCACCCTTAATCATTTTAGTTTTTTGACTTGATATTTCAGCTTTCTATGCAAACAAGCTTAGAGTTATAGTGCGATTAACACCGGCCTAGGTCTTAGTCTCTTAGACTTGGGTGATGTTAAATGATTAATGATTAATTCTTCAACCGAGTTACTGCCGTCCTTTCATATTCAATGTAGCTAAAGGAAATAATGGAGACTTGCTACAGCCAGTGACTCAAAAACTTGCTCTTGTATTTCAATATTAGTCCCCTACACATTTGTACAGTTCTTTTTTCTTTTTTCGACAATCTGCACACTTGACTCTGACTATTTTGTTTCTAACGCAAATTCATTATAATCAAAATGGTAATTGTAAGACCCTGAGTGATTGGGACATAATTTTTTCCTTTCCCTTTTCAGTGGATGATGGTTTCTTTTCTGTTGAAATTTGTTTGAACCTTTTTCATGTTTTACGACTCTAGCTATAACATATAAATCTAGTAAACTTTTAATGTCACAATCAAGAAGGCATAAATCCTTGTCTAGCTTATCATAAGAGACCGTATAATATGACTTTAGGTGTGTATCCTTATCATGTTGTAACCTACATGTGCTATGTGTTTTTTCTTTGCGAATTTTTTTTTCATTTTGATCATGATGCGAAATTATTTGAAGGCATGTCATAAGGTTCCTGATTGAAAACGCAGAAGCAAAATATATGTTTTCACTCTCAATGTTCAACAAGTTGTTACTGAGCTAAGCAAAAGAGGGAGCCTAGCTTCATTGTGGTAACGAAAACGAACATGCAACATCGAATGCCTATTTAGCACGATAAAAAGGAGAGGACTTAAAGAGATGCAGAGGATAAAAAGCCGTGTAATATTTGTCACATTTTGAGTGTGGTCACTTGAGGTTATCTCTTAAAATTGTTAAAAGAGAAAATTTATTGATTTGATTTGCTTTGCGTTTAACGTCACGTCTATATTGAGGTGTACTGTTAGCCGAAAATAATCTCTGTGGAGGTGTATAAATAATTCACTCAAACAGTATTCATTAGCATTGTAGTTAGTGATAATAGAATTCTATATAGAAACATTTTCACAAGTATAATAACTACCAATTAACTTAAGATGTTTGTTTACCCATCAAAACTAATATGGGAAACTTGAAGCTGATTCTTAAAAGGATTAGGGAAGGACATTTTAATTTAGTGGCCTATATTAGTGTCCTATAAAAAGTGTGTAAATTTGTAAAATTCTACTTTAAAGTTGTACTAATTACAAAAGGGCCTGTCAGATTAAGTAAAAAAATTGATGAAGTATCAGTTGAAGAATAATTATATCCTTTTGATTAATTTTTTGAAAATATTAAACAATTTTTTTAATATTATGAAAAAAATCGTATTTTGGTATCATTATTAAAAGATAAAAAACCTCTTTATTTTTAAAGTTTTTTAATTGTATTACAACTTAAAATTTAATTTCTATTTTAAAATATTAAAATATCTATAGAATTCATATTAAAAAAACTAAAATATTTGTTAATTACCATTAAATTTAAAATACCAAAATATTCTTTATGTAATAATTTTAAAATTACTATAACACATTTTATATGAATAATTAATATTATTTGATTTAATAGCAATTATAAATTTTAATTTAATATTAAAAAGTTTAGAACATTTTATAGTTAATTTAAAATACCAAAACAACTTTTTTAACCATTAACCTTGAAGAACTAAAATACCATTTTAGAATAAAAATTACTTAATTGTATTAGAAATTGTAAATTTAAATTCGAAACATTTAAAATATCATATAAATTTTTAAAATAACAAAATAATATTTTAAGGTTAATCTAAAAAAATTAAAATACCATTATAGATTAAATTCATATTGTTTGATCGTATTAGAAATGAAAAATTCGAATTTGATTTTAACAAGACTAAAATATATACTCATTTTAAATGACTAAGGTATTCTTTTTAAAATTCAAATAAAAATAATTTTTTAGTATTAATTTTGAAAAATACTAAAATATCCTTTTTGATTTTTGTATTAGAAATTAATATTTAAATTTCATTATAAAAAGACTAAAATTTATATAGAGTTCATTTGAAGAGAATAAAAAATTTTCTTAACATTAATTTTTAAGTGATAAAATTTTTTGTTATAATTATAATAAATTTTATTATTATTATTATTATTATTATTATTATTGTTGTTGTTGTTGTTATTATTCTTATTATTGTTGTTGTTACTTTTTATGACTAACACATTTTTAACAAAAATGTTTTAAATTTTTTAATGAAATTGTTTTTAGAAATGAGCAAGTGATTTATATTTGTAGTGTTTCTCTTATTAATGATGTTGGCACGTATAGAGAGTGGTATAGAGTCTTTAAAAATATGAGTTTCGAAGTCTCTTTAAATGTACACGTGATGGTCATATGAATGTGGTAGTCATGTAGAAGTTAATTATTTTTTTTTCATATTTTAAAATGACCCCATATTTTTCATATATTCTTAATTTATCCTAATTCATTAAGAACTTTAAAATATTTTCCCCACGCCAAAAACTTCCTCAAAACTTATATCATTAAATAAGATATTCGAAAAGAAAGAAAGAGAGAGATGCTCTGGATGAGTTACTTTGGCAAAGGTCCTGTAAATTGAAAATGGAACTTTTCTAATTTTTTTAATATTTGAAAAAATATAGTGTATCTTTTGTTATTAATTTTATAAGTGGGGTCAAAATTAAATATGAGAAAAAAATAAAAGATAAAATATTACAATTGACATCATCTAATTTTTTTTTACTGAAAATGATCCACTCTCTTATAAACTCTGCTTCTTACGACTTTAAGAGTGTGAAAATTAAAAAGTGTGACAAATAATATATTTAAAAAATTTATTTTTTATTAAAATAGAGTTAAATACAATAAATATGTGTGTCAGACAAAGGTTAATAAATATTGTATCTAAAATTTATCCTAACCACACTAATTCATCAAGCGTATGTGTTTCAAAGGATGGAAATAAAAAAAGGTGTATGCTATGGTATCTATATACACTTGCCTAATTTACTAAAAAGAGATAAAAGTTAATATTTAAATTAAAAAATAGAAAAATAAATAATTTTTTAATATTTAAAACTTACTACAAAAGGTAATTTCGATAATTTCTACACCAAAATTAAAGACATGGAAAAATTGACCATAAAAAAAATCTCATTCAACCCACAAGAACAGATGGAACATCAGCTCTACTTTGCTCGTCAAAAACAAAAAGTCAATCTACAACAAAACACCACGTCACCACCACAATGAACCAATTCCAACCCACATTCTTTCGTAATTTTCCTATACAAATGTTGGGAAAAGAATAAAAGAATCAAGAACTGGTCTGGTCAGCTATGCGTGGGTATGGTTGGGCCTAAAGGAGCCGAACCACTTTTGGGTAAATGATTTAAGCCTCTCATCCCTAACCTCACAGAACTTGGTGGCCCAGTCCTCAGGCTCAATGGCCTCATGGCCCAGCCCAGGAGTCCTATCCTTAGAATTTAGATTCACATTTTGCCTCCAATCTACAACATAAGCAGAGACCCTTCTCCGAAACTTGTTCTTGAACTCATCCCACGCTTGGTACTTGTAGTGGTTCACCACCCATTTGTCCAACCCTAATTGAATCGACACGAACCCAGCCTTGTCGTTCACCATAAAGTGATGAATCACGTTCCACAAGCTGGGATTCACTGCATCCACCAACACCATAGACTTGTGCCTCTGCTCCACCTTTCGACGACACGTGTACCCTTGCGTCACACCTTCCAAGGGGTGTACCTTCTGACTCGATGGCCCAAACTCCAAACAATTCACCGAAACCTGCCCTACATGTTTTTCTCGTGGCACCATCGATTTCAGCGAAGGAAATTTTTCATGGCCCTTTCCAATATTACCCCAAGAAGGAGAGAAAACAAATTCGTCAACGTCCACGTACATGATCCATTTGCACATTCCCTGAGACTTGGAGTATAGAACACTGTGAGAAAACCCAGCTTCTTGAGTCTTGGGCCAGATCCAAAGCAACACTGAGATGTTGTAACCCTCTCCACGAAGCTCGTTGATCACTTTTTTCAAGTCATCATCGCTTCCGTTGTCGTACAATAAAAAATTGTCAATGCCAACCTTGGAATGGTACATCACCCACTCTCTTAAGAATTTCGCTACGTTGTAAACCATGGTGCATGCGCATATCTGATATTTGGGCTGGGCCTGAAGAGAATTGGGCTTCTTATTGGGCCTAGGAGTGTAATAAGCCACAGAAGGGACAAGGAGGTTTCCGGCAATGATCTCGAGTGAAACGGTGATTCTCTCGGGTCCTTGTCCAAGGCCCAATTCCAATGGATCCGGGTGCGGGCAACGGAACACCTCCTGGACGGAGCTAGTGACGGTCGTTTTGACGGTGTTACGAATTCCGTCTCCGAAACTGAAGACGCAACGTAGCTCGTTTGGGGAACGGTCGTTGCCCTGGCGACTGTTGACGCCTTTTGCGAACAAAACGACGTCGTCGTCAGTGGAGAATGACTCGTAAACGAAGAAGTTCCATCTCAGGAGTTCCGGCGCCGGCGAAGACGACAAGTCCGGTGACTCGTTGTATGAGGATGACGCCACCAAGTTCGGCTGAGAGAATATACGACGGCGACGAACTGATTCCGGCATGACGCACCTGAAGGTGGTGCGGTTGGTGAAGGGCAAAACGGCGAAGAACTTGGCCGGAGACCTTTGGTTGTTGCGGAAAAGGCAATGGTAGTTGTCATCGCGATCAAGAGGAAGAGGAGGTAAGGGTGTGTTTGGGGAGACGATGAGAAGGATCTCCCAATCGGGGAGGAGAACGGATTCGGAGACGGAGACGGAGAAGGAAAGGGAGGAGACGTTGATGGAGGAGACACGATGTGCTATTGGATGAGGGAGGAGGCCATCGTTGTCGAAGTTGTTAAGGAGGGCGCGCTTGTTGGAGTGGTGGAGGAGGTGGTGGCGGTTGTCGAGGTTGAGATTGAGATGGAGGGAGGAGGAAGAGATGGCATTGCGGGAAAGGTGAAGGGAGAATATGGAGAAGAGGAGAATGAAGAGGAGGCAGAGAAGAAATGTGCCGGTGGCGCGTGTTGATCTTCTCCGCATGGTTTGAATGGAGAAGAGACACACGCGCGAGCGGGCGGTTGTTATTGGATTAATGAATGGAAGCTGGTGAAGGCGGAGAAGGAGGATGAAATAAAGGAAAAATGAATGAAGATTATGGAAGAATGATTAATAAGTTGGCGGACATCTTATAATTAGAAAGCTAGCTAGGCATTGAAAGGTGATACATGACTACTATAGCATTAGGTGAGTGTTGTCATTGTTTTATTTTCTCTGTGAAAGGGGTGAAATGAAAATGTCAAACAGAACACACACGTAAGTAGAGGGATGAGAGAAGACACAAGAAATTTGTATTCAACACAGTTCAAAAGTGATTCGAGGAGTGATGAGTGGGTAAGCTTAAGTTGCGGCCTTGCACCCAAGGCAACATCTTTGTTTCTTCTTGCGTGGGCATGCATATGCTGCCTTCTGGCAAAGTATCTTTCTTTTCAAATGCTTTGTCACGTTGTTTCTAATCACAAATTCAAATTTATTCTAATGCTAAGTGGGATTATTTGGATGTGACAAATAAATCTTTATGAGCATTATATGACATACTAATAAAATATTTAAAATAATATTAAATATTATATAGTTCGAACATTAATTTTAGATAGATATTTTAACGAGGATGTCTTCATATGAATTTTAATATGGGTGTGAGAAAACAATTTTTTTTCCAAAAGTGGCTCAATATCGTAACTAGCTTTTCTGAAATTGTTGGGGGCATTTTGGTCTTTCAATTGTAAACACTAAATCAAGCATAGTTGTTAGAATTGAATCAAACTGATCAGATTACTAGGTCATTGGTTCAAGTTCAACCGGCGAATCACTAGTTGAATCGGTTGACCCAATCCTATGTAAATAAAAAAAAAGTCAAAAATTTAGAATTAAAATTTAAAATACATATTTTTACTAATATTTTAAGAATATCTAGTTATTCTAAAATAATATAGAACAGGAAAAATAAGTATTTTGTTAATTTTATTCTATCATAAATATTTTATTTTATTTTTATATTAAAATAACTATTATTTTTAAATTTTAATAATTTATTAATTAATTTATATCTATTATATTATTATATACTACAAGTATTTATTAAAAAATAATATTAATAGATATTATATAATTATGAAAAGAAAAAACAAGTGAGTTAATAATTATTGTTAAATAAAAATATAATTAATTTAAGAATGAGTGAATTTATGACTAAAATCAAAATAATTAAATAAAAGTAAAATATTTGATAAAAGATATATATCTGTTTTATAATTTGTAAATATATTAATAAGAAGCATGACAGCTTGGTGGCTATGAATGACATCTTTTTCATTGAGGAAAGGGATTTAAACCCCACCTTAAGCATTATGAAAAAATTTTAAATTCTAAATAGTTCGGTTGGATCGATTTTTAGCGAGTTTGATTTTTTTTTTTTATCGGTTCATTGGTTTTTGGTTATTCGGTTCATCGATATAGTATTAGGCATGACTGAAATTATTGGTTCTACTATTTTCATTTGGAATTTATGATTTTTTTAGTGAAGATTAAAGAATTGTGACGGAAAGAGATAGCGATAAAAAAAGAAGATAAAAGTAGATATTTTATAAGTTTTTATAGTGTATCTAATATTAGTACTAAATAGATACAAAATAATTTATGTCTTTGCTTCAATATTTTTAACTCTTTCTCTCTATTTTTGTATTTATATTCCAAGAGAATATTCAAATTGACTCCAAAAATATCAAAACAAAAACATTAAAAAGAATTCATTGGATTGCCATGGCACTATAATACTCTAAGTTAGTACTATTGAATTAGAGTTGAATAGAGATTTAAGATTTGTAAATTCAAGGACCAAGTTCATCATTTCCAAAAATCAATAATTATTTTGATGATTGTCGAAAATTTTAAGAACCAAAATGAACATTACTTTAATTATAAGATTTAATTACTGTGTTAGTCTCTAACTTGTTATAGTTCTATCAAAAATTCTATCAAGTCCTTATATTTTTTTATCTTTTTAATTGAATTTCTATGCCATATCAGATTTTATAATTAAGTCTCTATCGCGACAAAAATATTGAAATTAATAAAATATTCTATTTTTAACAAAATATTACAAAATTTGATATAATATAGAAACATAATTGAAAAAAATTACAGAAACTTAATTACAATTTTAATAAAACTATAAAAATTAAAAAAAATAATTAAACTCGATTATAATATACTGGTATATGCGAAAATTCTATTTTTTTGAGCCATCGAAAATTTCCTTTTCAAGTACTCGTACATCTTAGCCCATTATGGTATGGACTTTTATATGCTCATAATTTTCGAAGGAAAAACTTTATTTGGTTTTGCCTTCGGTCTGAGTAAAAGGTGTGTCTTGGTGGTGGAAAGCAGAAGCCCGACTATTTAAAAGGCTTTTTCTTGAATCAATTAAAAGATGAAAAATCCATAAACCAAAAAGTGGTGAGGTGTGGTGATAATCTATAATTCACATTCACCTTATTAAAATAAAATAGTAACCAACTTGGGTCGATTAAACAACTCATTGAGGAAGAGATTAAGAAGATTGATGATATGGTTAGTGCTGGTAGGTATGACGGAACAGTAGAGGTTAGACGGAAGGCTCTTGTGATTTGTTGTGTGACGTGGTATGCCAGAAAGGAGATTCATTAGAAGCAGATGTCTCGATCCCAACATGTTAGAGATATAGACAAAAACACTAGATACTTCCATAACCTAGCGTCATCTAGAAGGAGGAACAACAGGATTGATTCTCTGGTAATCAATGGCCGATTAGTGAGGAACCAGTCCAGAATAAAGGGTGCAATTATGGGATTTTATAAAGATTTATATCGACAAGAATTGGCTCCTACAATTGGGATCCGTGATGGGTTGGTTAAGCAGATTGAGGACGAGGAAGCAGCAGTGCTAGAGACGATGCCATCGCCTGAGGAAATACGAGAGGCAGTTTGGGATTGCGAGTCCAGTAAAGCGCCAGGTAGTGACGGGTACAATATGAATTTCATAAAGAAATGTTGCGGTGAGATTGGCCAAGAGTTTACTACAGCTGTATTGGATTTCTTTCAAAGTGCGAAGCTACCAACGGATGATAATGTAACATGGGTGACACTAGCTCCAAAATTTGTGAGAGCTAAAGAAATCAAAGACCTGAGGCCTATTAGCATGGTTGGTTGTGTCTACAAGGTGATATCTAAAGTTTTAGTGAGAAGAATACGATCAGTGATGCCAGGTATAGTGGGAGAAACTCAATCTGCATTTGTAAAGGGTCGTAAAATACACGATGGGGCACTCATAGCATGTGAGACGGTCCAATGGCTATAGGTACGAAAGAAGCAGGCGGCAATTATCAAATTGGACTTTCAGAAAGCGTACGACAGGGTGAGATGGAGTTTTGTGGATATTGTGCTGCAAAAGATGGGCTTTGGTCTTAGATGGAGGACATGGGTGAAGGAATGTGTGACTACAGCATCTATGTCGGTGTTGATCAATGGATCACAATTTAAGCCGTTCAGGATGGAAAAGGAGACCCTCTCTCTCCCTTTCTGTTTGTTCTTGTCATAGATGTACTGCACAGGATGGTGGGTAAGGCAGTCAGGAATGGACGTATTTCTCCACTGATGGTAGGAAGAGATAATATAGGGTTGTCGCATCTCTAATTTGCAGATGACACAATCTTATTTTGCCCCCAGAAAACAGAGACAATAGTAAATTATAAGAGACTACTGCATTTTTTTGAGCTAATGTCTGGCTTGAGCATTAACTTTGATAAGTCCAGTTTGATCTCGATTAACTGTGAACAGGGGTGACGAATATGTGTGATTTGTTGGGATGTGCGGAAGCCACTCTACCTGTCAGGTACTTAGGTATTTTCCTAGGTGCAAACCCTCGGCTGGTGAAGACCTAGAAACCGATCATAGACAAGGTGGAAGACAAGCTCAGCTTATGGAAAGCGAAGCCCCTCAACAAAGCTGGTAAGTTGGTCCTCATAAAATATGTTCTTAATAGCCTACCGGTGTACTACTCGAGCTTGTACAAGATGCCAAAGGCAGTTGCAGAAAAGATAATTGAGCTACAGAGAAGGTTTTTTTGGAGTAAAGAAGATGGGAACAAAGGTATACCACTGGTTAAATGGGAGATGGCACTCCGAAAAAGCTAGGTGGTTTAGGGGTGGGAGATGCTTTAATCAGAAATGCATCGCTTTTGTTTAAGTGGTGGTGGTGCTTTTCGAAGGAAGATTGCCCATTGTGGAAGAAGGTGGTATGTTCTTGTAATCATTTGAACCCAACTCTAATGTTGTCAAAACAGACATTACCGTCAAGAGGTGGCCCGTGGAAGGACATTTGCCAACTTAATATTAAAGAGTAACAGGTAAGAGATATGATGATCAATGATTTGTCTATGGAGGTGGGGAATGGCAGACGTATTCATTTTTGGGAGGATGATTGGCTACAAAGTGGCTCCTTAAAAGATAGTTTTTCGAGACTCTTCTCTATTTCAAATCAACAAAGATCTGTCATAGGAGACTGTGGATTTTGGAATGGGTTAGAGTGGGTATGGAATTTTCAGTGGATGAGAGAATTATTCCAATGGGAGCTAGAGTTGCTCAATCAACTTCATGAGCGGCTACGGTTAACTAGACTATCATCTGATAGAGAGGATACAGTTGTATGGAAATTTGACAGAACAGGTGTTTTTTCTACTAACTCTTTGGTGCAGGTGCTACAATAAGAGACTATCTCAGAGGACATCACAAACTATAGTTTCACCAGTCCCATATAGAGAGGATTGGTTCCCCCCAAGAGTTAAACTGTTTGCATGGTTTGTCTTAGTAGGCAGAGTCAACACTAAAGAGAGTCTCAGTAGACTAGGAATTATACATCATGGTGATAATATTTGTGTTCTGTGCAAAAAAGAAATAGAATTTGTGAATCATTTATTTCTTGGCTGTGAGTTTACATGACATGTGTGGTGCGCTTGGTTGATGACTACCGATAGAGCTTGGGCTATTCCGAAGATTGTCAAAGAGCTGTTTGAGAGCTGGATTGAAGTGCCTGGTCGTAAATCTGAGCAAAAGAAGTGGCTGATAGGGTTCTTTACAGTTATCTGGAACATTTGGTTGGAACGGAATAGCAGAGTATTCCAGAGCTGTGAGAGAGGTGTTGATGGAGTCAAGAATAGGTCGTTTGTGAGCTACAAGGAATGGAGTGGTGTTGATCCGTTCAGTTGTTGATAGCAATGTCGAAGATGAAAACGGATTATACCGTATTGTATGGTGTTTATTTTCTTGCTTCATTTTTGTGTTTTACATCCTTATATGCTCCACTTCAATGTGTTGAGCTCCATTTGTTAAAAAAAACTCACTCGTCTACTTAAATAAATGTCGGGAGTTTGAATCTCGCTTGCTGCATAGCTCTAACTACTGATTCACTGATTTACTAGTTCAATCGTAGTTCAAATAGAATAATTGTTTTATAATAGAATAATAATAAATAAATATACAAAAATATAATTATAGTCTAATGTAACTCTTAAAATATCCAAATTTAAATGATGAATCAAATCAATGCCGAAAACCCAATAATAAGAACAAAAAGACATAAAAGGATTAAAAAATGCCTCCAAAACCAAAATAAAGTTAAACAAGTTAATAAAACAGAAGATCAACCTTGTTGTATATGTAATGATGTAGTCTGGAGATGTAGAACCCACATTGGAATGCGTGCAATTCCTTTTTTCTTCCGTTAAACTGACGAAACAACGTCGTTTACTATAAATCCAATGGAGTTCCGGTCTGGTTCGACCAGTCGGTTCCCGGTCAATTCAACGGTTCACTTCTGGTTTTTGGAACAGCGATTTCTGTTATTGAACCGAACAAAATAAATTGATCAAAATAATGCAAACAAAGCAATCAAATGATGCCACGTAGGCATGAACATAAAAAATTTCGTAGACTTCAAAGTACCTTACCCTTTCATTAAAACTTTGTTTAATGTCTACCTAAAATAAATAAATAAAAAAAACAAAAACTTTATCACTTACAGCATAGAACACACCACTTGAATCTATAGTGTTCTGAGTGTCGAACATTCAAGCTTCTTCCTTAGTTTCAGAGTTACAAGCTCCTATCTTCCTAAAAAAATGGCTTCGCTTTCTCTCAACATGGTTTTAGTTCCACCTAGAACAACAACAATCTCATGCACAAGAACAAGGGTGCCTTCACTTCCTTTCTCATTCACTAGTAGGTTGACTCACCACACACTTTCTGGTTTTCTTGGTTGTTGAAAGAGTAAAACATTGGGTTTTCAAATTTCAAAGTACTCTTTTTACTGTTCTTATGTAAAATATGGTAATTTGCTTAGGCTTAGTTTTTTATGAATCAAATGATGTTCAATTTTGTTTTTAAATAATAAAGGATGATTAGCACCACAATTTCATTCACTTACTGAAATTTGAGAACAAGGAGTTCAAGAATGAATGAAAGGCAAGTATAGTTGTTTTAGACAAAATTTCTGATTCTTGATGTTGTTGTTGACAAAATCTTCCAAATCTGACCACAATACCACATGTATTTCACCAAGAATTTAATTTTCATGCACCTACAACTTAAAATAGTTTTATATAATATCGAATTTTGTATTTGTCTATTGCCACACCATCAAAAGTAACTATTTTCAAACACACTACTTAAAAAGTCATCTAAAACACATGAATTGGATGACAGTGAAAAACTATTTACCCAAAGGTGTATATGATTTTTAACAATTTTGAAAGCTATTTGAAACTTTTTCTACTTTTGTGGCTCGATCCTCATGTGGATGGTGAACTATGATGCAACAATAAGGTTGTTGCCTCCGTGCGGTCTTGTAATCTTGAGGTCACAGTCTGATGGGAGCCTCGTGTATTAGGCTGCCATTCATACATCACTGAAAATGTAGTTGAACATGTTGAAAACGAATTAAGCTTTGAATGTGGTTATAAAGTTCTAACTTGAAAGTTTTTTGCTGCTAAAAATTTATTGCTTTATTTAGGTGTACTTGGTAGTTAACATTATGAAACTGCTTTTGTACTTATCCTTTCTATTTATGTTGTGCAGAATAAATGGAAGATTCAACTTCAATTTACAAAACCTATCACTTGGCCTCCGTTGGTTTGGGGTGTAGTTTGTGGTGCCGCTACTTCTGGTATAACATTTCAATTTAATAGTATTCTGTTGACATGTTGCTAGTATTGTTCTCAAACATTAAACATATTCAAAGGGCACATATACCATTAATGTTTATGCTCTAATGAGGTTTCTACATCAATCTTGTGTCTGAGTAGAAAATTTTCATTGGACTATTGAGGATGGTTCTTAATGTTTCGAAATTCTGCAGGTTATCACTCAAATATGGGTGCTGCTACTAGGAGGTCTTGGCTTGGCAGGTCTATTAGACGTATGGGTAGGTACTGCTTGATCTTCTTAAATGTTTATTGTTCTCAACCCAAAACTTTTTTTTAATTAAAAAAAGGAGTCTTGGATTGAGGTTAGTGTGTTAAGAAATAACAACATAGCCCCTTGGGTTTGTTAACATGAGCTTGAGTTTTCTTGTTATTTTTCTTCTGCAGGTTGTAAAGTGGCGATGTCCAAAGCAAAGCCTATCTCCCAACCCTGATCCCGGATTTGGTTGTCCAAAGAAAAGCCTATCTCCCAATGCTGATGCCGGTTTTAGATTTCCAAAGAAAACCATATCTCCCAAGAAAAGCCTTCCTCCTAACCCTGATACTAGCTTCCAGAAAATGATCCTCAATTTAGATTCCATAGTTCTAGACTATTTCTCAGTTATCGAAAATTATCCGAAGTTGATCACTGCCTCCCTCGATGACATTAAATCTACAGTGTAATTCATTATGTCCATGGACTTCATAGTACGGAATTTCTAACAACAAACTAACTAGCAAGTGCACCGAGTCGTACCAAGTAATACTTCAGGTGAGTGAGGGTCGATCACACGAGGATTGATGGATCAAGCAACAATAATTGAGTGATTAGCTTAGTCAGACAAACAGAAAATAGTGTTTGAGTGTTCGAAAGCATTAAACAGTAATTTAAAAAATTAGAAAGCAAGCAATAAATTGAGGTGAAAACAATATGAAGATGGCAGTTAAGGCTTCAGAGTTATCTATTTTCTGGATTGACTTTTTTTATTAACTATTTTAATCATGCAAGATTTCATTTATGGCAAACTATATGTGACTAGACCCTAATTCCTTATACCTTTCTAGTTTCCTCTAACTTTTATCAACTGCCAATTCCTTGGTCAATTAATTCCAATTAGAGGGTGAAGTTTAGTTCAAGTTATTATGCCACAAAAATCCTAATTATCCAAATATAAGAGGATTATATGTCACGTATCCCATTAAATCTAGATAATTAGAATTTAGGAGAAATTATTTTCAAGCTGTTGTTCAAGTAAAGAACTTTTCCAAATTATAGAAGAACTCAATTAGAAATAGGGTCATACTTCCGTTCCACCCAAATTCATAAGATAAAGAATGAAAACAATTCGTGAAGTATAAATCAAAACATGAATTAAAATAGAAAATAATAGTATCAATCCATACAATAGACAGAGCTCCTAACCTTAACAGTGGAGGTTTAGTTGCTCATGACTCAGAGAGAAAAACTAGAATTTCGGTAAACTGTAAATTGCGGAATGTAAATTGGAATAGAATAATATTATCTTTTATATCTAATCCTAATTAATTTAAAATCTAATTTCAAAAATTAAAATAATATCTTTTCCTATTTTAAAAAAATTTAAATTTAAATCAGAATTAATTAAATAATCCGCGCCTTGTAACGTGGGGACCACTTGGCTTCACTGGATCCGCGCCTAACTTGGCTGAGAGCTGCGCCTTACTTGAGTGCCAAAATGGGTCCCAGAAATCGCCCCCAGCGTTTTCTGCATTTTCTGCACGTGGCGCATGTCACGCGGACACGTCAGTCACGCGTACGCGTCGATGGTCTTCTTCGCGTGTCACGCGTACGCGTCAGGTACGCGCACGCGTCGCTGCATAAATCTCCAGATCACGCGCACGCATCAGGTACGCGCACCCGTCGCTCCTCGCTGATCATCTCCTTTAATTCTTGTGCTCCTTCCATTTGTGCAAGCTTCCTCTCCATCAAATCCAGCCAAATGCTACCTAAAATAAACAAAATTGCACGAGACTCAAAGTAGCATCCATAGTGGCTAAAAGATAATTAATTCTTGATTAAACTCAATAATATAAATGAAAATTCACTAGGAAAAGATAAGAAAGATGCTCACGCATCACAACACCAAACTTGAATTGTTGCTTGTCCTCAAGCAACCAAACTAATACAGGCTTAGGATGTGAATTTGCAAGATAATGAGAGTTCGATTAAGCTCATGTCTCTTCTTATAGTGGGGTTTATAACTGCAATCCTGAATAGTTTTGGCATCTCACTCTACTTTGAATCAGAAGGATGTCATTGTCATTCGAAATTAGAATCCAGATAATATTATGAATTCTCTGATCTTTATACTCCAGTTTAATCCTTGAACACAACAAAATTTACTTTAATTCTCTTTTCTTTGGTGCTTTGCACCTTGAGCCTAGCCGTGACTTTAAATGTTTTGTCTCAAGGGTTACTTTACACTGAAACACCACAAGCACTTAACTAGGAAACTCTTCTTAAGTTCTGATTTTTCTTTCAGTTACTCCTAGACAGTGGTGCTCAAAGCCTTTGGCATACTCTGTTAAATGCAATTGATCTCGACCCTTAGTGTTCTGTCTCAAGGATTACTTGACACAATCACACCACAAGCATATGACTAGGGAAACAGCTCTTTGAGCTTTTAATCATGTCTGACCTCCCTAGTCATTGATGCTCAGAGCCTTGGAACTTGCTTTTATAGTTTTTTTTGTTGTTTCTTTTGCTTCAAGGATTAAATTTTTGTTTATTTCAAAGAAGTCATAATAATTTTCTAAATTCCTGTTTCTTATACATGAACATCTTTTGATTCAAATTCAAATATGCACTGTTCATGTCATGCATTCAAAAATCACAAATAATACCACCACATTTAAGTAAATAAGACTACTCTTAAATATAAACTCAATTTCTCATGCAATACATCACTTTTTTTCTTTTGAATTCAAGCTTAGTGAGCAATATATGAGGCAAATTTTTTTTGAAAGTACTAAAGATCATGCAAGCAATCAAAGCAGCAGAAAACAGAAGACAACAAAATAAGAATGGAAGAGAAATAGAATGAAAGAAACTCAACCACCTCAGTTATGCTGGTGGCCATCTCATTCCTCCATGAAGAACATTCATCTCCCTTTGGTGCTAAATAGAGAAGCCATAAGCAAAGCGTCAATACCAAACTTAAAGGTTTGCTTGTCCTTGATGCGTGAGCATCTTTCCCATATTTTCCTAGTGAATTTGCATCTAATTTGTTGAATTTAATAAAGAATTAATTATCTTTTAGCCAATATGGATACTACTTTGAGTCTTTTGCAATTTTGTTTATTTTAGGTAGCATTCGGCGGAATTTGATGGAGTTTCTGCAGCACAAGAATCAAAGGAGATGGCAGTGAGGAGCGACGCGCACGCATGCCTGACGCGTGCGCGTGATTTGGAGATATCCATGGCGACGCGTACGCGTGACTGACGCATACGCGTAAATTAAAGATTTGCTCAGCGATGCGGCCGCGTGATCGACGCATCTGCGTGACTTGCGAAGAAGACCATCGACGCGTACGCGTGACTGACGCCACATGCAGAAAATGCAAAAAAACGCTGGGGGCGATTTCTGGACAGTTTTGACCCAGTTTTCAGCCCAGAAAACACAGATTAGAAGCTGCAGAATGGACAAATCAAGTGGTCCCACCCATCAGCTGAAGACTTGTTAATTAATTCAAATTTAAATTCAAAATCCTATTCTTAGGAAAAGATATTATTTTTAATTTTGGATAATTAGATTTTAAATTTATTAGGATTAGTTATAAATAGGAATTTAGATACCATCAGATAAAACTCATTACATTTTACCAGAATCCTAGTTTTCTTCTCTAAACCATGAGCAACTAATCCTTCATTGTTAAGGTTAGGAGCTCTGTCTATTTGTATGGATTGATTTTATTGCTTTTTCTATTTTAATTTATGCATGAATTTATAATTTAAGAATTGTTTTCGCTATTTATCTTATGAATTTGGGTGGAACGGAAGTATGACCTTTTTTTCTATTTGAGTTCTTGTATAACTTGGAAAAACTCTATACTTGAACAACAGCTTGAGAACAAATTCTCCTAATTTTTAATTATCTGAATTTAACAGGATACGTGACATATAATCCTTTTATTTCTTGGGTAATTAGAGTTTTTGTGACATATAAACTAGAAATTGATTATCACCCTCTAATTGGAATTAATTGACCAAGGAATTGGCAATTAATGAATTTTAGAGGAGACTAGGAAGGTCTAAGGAATTAGGGTCTAGTCACATACAGTTTGCCATAAATTAAATCCTGCTTAATTAAATTAGTTAGTAAGAAAAGTTAATCCAGAAAAATAGATAACTCTGAAACCTTAACTGTTTTCTCCATATTTTATTCCCAACTCATTGCTGCTTGCTTTTTGAAATTCTTAATTTACTGTTTAATGCTCTTTGAATACCAAAACACTCTTTTCTGTTTGCCTAACTAAGCCAATCACTTAACCATTGTTGCTTAGTCCATCAATCCTCGTGGGATCGACCCTTACTCACGTAAGGTATTACTTGGTACGACCCGGTGCACTTGCCGGTTAGTTTGTGGGTTATAAAATACCGCACCAAGCTTTTGGCGCCGTTGCCGGGGATTGACTGTGATTAACAACTATCAGTTGTATGATTGCTTAGATTAGGCGTTTTAATTTTAATTTTATTTAAATTTAATTTTATTAGTTTCAAAAAAAATTTCGAAAAAATTTTTTAAATAAAAAAATAGCACCAATATTTTTCTTAATTTCTGAAAATAAGTTTGGTGTTACCTATTTATTATTTTTTCTATTTATTAATTTATTTTATTTAGTACTTTTCCTTTACACAGGTTACCTCACTGGAAATTCTCTGCACTCTGACGTAGAGATTTCCATCCTTTCTTGTTTTCTGTTTGTTTATACGCAAGAACAGAGACAAAGAACATCTCTTAGACTTTGATCCTGAACCTGAAAGGACTTTCAGGCAACGTTTACAACAAACTAGACTTTACAAGGCTGCAGAATCCACTATGGATCCTAATGATGATGATAATGCAATGTGGCCAATCCGAATAGGAATGAGCAACAAAGGAGAGTGCTTGGCTCTTATTCTACTCCTACTACAGATCTTTATGGAAAAAACATTGTGGTGCCTCCTATATCTGCGAACAACTTTGAGTTGAAGCCTCAACTGGTCACCCTGGTGCAACAAAATTGCTAGTATCATGGTCTTTCCCACGAAGACCCAAATACATTTATTTCTAGTTTTCTACAAATTTGTGATACTGTGAAGACAAATGGAGTAAATCCAGATGTGTACAAACTCATGCTCTTCCCGTTTGCTCTGAGGGATGGAGCAAAGCAATGGCTAGATTCCCAATCCAAGGAGAGTTTGGATACTTGGAACAAGGTGGTTACTGAGTTTCTCACCAAATTTTTCCCACCAAAGAAGCTGACTAAACTTAGGTTGGAGGTTCAGACCTTCAGACATAAGGATGGTGAAACTCTGTATGAAGCTTGGGAGAGATACAAGCTACTGACTAGGCAATGCCCTCCAGACATGTTCTCTAAATGGACACAACTAGACATCTTTTATAAAGGTTTGGGTGAAATGTCCAAGATGTGCTTAGATAATTTTGCAGAATGTTCATTGCACAAGAAGAAGACACCAGAGGAGACTATTGAGCTTATTGAATTGGTTGCTAGCAACCAATATTTATACTCATCTAACAGGAATCTGGTGAACTCTGAGACCCCTCAAAAGAGAGGCGTGTTGGAAGTAGAAGCTGTTAATGCTCTTCTTACTCAGAACAAGCTGATGTCTCAGAAAATAAATCTACTTACTCAACAGATGGGTGGCATACAAGTCTCAGCTATCACCACACAAAATTAACCACAAAAAATCTCCTATGACATGGCAGATAATTTTGTGCAAAATGATAATTATAATTATGCTCAACCTTCTTTTGAACAGGTGAATTACATGGGGAGTGGTCCTAGGAATCCCAACAATGATCCATATTCTAAGACATACAATCAGGGGTGGAGGAATCACCCAAATTTTGGATGGAGGTATCAACCTCAGAGACCTCAGAACTTCAACAATAGTTCTCAGGGCGGTTTCCAACAGAACAATGATTTGGAAGCAATATTGACAGGTTTTAGACAGGAAACCAGAGCATCCATCAAGAACCTGGAGATTTAAATGGGTCAATTAGTCACAAAAGTTAATGAGATTGATTAGAGGACTACTAATAGCCTTCTGGGTAACACAATTCCAAATTCAAGAGAGGAATGCAAGGCTATCTCCGTGATAAGTGGACAAGTGGCAAGTGCGGAAGCACAAGTTATGCAGGAAACCAGAGCCTCCATTAGAAATTTAGAGGTGCTAGTGGGCCAACTGAGCAAGCAAATACTTGAGAGGTCTGCAAGTACATTTCAAGGTGATACAGTGGTGAATCCAGGAGATGATTGCAAGGTTATTCAATTGAGAAGTGGTAAAGTAGCTGGCCTTGAAACCAAGGCCAATGAAGAGCTAGTTGAAAAGGAAGCTCCAGATGAGAAGAAGGGAGAATTGGAGCACACCCCTCCAAAGCGTGCGGACAACCCATTCCAAGACTCTCTTGACACTTATCCTACACTGCCAAAGGCTCCTGAGTACAAGCCTAAGATGCCGTATCCTCAGAGACTTCAAAAGGAGACCAAGGACAAGCAGTTTTCAAAGTTCTTGGAAGTCTTTAGAAAGTTACAAATCAATATTCCTTTTGCTGAGGTTTTGGAGTAAATGTCTATCTATGTCAAGTTCATGAAGGAGCTGTTGTCAAAGAAAAAGCGTTTAAAGGGAGATGAGACAGTAGTCTTGACTAAAGAATGTAGTGCTATCATTCAGAATAACTTGCCAAGAAAGATGCCAGATATAGGGAGCTTTCAAATTTCATGCACCATTGGGAGCACAACCTTTGAGATAGCCCTATGTGATCTGGGGGCAATCATCAATTTAATGCCCTTGACTGTGATGAAGAAACTGCAAATCCAATAGGCACAATCCACAAAGATAGCATTACAGATGGCAGACAAATCTATGAAGTCTGCATACAGATTAGTGGAGAATATCTTGGTCAAAGTGGGTAAGTTCTTTCTCCCAGCAGACTTTGTGATTCTTGACACAGTGGAGGATGAGAATGCCTCTATAATTCTAGGAAGATCATTCCTAGCTACTGGAAGAGCTCTGATTGATGTAGAAGTAGGTGATTAGTGCTTAGAGTGCATAATGAGCAACTGGTCTTTCATGTCTTCAAAGATATACATCTAACAGGTGAAGAAAAGAGGTGCATGCATGCTGAGCTTATTGATCCAAACCTTCAAAAACCCCCTGATGATACATAGCAGAATCTACAGCTCAAACCTTCCTTGGCAACAATCAATAAAATTCCTCCTGACATCAAACTTAAGTTTGGTGTTGGGAATGCATCATCTACCAAGGAAGAGGTTCCCAAAAAAAGAAAGTACCCAGAGGATGGAGAAACAAAAAGATCCCCACTGAAGGTTTCTTCCCAGGAATGAAGGTAGTGTTGACCAGCAATCCAGCATGGGTTTATACAGTAATCTGAATCCTTTCTCTGGAGCATATTGAGCTACGTTATGGAGACACAAGAAAGAAGTTCAAAGTAAGGGGTGAAGAGCTGAGCCCCTATGATCCTCCTTCTTAGAGGAGCTGACCGTCAAGCTAGTGACGATAAAGAAGCGCTTGTCGGGAGGCAACCCGATAATTTCATATCCTTAGCTATTTTTATTTTTCTTAGTAGTAGTTTTCTTATTTATTTTATTTTTATTGCGTTCTTACTAATTTTCTGATCATGCAGCTATTTTAGAACAGAAACCGTATATTTCAAAAAAAAAAGCACGTGGCGCGCAAGCGTCGCTGACGTGAACGCGTCAGTCATGTGTGCGTGAAAAATAAATTTGAATAGAGGGATGCATGGGAGTGGCGCAAGAATGATGCCTCTAGCACAAACAAACCCACGCGTGCGCATCGTTTATGATATTTCACCATTCACGCGGGCGCGTCAGCGACGCGTACGCATGACCTGAAAAATCGATGTAAAAGAGTGTTTGAGCAGAGAGTTGTGCTGGCATGAGACTGGAAGTGTGCTAGACACACAAAAATTGACCACGCGTGCGCGTGCGCGTCATTTACACAATTGGCCATCCACGCGTGTGCGTCATGAAAATCTGGGTTCCCAAAGCACGCGAACAGCGAGTTGTGCGTGCGTGCGGCTGCCTTCGCGCGAATTGCCCAAAACTCAAGGCATGCGGACGCGTGCCTGACGCTGACGCGTCATTTAGAAATTTTGCGACCCACACGTATGCGTGTCGTACGCGTACGCGTCGTCTGCGCCGCACAACTACACTAGTTCGCCGCCCAGTTTTAATTTTCTTTCCCCCTCTCCCAATCCTAATCCTCTTTTGTTCTTTTATCCTTTTCTTTTTCTTTTATCATAATATTTGTCTCTTTCTATTTTCAGTTCTTTTTTTCTTTTGCTTGAGGACAAGCAAACCTTTAAGTTTGGTGTTGACGCTCCGCTTAAGGATTTTCTATTTATTCCTATGGCACCAAAAGGGAGGCAAATCATCTTCACGGAGGAGCATAACCTGAAGAATAAAGCGACCGCTAGGATAACTAAGGTGGTTGGGTTCCTTTCATTTTTTTCTCCCCTCTTTTTCTATGTTATGTTCCGGTTTTCTACTATTTTGTTTTGTCTGTTGCATGATCCTTTATTAGTGAGAATCCTAGGTTTAGTTTGATTTCCCCTTAAATGCTTTAATTCTGAAAAGATGTCTCATGTATTACCCACTGAGCTTGAATTCAAAAAAATGAAAAAAATATAATACAGAAGTGATGTATTGCATGAGAAATTGAGTTAATTTTAAGAGTAGTCTTATTTACTTAAATGTGGTGGTATTAATTGTAATTCTGAATGCACGATATGAACAGTGCATATTTAAATTTGAATCAAGGGATGTTGATGTATAAGGAACAAAAATTTAGAGAATTATTATGACTTCTCTGAAATAAACAAAAATTTAATCCTTGAAGCAAAAGAAACAGCAAAAGAAAAAAAAATAAATAAATAATAAAAGCAAGGTCCAAGGCTCTGAGCATCAATGACTAGGGAGGTCAGACGTGATTAAAAGTTCAAAGAGTTGTTTCCCTAGTCATATGCTTGTGGTGTGATTGTGTCAAGTAATCCTTGAGACAAAACACTTAGAGTCGAGATCAAGTGCGTTTAACAGAGTATGCCAAAGGCTTTAAGCACCACTGTTTAGGAGTAACTGAAAGAAAAAATCAAGACTCAAAGAGAGACCCCCAGTTAAGTTCTTGTGGTGTTTCTGTGTCAAGTAATCCTTGAGACAAAACATTTAAAGTCACGGCTAGGCTCAAGGTGCAAAGCACCAAAGAAAAAATAAATTAAGGTCAATTTTGCTGTGTTCAAGGATTAAACTAAAATGTAAAGATCAGAGAATTCATAATATTATCCGGATTCTAATTCTGAATGACAATAACATCCTCCTGATTCAAAGGAGAGTGAGATGCCAAACATATTCAGGATTACAGTTATAAACCCCACTATAAGAAGAGACACAAGCTTAATCGAACTCTCATTCTCATGCAAATTCACATCCTAAGCTTATATTAGTTTTGGTTGCTTGAGGACAAACAACAGTTTAAGTTTGGTGTTGTGATGCGTGAGCATCTTTCTTATCTTTTTCTAGTGAAATTGCATCTAATTTGTTGAATTTAATAAAGAATTAATTATATTTTAGCCAATATGGATACTACTTTGAGTCTTTTACAATTTTGTTTATTTTAGGTAGCATTCGGCGGAATTTGATGGAGTTTCTGCAGCACAAGAATCAAAGGAGATGGCAGCGAGGAGCGACGCGCACGCGTGCCTGACGCGTGCGCGTGATTTGGAGATATCCATGCCGATGCGTACACATGACTGACGCGTACGCGTGACTTGCGAAAAAGACCATCGACGTGTACGCGTGACATGCGCCACGTGCAAAAAACGCAGAAAAATGTTGGGGGCGATTTCTGGACTATTTTAACCCAGTTTCCAGCCCAGAAAACACAGATTAGAAGCTGTAGAATGGACAAATCAAGTGGTCCCCACCCATCAGCTAAAGACTTGTTAATTAATTCGAATTTAAATTCAAAATCCTATTCTTAGGAAAAGATATTATTTTTAATTTTGGATAATTAGATTTTAAATTTATTAGGATTAGTTATAAATAGGAATTTAGATGCCATCAGATAAAACTCGGTACATTTTACCAGAATCCTAGTTTTCTTCTCTGAACCATGAGCAACTAATCCTTCATTGTTAAGGTTAGGAGCTCTGTCTAATTGTATGGATTGATTTTATTGCTTTGTCTATTTTAATTTATGCATGGATTTATAATTTAAGAATTGTTTTCGCTCTTTATCTTATGAATTTGGGTGAAATGGAAGTATGACCTTTTTTCTATTTGAGTTCTTGTATAACTTGAAAAAGCTCTATACTTGAACAACAGCTTGAAAACAAATTCCCCTAAATTTTAATTATCTGAATTTAACAGGATACGTGACATATAATCCTTTTATTTCTTGGGTAATTAGAGTTTTTGTGGCATATAAACTAGAAATTGATTATCACCCTCTAATTGGAATTAATTGACCAAGGAATTGGCAATTAATGAATTTTATAGGAGACTAAGAAGGTCTAAGGAATTAGGGACTAGTCACATATAGTTTGCCATAAGTTAATCCTGCATAAATTAATCAGTTTGTGCGAATTGCGCGAAGGCATCCCCATGCACGCCCAACTCTCAGGTTGATGCGCATGTGGGCGAGATAAACGGACGACGCGTGTGCGTACCCAAAGTGAAAATGACGCGCACGCGTCAGGGACGCGTACGCGTGATGGAGATTGTGCGTTTAGCACAATTCCAGCCCCAAGCCATCACAACTCGCTGGCCAAACACCTATTTACACCGATTTCTAAGGTCAAGCGTACGCGTCAGGGACGCGTACGCGTTGTCTGGCAAATGCGCAAGTGACGCGCATGCATCGTGAACGCGTGTGCGTGGTTTTGCTTGTGCGGAAGGCACGCTTCCAGCACCACTCCGGCCTATCTCTCAGGTGAATTTTCTTCTTCTTCTGCTTTTTTTTTTGCGGAGTGTTCGGTTTCTTTTCTATAATAGCTGCATGATCAGAACACACGTAAAATGAAGGAAAAACAGTGAAGACTCAATAAAAATTAAATAAATAAGAAAGCTACTACTACAAAAAATAACTAAGGATACGAAATTATCGAGTTGCCTCTCGACAAACACTTCTTTACCGTCACTAGCTTGACGGTCAGCTCCTCTAAGGAGGAGGATCATAGGGGCTCAGTTCTTCACCCCTTACTTTGAACTTCTTTCCTGTCTCTCCATAGAGTAGTTCAATATGCTCCAGAGAGAGGATCCTGTTTACTGTATAAGTCCACACTGGATTGCTAGTCAACACCACCTTCATTCCTGGGGAGAAACCTTCAGTGGAATCTTCTTGTTTCTCCATCCCCTGGGTATTTTCTTCTTTTTGGGAACCTCCTCCTTGGTGGATGATGTATTCCCAACACCAAACTTAGGTTTGATATCATGGGGGTTTTATTGATTGTCACCAAAGGAGGTTTGAGCTGCAAATTCTGCTGTCCGTCATCAGGGGGTTCTTGAAGGTTTAGATCAATAAGCTTAGTCTGCATGCACCTCTCTTTTTCACCTACTGAATGTATATCCTTGAAGACATGAAAGGCTAGTTGCTCATCATGCACTCTAAGTACTAATTCACCCACTTCTACATCAATCAAAGCTCTTCCAGTGGTTAGGAATGATCTTCCCAGGATTATAGAGGTATTTTCATCCTCCCCCGTATCAAGAATCACAAAATCTGTTGGGAGGAAGAACTTACCCACTTTGACCAAGATATTCTCCACTAATCCGTATGCAGGCTTCATAGATTTGTCTACCATCTGTAATGCTATTCTTGTGGGTTATGCCTCTTGGATTTGCAGCTTCTTCATCACAGACAAGGGCATTAAATTGATGTTTGCTCCCAGATCACATAACGCTTTCTCAAAGGTTGTGCTCCCAATGGTGCATGGAATTTGAAAACTCCCTGGATCTGGCATCTTCCTTGGCAAGTTATTCTGAATTATGGCACTACATTCCTTAGTCAGGATCACTGTCTTATCTCCCCTTTAAAGGCTTCTTCTTTGACAACAATTCCTTCATGAATTTGAAATAGAGAGGTATTTGCTCTAAAACCTCAGCAAAAGGAATATTGATTTGAAACTTTCTGAAAACTTCCAAGAACTTTGAAAACTGCTTGTCCTTGGTCTCCTTTTGAAGTCTCTGAAGATATAGCATTTTAGGCTTGTACTCAGGAGCCTTTGGCAATGTAGGATAACTGTCAAGAGAGTCTGGGAATGGGTTGTCCACACGCTTTGGAAGGACGTGCTCTACTTCTTCCTTCTTCTCCTCTGGAACTTCTTTTTCAACTTGCTCCTCATTAACTTGTGCTTCCATACTTGCCACTTGTCCACTTATCAAGGTGATAGCCTTGCATTCTTCTCTTGGATTTGGAATTATGTTACCAGGAAGGCTATTAATGGTCCTCTGATCAATTTCATTAACTTTTGTGGCTAATTGACCCATCTGAATCTCCAAGTTTTGAATTGTATTTGCAGACCTCTCAGGTATTTGCTTGCTCAGTTGGCTCATTTGCACCTCCAAGTTTTTAATGTAGGCTATGGTTTCCTGCATAAAACTTCTCATCATCTCCCAATTAGAATCTTGTTGGAATTGAGAGTTTGCCTGCTGAGGTGGTTGTTGTTGATGAGACTGAAACTGGCGGTTATTATGATTGTTCTGTTGGAAACTACCCTGAGAATTATTGTTAAAATTTTGACTCTCTGAGGTTGGTCCATCCATCCAAGATTGTATGTCTTAGAGTATGGATCATTATTGGAGTTTCTAGGACTACTCCCCATGTAATTGACCTGTTCAGAAGATGATTGAGCATAATCATAATTATCATTTTGCACAAAATTACCTGTCATGTCATAAGGGGCCTCTTGAGGTGGATTTTGGGTGTTGATAGCTGAGACTTGCATGCCACCCATCTATTGAGTAAGTAGACTTATTTGCTGAGACATGAGCTTGTTCTGAGCAAGAATGGCATTAAGAGCTTCTACTTCCATACACCTTTCTTCTGAGGAGGCTCAGAGTTTACAGGATTTCTGTTAGATGAATATAAATATTGGTTGCTAGCAACCAATTCAATAAGCTCAATAGTCTCCTCCGGTGTCTTTTTCTTGTGTAGTGAACCACCCGCTGAATTATCTAAGCACATCTTGGACATTTCACCCAAAACTTCATAAAAGATATCTAGTTGGGTCCACTTGGAGAACATGTCCGGAGGACATCGCCTAGCCAGTAGCTTGTATCTCTCCCAAACTTCATAAAGAGTTTCACCATCCTTCTGCCTGAAGGTCTGAACCTCCACCTTAAGTTTAGTCAGCTTCTTTGGTGGAAAACATTTAGTAAGAAACTCAGTAACAACCTTGTCCCAAGTATCCAAACTCTCCTTGGGTTGGGAATCTAGCCATAGCTTTGTTCCATCCCTCAGAGCAAACGGGAAGAGCATGAGTTTGTACACCTCTGGATTCACTCCATTTGTCTTCGCAGTATCACAAATCTGCAGAAAACTAGAAATAAATTGATTTGGGTCTTCGTGGAGAAGACCATGATACTGGCAGTTTTGATGCACCAGGGTGACCAGTTGCGGCTTCAACTCAAAGTTGTTCGCAGCTATAGGAAGCACCACAATACTTTTTCCATACAGATCTGCAGTAGGAGCAGAGTAAGAGCCAAGTACTCTCCTTTGTTGCTCATTCCCATTCAGGTTTGCCAAATTAGCAATAGCATCATTGTTAGGATCCATAGTGGATTCTACAGCCTTGTACAGTCTTGCTTGTTGCAAACGTCGTCTGAAAGTCCTTTCAGGTTCAGGATCAAAGTCTAAGAGATGTTCTTTGTCTCTGTTCCTGCGCATAAACAAACAGAAGACAAGAAAAGATTGAACTCTCTACGTCAAAGTGCAGAGAATTCCCAGTGAGGTAACCTGAACTAGGAAACACCAAACTTAATTTCATAAATTAAGAAAAATATTAGTGCTATTATTTTTTTTCAAAAATACTACAATAAAATTTAAATAAAATTAAAACTAAAACGCCTAATCTAAGCAATCAAACAACTAATAGTTGTTAATCACTGTCAATTCCCGGCAACGGCGCCAAAAACTTGGTGCAAAATTTCTAACCATAAACTAACCGACAAGTGCACCGTGTCGTACTAAGTAATACCTCAGGTGAGTGAGGGTCGATCCCACGAGAATTGATGGATCAAGCAACAATAATTGAGTGATTAGCTTAGTCAGACAAACAGAAAATAGTGTTTAAGTGTTTGAAAGTATTAAACAGTAATTTAGAAAATCAGAAAGCAAGCAATAAATTGAGGTGAAAACAATATGAAGAAGGCAGTTAAGGCTTCAGAGTTATCTATTTTTCAGATTGATTTTTCTTACTAACTATTTTAATCATGCAAGATTTAATTCATCGCAAACTATATGTGACTAGACCCTAATTCCTTAGACCTTTTTAGTCTCCTCTAACTTTCATCAACCGCCAATTTCTTGGTCAATTAGTTCCAATTAGAGGGTGAAGTTTAATTCAAGTTATTATGTCACAAAAATCCTAATTATCCAAATATAAGAGGATTATATGTCACGTATCCCATTAAATTCAGATAATTAGAATTTAGGAGAAATTATTTTCAAGCTGTTGTTCAAGTAAAGAGCTTTTTCAAATTATACAAGAACTCAATTAGAAAGAGGGCCATACTTCCGTTCCACCCAGATTCATAAGATAAAGAACGAAAATAATTCGTGAAGTATAAATCAAAACATGAATTAAAATAGAAAATAACAGTATCAATCCATACAATAGACAGAGCTCCTAACCTTAACAGTGGAGGTTTAGTTGCTCATGACTCAGAGAGAATAACTAGAATTCCAGTAAACTGTAAATTGCGGAATGTAAATTGGAATAGAATAATATTATCTTTTATATCTAATCCTAATTAATTTAAAATCTAATTTCAAAAATTAAAATAATACATTTTCCTCTTTTAAAATTTTTAAAATTTAAATTTGAATTTAAATCAGAATTAATTAAATAATCCGCGCCTTGTAACGTGGGGACCACTTGGCTTCACTGGATCCGCGCCTAACTTGGCTTAGAGCTGCACCTTACTTGAGTGCCAAAATGGGGCCCAGAAATCACCCCAACATTTTATGTGTTTTCTGCACGTGGCGCATGTCACGCCTACGCGTCAGTCACGCGTATGCATCGATGGTCTTCTTCGCGTGTCACGCATACGCGTCAGGTACACGCACGCGTCGCTCCTCGCTGATCATCTCCTTTAATTCGTGTGATCCTTCCATTTGTGCAAGCTTCCTCTCCATCAAATCCAGCCAAATGATACCTAAAATAAACAAAATTGCACAAGACTCAAAGTAGCATCCATAATGGCTAAAAGATAATTAATTCTTGATTAAACTCAACAATTTAAATGCAAATTCACTAAGAAAAGATAAGAAAGATGCTCACGCATCACTTCACTACGATCGAGTTTCGACGCATAGTTGGCATGCATGTGCCCGGATGTTCTGACCACCCACGTCTCGGACATCATACCCGTCTTTACCTTCCTTCTCCGCGAGGCTCATGTAAAAGGCTCATATATTAAAATGGTCATACATCGTCGTCCGAGATTGCTTGTTTGTAGTGTCAATAACCAACTCCGTCCTGCACTTTACTACCTCCAAAGTATTGGCATAGAAGAGGTAAGTAGGCACACTGATTTGCTATCATGTAGTGTCCAAGAAAAGCTTATACCCCGAATAGATTACTTCGAGAATATCAGGTTTTCTCGACGCGATGCAACTATTATGTTCCAAAGATTTCCTCCACTGTTTTGTTACAGTATTAAGAATAATCTGGAGCCAAAATACAATTACTTTGTGGTGGAGATGGGGAGAGATTTAAAGGAGCTGAAGGAGTTTCCACAGCATTTCTCATTTAATTTAGAGAACAGAATTAAGCCGAGACATAAACGCTGTATAGAAATGGAGGTGTGTTTCCCTCTTCCTATGTTGTTAAAGATGACCGAAATGAGCTTCTAAAATAAGTTAGATCTATGTGTAAATTCCTCTAACACTCTTGAAAAAATCTCCTCTGTGGTGTAATGCTTGTGATATTCAAGTATAGAGAAAAAAAAAATTGACAACAATTGCATTATGTATTTACATTGCTTTTGATGAATCTCAGTTTATATTTTAGCCTTTAGGTTCTCTTGCCCTCGTTGGGCATGAAAAAGTTGAAGTTGATCAGTTCAACTTGAAATGTGGTTTAGTTAGAAGTTTGACATTCTCAAAAACCAGCAATAGCATATGAATTTTTAATATTTGTATAGATTAATTTGTAGGTAGTTTCTTTTTTATTTATCATGATTAATTTGATAAATCTATATACACTTGCTAAAATTTAAAAGAAGCACGAGGATCATATTCAACTAAATAAATAAGTAAAGGAAAATAATGTCAGAAGCATTTTGTCAATAGACTAAAATTAAAATAGACAAATTTAATAAGTATTAAAGTAAAAAACGTGATTAAATAGACTTACATTATACTAAAAGTCTAAAACAGACAACATAATATTCAAAAAAACTAATATAATATCCAAATATCATTTTTATAAAGCATTGTCATCTTTATCATTATTTTCATCAATATAATTGTCGAAATCATTTGATTCACTTTCTATCATTTTCGTTAATTTTTGTATGCCACTAACTTCTAAAATCTTTACTAAGTCCGTGTATACTATGTCTTTCATCCAGACAAATTTAGTGCCACTCTTTCAGACTTTTTATAAAAATTATGATAATTTTTATACTTCTATCTTCTTGAAATTATTTTTGACGGCTATATTATGTATGACTAACCATGTAAAACATCTCTATATAATATTCAAAGTTAATAATGATTAATGAGTAAGTTACTATTTTCTTATACGAATATTCATAATGCTGATAAATTTACTTAAAAAAAATGGACCCATAAAAGATCAATTTTAATTTACAAAACTACAATCCTAAATTTTTTAAAATTTTTTTAAATTAATCCTCTTAATCTAACTAACCTATCCTAACAATACAATGACATCATGTGGCGTCACTCAAACTGGCACCCCTAATGAAACATTATGTAATTTAATTAAAATAAATCTTTGACGATAACCTTGCTAGCAAGCGTGCAAGCTTTGGTTATTATTATCTATAAAATTTTATTGGTAAATTAATTAGGTAACTTTGTAAATAATTGTGTTTAACAGATCCTAGAATTGTGAACCGAGGTGAATTCGATTTAAGAAGTGTAGACACTATGGGCAACGACGACATCATCATCGACTACTAGTTCAAAGCCAATGGCTCTATCAAGCTCGGGATTTTAAAGAAAAAAAAATTATTTACAAATATAGATAATATGTGACGTCTTACGAATTTATACTCTATTACTTATTTCGGTACGTGTAAATAAAATAATAATATGAATATTTTATTTATACGGTAAACGAGATAAGATACGATATGTAAAATATGAATATTTCGTTTACACTGTAAACAATATATACATAATATTATTTCGTTTATACTACAAACAAGAGATAAACGAAAAATTATGATGTTTGCACTCTAAATTAGATATGGTACAATAAATTTTCAACAGCTATAAAAGATCTGCAATTATTTGTATTTTCTACAAACATTTTACTTATTTTTCTCCTACAATTTTCTTCCAAAAATTAAAAGAAAATATCTAATTGATATGTGGTTGTAAATATGTATTCCAATTGTCATATGAAAAATAATGATACTGGAGTGATATTTGATTGTGATAATCCCATTTTATTGCACACTCGGATAAATTCTTTATGCCAGCTAAAGCGTTTGATATTGAGGAACATTAATGCTAGGAGAAGAAAAGAGTTAAGTATAAATCGTTATCATCAATGAAAAATAAAATTTTTTTATTTCGTCTATTTTGTCTCTATAGTGATAAATATGTGTACTTTATGTTTGACATCTATAAAAAAAATTATGACACAACAAATGATAGAACTTTTTGTAAAAATTAGTGATATTGATAAAAGTAAATTTGACCATTTGAATTTTATGCAGAATGATCCACTTCTTATATCACCATGGCTATACTTTGTTAATCTAGTGAAAGACATAGACATGAACAATAAAGAGTCCGATATTCTTATACGAACAACTACATTGGCTCAACTTTGATATAGGAACTAATCTTATATGACGTTACCTATATGGTGAGTTCTACTATATAGAAGTTGCTGTATATTTTACACTTCTACATGTATAGAAATAGTGTGGACATGTCTAATATGTGACAAGTGTCTAGTTAGGAGATCAGAAGTAATATTCTACAGTGTTTATCTTTTTCTCTCCTGTTTACATTACTTTAAAATTTTATTTGCTTGTATAATTAGGTTTATTTAAATTAATTAATGAGAGATGGGAGGGCCACAGTTTTTTGAACTTTTGATATCATTTGTATTAAAAAGCTAAATAAGTAGACTTCATTGAATTGGGTTATTTGGTACTGAAGCATGCATTTAATCTCAAAATCTCTTCCACCAAAAAAAAATTGCATTTCAGGGAAAAAAAATAATTTGACTTATATATCTTTTTTTTTGTAACAGAATATATCCTTAAATTATTTTTGTTAGCCTAATAATTACTTATTTTATATTACTTTTAAATTCTTTAAGATTGAGTTATAATTAATTGTTTAATATTATTTTACATATACTTACAAATATCTTTTAAAAGTCTAAAGTCTATATTTAATCTATATTTAAATTAACTATAATTTTATGAATCTCACATTTTATAATATGTAATCAATTAATTATTTATTTATTTAATTAACTTTTAATATGAATTATTTATATTACATTGTCAAAACTTCTTTCTACTAATTATAAATACTCAACTACCAAAAATAAAATAAATATGAAAATAAAAACATTAAAAATATACCAAAAATAATAGCTTGAATCAAAACATTTTAATCCTTCATAAAAAATCCAGTAATTTAACCAAACAATAAAAAAGGTAATTTGCATCAATAAATTAATTAAAAATCAATTTTACATAAATATCTTGAATAAAAATTGGTTACACGTCTGTCTTAAATAGATCTATAGAAATTAAATAAGGCAGACTCAATTGGAGGATTTACATAAAAATTGAATTAGTCTGATTTGATTTATTACTTGTACAACATATACTTAATAAATTTTAATAAATTGAATCAACTTGATTCAATTTACTAGTTGTATAAATTATTGATATTTTTTATTTTTAAGTTAATTATTAACTTTAAAACATAAATATCAATAAAAAATATCCCCCATTTAGAATCAAATAAAATATCAAAAAAATTAAAAAAGAATAAGAATAGAAATTCATATTTTGTGTTTTAATTCAAATTTTAAAAATTTTATATTTTTAAAAATTATGAATTTAAAACAGAATAATAAATAATTTTTTAAATTTTGTTAAAATTTATGCTTTGATTCGTTAGTATCCAAAAAATCATTACTAAAACTTTTGTTGTTCAAAAAGTTATTATAAAATATGATTCTCTAAAGTGACATAGGAGTTAAAATTTTAATTTTTTCAGAGTTAGAATAAATATTTTATTTAAATTCAAATAAAAAATGTCAATGATTTGTACAAGTAGTAAATTAAGTCAAGCTAATTTAATTTATATATAAATACTTAAATCAAATTTATGCTTGATTCGATTTATATAATTTTATTTAGTAATTAATTTCTATTCAAGACATCTTCGTAAAAATTAATCTCTAATAAATTAATTGATGTCCCAAAAAAACTTACCTATCAATCCCATAATTAGACTTGCTAACTTAATAGTATTGAACCAAAATAATATACCACTTTAGAAAATTCATTACGTGATATAAATAAAATTGTCTTGTATATAATTATCTATGTATATGTATATTTATATATTTATTTTAGTTTTGGTAGTTAAATATTTATAATTAGTAGAAAGAAGTTTTGACAGTTAATATAAATAAATCTGGTAAATTAAATGAATAATTGATTAATTGATATATTATAAAATATAAGGATGATAAATTTATAACTAATTTAGATACAAGCTAAAAATTTACTCTAGACTTTTAAAGAGCATTTTTAAGTAGATGTGAAATAATATTAAATAACTAATTATAACTCTAACTTGAAAATTTTAAAAGTTATATGAAATAAATAATTATTAGGCTAATGAAAATAATTTAAGGACATATTCAATTATGAGAAGAATAAAGATGTATAGGTCAAATTGATTTTTTTTCCTGGATTTTGAATTTCTTTTGTTGAAAAGACTCTCGAAATTAAATTCATATTTTAGTACCAAATAATTCAATGCAAAAAAATTTATTAATTTTGTATTCTAATCCAATAATATCAAAAGCTCAATAGACTAAAGCCCAACTCTATCTCTCATTAATTGAATCTTACTAGAAAATCAATAGAGTATCTATATAATGTATACTATTTATTTGGCCTAATATGAGTTAAAAAATGAACATTCTGAATAAAATACTACTAATTTTTTAAACACAATACACTCATACTATCCAGAATAACCATCCAAATACCAAGAATAATAAATATCTGATATCCTACTAAATCGAACATCCCTAAATCCACATTATACATATTGTACATGTATTCCATTAATTTCCTATACTTCCTCTCTCACTAAACCTAATTATACAAACAAACAAAATTTCAAAGTCACGTTATGTAAACAATGAGAAATGAAACAAACACTATAAAATATCATTTTTGATTCCCTAACTAGGCAGTTATATGAGTTATATCATATAATGAACATATCCACAGTATTTCTACACATGTAGAAAGTACAACAACTTCTACATGGTAGAACTCCCCTATATGTATACTAACATTATGTGCTTTATTTGTTTGAAAATCCCACTTTGCTGTAATCTAATTTTGATAGCCCTTGTAATAAAGACGGTGATTTTGTATACTCATATACTATTATAGAGCCAACTCAAACTGACTCATACAATAACAATTTAAAATGTAAATAAAAACGTGCAATTATAAAAGTTTGTTCATTTGGATTTTTTCAACAAGCTAATTAAGTATATTAAAAGTTTAAATATATTTAAAAAAAGTCAAAATAAAAAAGGATTTATTTTTTAAAACTTTCTTTTTTTCAAAATTAAAATAATTAATGAAGAAATTGTTAATATAAATAATTTTTTTGGTTTAATTATTCTGCTGATTTCTATAGTTTTGCAAAATTTTTAATTAGGTCTCTATACTTTTTTTTCTTTTAATTAAGTTCTTGCACAAATTTTTTTTAATTGAGTTCTTATATTTTTTTATTTGAGTCCTGCATCAATTTTTTTTTTTTTAGTTTAGTCTCTATACAATTAAACCAATTACTATCAAGAGGGATCTAATTGAAAAAAAAAAGTTAGTGCATGACTTAATTAAAAGAAAAAAAAGTATAAGAATCTAATTAAAAATTTTACAAAACTATAAAAACCAACAGAATAATTAAATCTTCTTTTTCAGTAAGAATAAATAGACTAGGGTAGGACTGGCAACGCCATTCACACTCATAAATATCCAATTTACGCCAATTTGATTACAGCAAATAAAATTGATAGAAAATGTGTGAAGTTGCAGATAAAATAAAATTTGAGGCAAGGTCAATCTTACCCATAATTATCATAACCGAACTGGTAATCAACTCAGTCATACGATCAGATCACTGGGTTATTGATTCAACTGGTGGGTCACTAATTCACCCATTTAACCCCGGTCATTACTAAAAAATTTTAAATTATATGAATAAAATTAAAATAATGTCTTAAAAATTAAAATATAAATCTTTGCAAACATTAATAGTTCAATATTAATTTTTAAACATAACTAATTATCTAAAAAAAGATAATATATTAGTCTCTAGTACAAAATACTTTTTTAATTTATATCAACAAAGGCGAATGAAAAATAACACAATCGGTAAATCCACAATTTGTTTACAATGACCCCAAGCAGGATCAGTCTTCCCTCTATTATTATAAACTCTATGATTGTTACAAATACTAAAAATAAGAAAGGTCTAAGTGTCCATGCCACCAACCAACTCCTGAAAGAAAAAACAAGAGCTTCCCGACAAACCAGTAGAACTTATTACCCCTGGAAACAAGAACAAACTCCAAAGAAGAGGAAGGACTTCTCACAATCTCAGGTACCATGGCTAGTTGGAAAGCCTTTCCATTCAAGTAAAAGAAACACATGAACAACTAATGATAATCAACAACCACCAAAAGTTCACTAATGATAATCAACAACCAATGTAACTATTCAATCTAAGTTCACTAAAATTTCCTCAGGATCAACAATAACTCTAAAAAATCAAATAAGAGCAGCAACTGCCAGATTCAACAATAATTCTAACTAAAATTTATATCAAACCAGAGAAAGAACAGAAAGAATAGCAACAACAACTCTAAAAAACCAACATTCAACAAATAGAAAGAACAACAACTCTAAAATTTGTTCAGGTTCACCAAAATTAACATCGAATCAGCGAAAGAACAGCAACAACAACTCTAAAAAACCAATATTCAATAAGCAGAAAGAACAACAACAACTCTAAAATTTGCTTAGGTTCACCAAAATTAACATTGAATCAGAGAATGAACAGCAACAACAACTCTAAACGTTAAAAGACCACATTAAACAAATAGAAAGAACAGCAACAACTCAAAATTTGCTCAGGTTCACCAAAATTAGCATCAAACTAGAGAAATAACAACAACAACAACAACTCAAAAAACTAAATAAAACAGCAAAAACAATATTCAACAACCACCAGATTCACCAAAATCAACATTGAACTAGAGAAAAAATAAAGTCGAAAGCTGGAGCTCGCCTGGTCGAGAAGACGACCACCACCACCACCCGAGGGAGCAGATGTTGCTTCATTGGTTTCGACGACGCGAACATAGGGTCACACACTCACGGTGAGAAACCGAGAGAGCGACGAGATGAGAGACCCAGAGACTGAGAGTGACGAACTCACGACGTTGAGGGAGTGACGAACTGACGACGAGAGGAGAGACGAGGTGAGGGTGAGGGGATGCTGACGCCGAGCTCGAAAGAGTGATGAGGTGAGGGTGAGAGGCTGCCCGTTGCCGACGTCGAGCTCGAGAGATCAGAGACGAAGAGCAGAGACAGAGAGACGATGGTTTGGGAGGGGGTGGTTGAGTTCCATTCTGTGACGCCAGAGAGTTATGGTTCATTCAAAAGAGGGGGTGGAGAGGGTCTGAAACGATGCCGTTTCAGGAAAGAAAAAATAAAAAAAATTAATAAACATGACCCAGACCGGGTTGGATTAACAAGCCGGGTCACCGGGTTTACATAAAATCCGTCGTGTCGAACTGGATTCGACCGAATCTATTACGTAAACGGTTCAACGAATAGTTCAGTCCAATTTTATGACCGAATGACTGAGTTTTCGGTCGAACCGTTGGAGTCGAGCCGAATTTGATAACTATGATCCTACTTTATCAATCCATTCCAAATGAGGGGTATGAAGTGTGAACTCAGGTTTTTGTTTGTTTGTTTAGGTTTTAAATTCCAAATTAAATATATAAAAATTATATTTTATTACTATTGTAGTTGTTAAGCATTAAAAGATTGGATGGTCTGTTTGTTTTAATTTTTTTTTTTATTGGTTGAATAAGTCAAATTGGTTGGAGTTGTTTTTAGAATTAAATTTTAGATGGAAGAACTTTAAATTCAAGATCGGATACGATCTTTTTAAAAAAAAAATTAAACTCAAGAAAAGAATTAGATAATTTTAAATTCTAATTTACTTAGCTTATTATATATTGTCGCCTTTTCTATATATATATATGAGTGATATTAAGTGTACAAGTTTTTTTAATTAAAATCAATTAAATTGGTGTAAAGTCTAATAAAAAAAATGCGTGTATATCTCTTTTTTTATGTTTTTTGCAGGATACAAATTTTTATTAGAGAGCATAAAAATTTATGGATAGAGCGTACAAATTTTCGAAATGTAACGCACAAAATTTTGCAAATAACATAAATTTATCGATATAGCACATAAATTTTTATACATGGCACATATATTTTTGTACATGTAAAGAAACAACTAACTTTTTTAATAGAGAACTATTAACAAAGAAGAAGAAACTTGAATATCTATTTAACTTAACAATGTTATACCCGTGGTTTCTTATTCTAGATGACATTTTCTTAGTTTTTTGAGTTTTTTTCTCTAAAAAATGTCACTTTAAGGGTCTCCTAACCAAGATTTTGAAAATTGGACTGGATCGGCCGATTAAACCGGTTCAACCAAGAACCGGTGATGCAAACGGTCCAATCCTCCCTCTATAACCGCTCGTAATAAAACTGTCAGAAAACTGTCGAACCGGCCGAAAATCGATCGGTTGGATCAGATCGGTAACCGGCCGATTTGAATAATACGGCGTCGTTTTTTAATTTGAAAAAAAAAGGGGAAACGGATCCAGTGATCCACTCGTGAGTCGTGACCCAACCCCCCTCTTCCCCAATCATTCATTCATTCCTAACCCAGGTCCTCAGAGAACAGAGATGAGAGAACTCTGAATCGAAGAAACCCTAGCTGCCTAGCCCTCCATCGTTGCCGCCTAACCCAGGTCATGAGCGCCGCTGCCGTCCCAGGTCCTCAGCACCGCCGTCGTCCTAGGTCCTCAGCACCGCCGCTTCCTCCTCTTCCCCATGTTCGGAACCCAGTAACTCGGCAGGTCCTCTTCGGCTCTTCATCTTTGCTAGCTTCTCGACACGGACCCAGGTTAGTGGCTTCTTGCCTTCATCTTCACTGAATGTTTGGTCATCTTCTTCAAATTTTTTGTTGTTCTTCTTCTTCACTGAACCCTAGTCTGCTTCGGTCTTGGTTTCAACTGTTTCAAGTTTGGTTCTGAAGGTTGGTTCTTCAATTCTTCTTTTGGTTCTGTCTTGTATTTGCTGGTTGCTAATGGTGGAAATTTTACAAATGTGCAAATTTGTATGTGTGGTTCTGATTGTATGGTTCTGTATGTATGGTTCTGATTGCAGTTGCTGATAGTGTTTTACCAGTTGCTGTTCGTGGCATGGAGTAGCTTGCCGTCAGGTCGCCGGTTGCCATCGTTTCGCCTATCGACTCGTCTCGCCGGTTGCTGTTTGTCGAAGGTTAGTGGCCTCCGCTTCTTCCTTTTAATTTCTGAATGTTCGGTTTTCTTCTTCGTTTGAAGTTCTGAAATTACGGGTGGCTGGCTCTGTTAGTCTGATTTAGTTTTCTGTTTTGTAATTGCTGGATTTTGTCTGAAATTTTTGTCAAAAACTTTCATAAGACCATTAACTTGTTTTACTGTTATCACATTCAAAAACTTTCATAAGAGCATTAAGTTCATTAGGTTGAAACTTTATTAGGGAGCAGCTCAAAGATGGGAGTGGAGTAGCTTACAACATTGAAAACCATCAGCACAATGAACTGGACAACACTGAGTGCTTCAGAAAGTATGGTGATAAAACAGAGGTTTCTTAACAAGTATAATGGATTTTATGTTTTAGAAGCCAAATGATTGATCCTATTTTAGGTATCTTTCTAAAGATGGTTTACACAGACTTAATTTATGAATTTTCACCATCATCTGAGAACACATTTGATTGGAAGCTTGGAAAACATTTAATACTATCAATGTATTAACTATTAAACAAACATGTTCTATAATTTTATATTATAGCAATAAATATGTTCTATAATTTTTATTGTGTTGATGATTTATCGATTATTTTTTATTGTGTTGATGAGAGTTGTTTTATAATTTATTTATTTGCTCCTAACATAACTCATCTTCTTCCTTTTCTTCTCTTTCTTCATTTATGGTGTCCCTTCCTTCTCTTCTTTTTCTCTTTGAAACCTTATTCGTCTCCTCCCTTCTATTCTCTTTTTTCCATTTGCAGAAGAAGTTCAATGGGTAGACTTGAGTTTCACTCTCAATCTAATTCCAGTTCTTTTCCTCCCTAAAAAATGAACCCAGAACTTACTTTCTGCTGGTACCACCTCTGCCATTATTTGCGCAGCTCTTTTTCTTGTTCTCTTTCTTTCATTCCTACCCTATTACCTTTTCTCTCTCTTTCTTTCTTTTGCAAACCCTCATTATGATGGAGATTTCATTCTGATTTCACTTCTTTTTTTTTTCTAGAATTTCAAACCATCTCCTGTAGTCAAGGAATGGTTTGGTTGGGACCTAAAAAGGGTGGCAAAGTCTAAGTTTTAGAGGAGATGCTGCCAAAATTTTGTTATAAAATTTAAGACTTTATTTGAAATGTTATTTAGAAAAAGATTTAGATTTGAGAAATTGTATTATTTAATTTTTGATTTATTAAGAAAATAGTTATGTTTTGAGTTTAATTTATTTAAAAAAAATATATGTTTGAGGCCGATTTGATAAAGAAAGAATTATACTGTTTTGAGTTGGATTTATTTAGAAAAGAATTATTTAAAAATAATTATTTATTGGTGAATGGAATAAACAAAAAAAATATTCAACAAGGTAAGCGTAGCTAGTTCAAACACCAATATGCTTTCAACCATTAATATCACAAGATTAATGTCAAAATTTTGAAGTTCCTCCTAATGTAATCAAAAACCAATTAAGCAAACAAAGTTAAATAAATGGGTTACATAGAGCAAATTTGTTAATCTTGTAATATTAGGCAAGAGACCTCAACATTCAAAATTCAAAACTTGGTCTGATTAAAAATAAATCAAATTCAATTATGAATGCATAATAACAATTATAACGTACAAACCAATTTGGGTTTGGTCGAGTGATTAGTTCACTCGTCCACTTAAGTAAGTGTCGGGGGTTCGAATCCCGTCTTGTGCATGCAACATTTTATTAGCCAACAGCGCACATAAGGTATTTATAATCTCTTATTAAGTTAAAATATAAAAAATCCTAAACCACAGACATCTAAAAATATAAACTAATATCTTATATTTGTTCATCACACAACCAACACACTAAAAGCACTCAACATGCGTGTTGGGCCTCCTCTCCCTACAACATCTATCCATCTATAATTACACAAAATAAATCCATTTCCAGCAAAAATACCTTAAATTTTGTTCATATATAAAAAAAATAAGCCATGGATATTAATTCGATCGTTTTTATTTTTCTTATGAAAGTCGTAGGCTCTCAAGTCTGGGCCAAAATAGGTCCAACATATCTAGTGGCTAAAAGTACCAGAGAGCCCAATAAGCCAAATCCAGAAAATGGCCAACGGTCTCTTGATGACTTGTACCTTTCACACCAAAGAAACAAAAGAGGCTTTTCATCCGATGACTAGCTGATGTGGAAGGACGGAATGACTTTCGTGTGGAAAACGGTCGGATGGGCAATACGGGATTCGGAGTGTTGGAGCATGGAGGAAATGAATAAGGAGGGCAAAAAGGTAAAAAGGCGAAAGAAGGGGGAAAAGGGAAAGCGATGATGTCTGGGACTGCAACGTTTATAAATGCGCACAAGACCCTAACAGAGAGGATAGAGAGCGACCCGCCCTGCAAATCAAAGAGATTAATGCAACCAAAGTGGAAATCCAAAATTAATACTAAACAAAAATACCACTAAATTATAAAATGACAAAAACAGAAAAAAAATACACTTCTCTTTCGTTTTGGTTTCTAGGCTCGCCCATGTTTTGGGGACCGGAGAAAGTTCATACAATTGGTTGATCCCCTTTTTAACTCTTTCTCTCGATTTTTGTATTTATATTCCAAGAAAATATCCAAATTGACTCCAAAAATATCAAAACAAAAACATTAAAAAAAATTCATTGGATTGCCATGTTACTTTATGGTTGGGGATGTCACGCTAATACTCTAACTTAGTCCAAGTTGATAATTTCCAAAAGTCAATAACTATTTTGATGATTGTCAAAAATTTTTAAGAATGAATTGCTGCATGCACAAGACGGGATTCGAACCCCCAACACTTGTTTAAGCAGACTAATGAGCTAACCACTAGACCAACCCAACTTGGTTAATTAAACTTGATTATAATGTGCTAGTATATGCCAAAATTTCCTTTTTTTTGGGCCATCGAAAATTTCCTTTTCAAGTACTCGCATCTTGGCCTATTATGGTATGGACTTTTATATGCTTATAATTTTCGAAGAAAAAACCTTATTTGGTTTTGTCTTCGGTCTGAGTAAAAGGTGTGTCTTGGTGGTGAAAAGCAGAATCCCGACTATTCAAAAGGCTTTTTCTTGAATCAATTAAAAGATGAAAAATCCATAAATCAAAAAGTGGCGAGGTGTGGTGATAATCTATAATTCACATTCACCTTATTAAAATAAAACAGTAACTAACTTGGGTTGATTAATCAACTCACTCGTCTATTTAAATAAATGTCAGGAGTTCGAATATCGCTTGTTGTATGGCTCTAACTACTGATTTACTGATTTCCTAGTTCAATCATAGTTCAAATAGAATAACAATTTTATAATAGAATAATAAATAAAATATAAATAAATACACTAAAATATAATTATAGTCTAATATAACTCTTAAAATATTTAAATTTAAATGATGAATCAAATCAATGCTGGAAATCCAATAATAGAACAAACAGACATAAAAGGATCAAAAAGTGCCTCCAAAACCAAAATGAAGTTAAACAAGTCAATAAAACAGAAGATCAACCTTGTTGTAGATATAATGCTGTAGTCTGGAGGAGATGTAGAATCCACGTTGCAACATGTGGTAAAACTCTACAGGATTCCTGAAGAAGTAAATGAAAAGCAATACAACATTTAATAATACCTTCTTCTATTAACAGAATTCAATTTATGTTTGCACAAAAATTAAAAGCTTTAGCAAAAATTAACAAGATTTAACTAAGATTAACAAAGTTTTCAACACAATTTTAACAAGGTCGGCACAAAAATTAACTTGCTCTAACAAAGATTAACAAGGCTTTTAATCCAATTTTAACAAGGTCCACAATGTTTTCACTTTTCAGCACAAAATTTAATAGTGAAACGCATGCAATTCCTTTTTTCTTCTGTTAAACAGACGAAACGACGTCGTTTACTATAAATCTAACGGAATTTCGGTCTAGTTCGACCAGCCGATTCCCGATCAATTTGGTGGTTTGCTTCTGGTTTTAGGAACAATAATTTCTGTTATTGAACTGAACAAAATAATTTGATCAAAATAATGCAAACAAAGCAATCAAATGATGCCACGTAAGCATAAACATCACAAATCTTGTAAACTTTAAAGTACCTTACCCTTTCATTAAAGCTTTGTTTAATGTCTACCTAAAATAAATAAATAAAGAAAAAAAATAAAAACAAAAACTTTATCATTTACAGCCAATGTTCTAAAAATCGGATTGGATCGGCCGGTCGAATCGGTTCAACTGGGGAACGGCAAAGAAAACGGTCTGATCCAATATATAAAACCGTAAAATCTAAAACCGTTCAAGAACCACTAAACCAGCCGGTCGGACCGAACCGGAAGCCGGCCGGTTTCCAAAAACGACGTCGTTTCCTTTCTTGAAAGGGAAAAGATTGCACGCGTTATCCACTTATCCCTCCTTCTCCAACTCCTTCCTTCAGCAAATGCCCTAGCCTCCACCAAAGAAAGCAAACGCTAGCAGCCTCCACCAATCGTTGTCGCCGTCTGTCGGAGTGAGAGACTGCTGCCGCCGTCCGTCGCACTCAAGAACTACCATCTTCGTGGTCTCGGGCCTCTCGCCGGATCCTCCGCTTCGTGTGCTCGCATCTCCCCTCTCTCCTCTGTGCTCGGCTGCTCGCGCCTCACTCCGCCAGTGAGTGCTCGAGCTGTGCGCGTTGGTTGCTGCTCGTTGTCCGTGGTTGTCTCTGCTCGATTCTGCCTCCCAGTGTCACTCGAGTCTCGTCTCGGTCACTGGCATCTCGTGGTTCGTCTGTCTCGTCGCCGGCGGCAGAAGCAACTCGTGGGGTTGTCTCTTGCTTCGTCGCCTTCTGTGGGGTGGTTGCCGACTCGCCTTCAACCGTTGGTGAGTCCCTGAACCATAGCTTCCCTGTTCTCTCTTTTCCAAATTTCCCTTCTCCCTGTATTTTTGCATGTTGCTGAATTGCTAATCAATAAATTTGCCTTGTTGCTGATCTAAATGTTGCTGTAAATCGGGACTTAAAAGATTTGTTAATTATGTTGCTGTAACTTGAATTTGTTGCTTTCCAGTAACAGAATCATAACAGAATGCTCAGTCAGTGCTTGGTTGATTGGCTTTGCTCACTGATTGTATTTGATGATAGATTTTAAATTGATAACTTTTAAATTTTAAATTTGCACTGCCCATGTTAATGATTCACTGTTCCTTCTGTGTGTTTTGTTGTTGTTAATCATTGTGATGAGCTTTGTTAAAATTGGGTTGAAAAGTGTTAATCTTTCTTCATTTTTCATTGTTCTTAACTTCTGTTCTTATTAAAAAATTGCAATTGGTGATCTTTTGATTTATTATATGCTTCATGTTTTTAATTTCACTCTGCTTCTAGGCTTTGAAATCAGTTTATGATAACTGTGATGCAATTATTTAGTTGGATAACTGATGTAATTATTGAGTTCAAGGGATTGAGTTTTTCTGTTCTCATTATTAGTAAGACATGGATAGTTTAGAATTTTCTATTTCTTTCCCTTACTTTTGAAGTTCGTTATTTCAAAAGGTTCAGTGTTGGCTTCAAGTTTCAAATGGGAATTGGGAGCTGGTGAAGATAATAACATCTTCTGGAACTGAGTCTGATCTAGAATTATGCTAGTACACAGTGATGTTTGTTCCATTTGGCTGGACTCAGTAAGACAACTGGGAAATGTTCTTTTTTGGTCTGATTAACTACAATGTTTAACCTTGTTAATCATATCTTGTACAATTCAGACAAAAGCAGGGCCTATTTTGGTTGCCATAAATTCCTTCAAGAAAATTCCTCTGTATGGTAATGATTGCATTGAAGCCTACAAACATAAAAGAATTAAAAGGGCCTGTTTTGTTTTACTTTTTGACTCAATTACTTTAAGGCAATATTGTCTATCTTTAACTTGTGCACTGCAATTCAATCCCATTATTTTTAATGGAAGTATAATGATGTTAATTTTGCATATTTTGATGATTAATTAATTACATTTAGTTGGTGATAGACTGATAGTTTGTGTAGGGTTTTAAATTTGAAAGATATTTTATGATGTTTATTTATAATTTATTTATTATTTTATCATGGAACGTTTTTCCGGTGGAACCACGGTTAGACCGGTTGGACCAGTAAACCAGTGAACCAGTGACTAGAGCGGTTTGATGACCGGTCCGGTTTTCAGAACCTTGCTTACAGCATAGAACACACCACTTGAATCTATAGTGTTCTGGGTGTCGAACCTTCAAGCTTCTTCCTCAGTTTCAGAGTTACAAGCTCCTATCTTCCTAAAAAAAATGGCTTCGCTTTCTCTCAACATGGTTTCAGTTCCACCAAGAACAACAACAATCTCATGCACAAGAACAAGGGTGCCTTCACTTCCTTTCTCATTCACTAGTAGGTTGACTCACCACACACTTTCTGGTTTTCTTGGTTGTTGAAAGAGCAAAACATTGGGTTTTCAAATTTCAAAGTACTCTTTTTAGCGTTCTTATGTAAAATGTGGTAATTTGCTTAGGCTTAGTTTTTTATGAATCAAATGATGTTCAATTTTGTTTTTTTTTTTTTTTAAATGTTTTCTTTTTGTGCTTGTAGCTTCATGGTTTCAGGCACCGGATAAGGCTCCATTGAAAGATGGTTCAAGCATCAATCAGCTTCTTGGTATTAAAGGAGCTGCTCAAGATTCAGTGAGTTAACCAATTTTGTGTCTTCTTTGTAGAGTTGTGATGGTTGGAAATTTGGGTTAAATTTTCATTATGGATGTACACAATTATCTCAATTTGATTTAAATAATAAAGAATGATTAGCACCACAATTTTATTCACTTACTGAAATTTGAGAACAAGGAGTTCAAGAATGAATGAAAGGCAAGTATAGTTGTTCTAGACAAAATTTCTGATTCTTGATGCTGTTGTTGACAAAATCTTCCAAATCTGACCACAATACCACATGTATTTCACCAAGAATTTAATTTTCATGCACCTACAACTTAAAATAGTTTTATATAATATCGAATTTTGTATTTGTCTATTGCCACACCATCAAAAGTAACTATTTTCAAACACACTACTTAAAAAGTCATCTAAAACACATGAATTGGATGACAGTGAAAAACTCTTTACCCAAAGGTGTATATGATTTTTAACAATCTTGAAAGCTATTTGAAACTTTTTCTACTTTTGTGGCTCGATCTTCTTGTGGATGGTGAACTATGATGCAACAATAAGGTTGTTGCCTCCGTGCGGTCTTGTAATCTTGAGGTCACAGTCTGATGGTAGCCTCGTGTATTAGGCTGCCATTCATACATCCCTGAAAATGTAGTTGAACATGTTGAAAACGAATTAAGTTTTGAATGTGGTTATAAAGTTCTAACTTGAAAGTTTTTGGCTGCTGAAAATTTATTGCTTTATTTAGGTGTACTTGGTAGTTAACATTATGAAACTGCTTTTGTACTTATCCTTTCTATTTATGTTGTGCAGAATAAATGGAAGATTCAAGTTCAATTTACAAAATTTGTCACTTGGCCTCCGTTGGTTTGGGGTGTAGTTTGTGGTGCCACTGCTTCTGGTATTACATTTCAGTTTAATAGTATTCTGTTGAAATGTTGCTAGTATTGTTCTCAACATTTTTCTTATTGTTGAGTTTCTTCATCCCTAGGTATGATGACAGTAACTAGTATGTTTACATTGTTATTTCTAAGTTAATCTGAAAAGGTTAAGTGACAACAACAGGGGAATGCTTCCATTATTGATCATCTCCGTATAACAATAGAAAAGGAAAAACATCAGTAGAATTATAATTTGTTGGTAGTATTCTAGAGGTGATATATTAACTAAAACAATCAAGAATATCCATGAGTTTGTTTCTCACTTTTTCTTTTCTTTCTTTTTCTTTCTTTCTTCGTATATCTATTGTTGAATTGTATGCATTAATAATTAAAATGTGTTCTAACTTCACATTTAACATGTAACAACACATCGCTGATTAACATAATTGCCAAAATTAGGATATAGCTATTAAAGACAAGATTCAATGAAATTTAAGTGTGCATGCCAAGCATAATTTAGGTGGTTGGAAGACTGTATCCAACTTAGGTAAAAGTTACTGGCTTAGTAAAACAAGCTAGCACTACACTGTGACACATGAATGTTTCTGATCTAATGAGGTTTCTGCATCAATCTTGTGTCTGAGCAGGAAATTTCCATTGGACTATTGAGGATGTTGCTAAATCAATTGCGGGCACGTTGATGTCTGGCCCGTTTCTAACAGGATATACTCAGGTAATAACTTTTGTTATCTGAGTTTTACACTTTACTAGCCTGCTCGGAGCAAATAACCTTGATTTTGCTGTTTTTTTCCTTTTTAGACTATAAATGATTGGTATGACCGAGAAATCCGAATTCCTTCTGGGGTTATATCTGAGAACGAGGTGAGACTGATGTTTTATATTTTGTGTTTTTCACTTGCCATTTGATAAGCACATATTTCTTTTCTCACTCGAAATTCCGCAGGTTATCACTCAAATATGGGTGCTGCTACTAGGAGGTCTTGGCTTGGCAGGTCTATTAGACGTATGGGTAGGTACTGCTTGATCTTCTGAAATGTTTATTGTTCTCAACCCAAATCTTTTTTTTTTTTTAAATAAAAAAGGAGTCTTGGGTTGAGGTTGGTGTGTTAAGAAATAACAACATAGCCCCTTGGGTTTGTTAACATGAGCTTGAATTTTCTTGTTCTTTTCCTTCTGCAGGTTGTAAAGTGGCGATGTCCAAAGCAAAGCCTATCTCCCAACCCCGATCCCGGATTTGGTTGTCCAAAGAAAAGCCTAGCTCCCAATGCTGATGCCGGTTTTGGATTTCCAAAGAAAACCATACCTCCCAAGAAAAGCCTTCCTCCTAACCCTGATACTAGTTTCCAGAAAATGGTCCTTTATTTAGAGTCTATAGGTCTAGACTCTTTCTCAGTTATCGAAAATCATCCGAAGTTGATCACTGCCTCCCTCGATGACATTAAATCTACAGTGGAATACATTATGTCCATGGACTTCACCACGATCGAGTTTCGACGCATAGTTGGCATGTGCCCGGATGTTCTGACCACCCACGTCTCGGACATCATACCCGTCTTTACCTTCCTTCTCCGCGAGGCTCATGTAAAAGGCTCGGATATTAAAAGGGTCATACATCGTCGCCCGAGGTTGCTTGTTTGCAGTGTCAATAACCAACTCCGTCCTACACTTTACTACCTCCAAAGTATTGGCATAGAAGAGGTAAGTAGGCACACTGATTTGCTATCATGTAGTGTCCAAGAAAAGCTTATACCCCGAATAGATTACTTCGAGAATATCGGGTTTTCTCGACGCGATGCAACTACCATGTTCCGAAGATTTCCTCCACTGTTTTGTTACAGTATTAAGAATAATCTGGAGCCGAAATACAATTACTTTGTGGTGGAGATGGGGAGAGATTTGAAGGAGCTGAAGGAGTTTCCACAGTATTTCTCATTTAGCTTAGAGAACAGAATTAAGCCGAGGCATAAACGCTGCGTAGAAATGGGGGTGTGTTTCCCTCTCCCTGTGTTGTTAAAGATGACCGAAATGAGCTTTCAAAATAGGTTAGATCTATGTGTAAATTCCTCAACACCCTTGAAAAAATCTCCTCTCTGGTGTAATGCTTGTGATATTCAAGTATAGAGAAAAAAATTAACAACAATTGCATTGTGTATTTACTATTTACATTGCTTTTGATGAATCTCAGTTTATATTTTAGCCTTTAGGTTCTCTTGCCCTCGTTGGGCATGAAAAAGTTGAAGTTGATCAGTTCAAAAAAAAAAAATTTTATATATGAATATATTATTTATTATATTTGGTTTAACTCGACATAATTGAATTTTTAAATTTCTTGTTTTACTGGTTCGATAATTCATTCAATTTTTAGAACTTTTATTTTTATTGATAAAAAGGCAATGTCAAAGTATAGATTAATTTGTAGGTAGTTTCTTTTTTATTTATCATGATTAATTTGATAAATCTATGTACACTTGCTAAAATTTAAAAGAAGCACGAGGATCATATTCAACTAAATAAATAAGTAAAATAATGTCAGAAGAATTTTGTCAATATACTAAAATTAAAATAGACAAATTTAATAAGTATTAAAGTCGAAAACCTGATTAAATAGGCTGACTTTATACTAAAAGTCTAAAACAGACAACATAATATTCAAAAAAAACTAATATAATATCCAAATATCATATTTATAAAGCACTGTCATCTTTATCATTATTTTTATCAATATAATTGTTGAAATCACTTAGCTTGATTCACTTCTATCATTTTCGTTATTTTTTGTATGCCACTAATTTCTAAAATCTTTACTAAGTCCATGTATACCATGTCTTTCATCCAGACAAGTTTAGCGCCACTCTTTCATACTTTTTATAAAAATTATGACAATTTTTATACTTCTATCTTCTTAAAATTTTTTATGGTTATATTATGTATGAGTAACCATTTAAAACATCTCTATATAATATTCAAAGTTAATAAAGAGTAAGTTACTATTTTTTTATACGAATATTTATAACACTGATAAATTTACCTAAAAAAAAAATTGTATCCATAAAAGATTAATTTTAGTTTACAAAACTACAATCCTAAAATTTTTTTAAAATTTTTAAATTAATCCTCTTAATCTAACCTAACCTATCCTGGCTCCCCAATTTTTCACCACCGCAACCACCACCATCCAAATCCTTCCTCATCCAACTCTCCTCACCTCCAGCAAACTGTGATTGTCCTTCATATGCTCAGTTTTTGAATGTGTTCGTGCACACAGTCGATTATAGCCCAAGCTTGTTGAAGAATACTATTTGTGTTTTCTAACAATACAATGACATCATGTGGTGTCACTCTGAAACTGGCACCCCTAATGAAACATTATGTAATTTAATTAAAATAAATCTTTGACGATAACCTTGCTAGCAAGTGTGCAAGTTTTAGCTATTATTATCTATAAAATTTCATCGGTAAATTAATTAAGTAACTTTGTAAAAATTTGTGTTTAACAGATCCTAGAATTGTGAACCGAGGTGAATTTGATTTAAGAAATATAGACACTATGGGCAACCACGACATCATCATTGACGGCCAGTTCAAAGCCAGTGCCTCTATCAAGCTCGGGATTTTAAAAAGAAAAAAAAAATAAATTTTTTATTTATGTGTAACGTTTTGTGAATTTATACTCTATTACTTGTTTGGTACGTGTCAATAAAATAATAATGTGTATGTGTATATAAATGAGATAAACGAAAAGTTATGATGTTTACACTCTAAATTAGATATGGTATGATAAATTTTCAACAGTTATAAAAGATATTTTCTTACGATTTTTTTTTCAAAAATTTAGTAATTAAATAAATAAAATTAAAATAAAATCAAATTAAATTAAAACATTCTAAAAATATAAACTAATATTTTTTAAATAACACTTGAACTCTTCATATCACGAATATTTGAAGCACGTAGCAGTAGTTCTGCAAACATCATAGTGCATGAAACCACAAACGAATTCTCATGTGTATTTCATATAATCTTACTATTGTGATATACCGTTATATACTTATATTTGTTCATCACATCACTAACACACTAAAACAACTCTCCTCACAATAAAGTTTAACGGTAAGGAACTTCGCTTTTATAGACAAAGCGCTCAACATGCAGGTGACATACGAATCACATCGAATCAATATGTGACATGTGTCTAACATGCAACCCACGTGATGTAACACGCTCCTTGCATGTTGGATGAGGACTCGCCACGTGTCCAACACGCCTCTTGCGTGCTGGCTAAGAGCTTATCTCGTGTCCAACACGCGTTCTGCATGCTAGCTTAGCATGCCACCTGCGTATTGGGCCTACTCTCCCTATAATTAACATCTACTCATCTATAATTACACCAAATAAATTCATTCTCAGCAAAATTACCTTAAATTTTTTTCATATATAAAAAAATGAACCATGAATATTAACTCGTTCATTTTTATTTTTTCTTATGAAAATTGTAGGCTCTCAAGTCTGGGCCAAAATGGGTCCAACATATCTAGTAGACTAAAAATACCAGAGAGCCCAATAAGCCAAATCTAGAAAATGGCCAACAGTCTCTTGATGCAGTACCTCTCACACCAAAGAAATAAAAGAGGCTTTTCATCCAATGACTAGCTGATGTGGAAGGACGGGAATGACTTTTGTGTGGAAAACGGTCGGATGGGCAATGCGGGATTCGGAGTGTTGGAGCATGGAGGAAATGAATAAAGAGGGCAAAAAGATAAAAAGGTGAAAGAAGGGGGAAAAGGGAAAGCGATGATGTCTGGGACTGCAACGTTTATAAATGCGCACAAGACCCTAACAGAGAGGATAGAGTGCGACCCGCCCTGCAAATCAAAGAGATTAATGCAACCAAAGTGGAAATCCAAAATTAATACTAAACAAAAATACCACTAAATTATAAAATGACAAAAACAGAAAAAAAAAATACACATACCAAAAAGAAAAAGCAAGAAAAGGCAAAAAACCTCTTTATAAATCGTGAATAAATAATAGATGCTTAATTAATTGTAGCTACCATAACTAGCGTCAGTTCATTTCTGCTAAAGAAAACACACACGCAAACGAATTAAAAGGGAAAACATCGGAGGAGTGTGTCGCGAATCTAATGAAACCGCTTTGGAAACAATAGCCATTTTTGTTTGAATATACGCTTTGCATTGTAGTATTTAGGCGAAAAAGAAGTGCAGCTTTATTTCAAGTGAGTGAGTGAGAGAGAGAGACTGAGAGAATGAATTATGCAAAGATCCCCTTCCACACCGCAGAATAGGGATTTGGATCTTTTAAATTGAAGTGAAATTGGGTTAGAAAAGCGACATGAGCTGCTTCTCGTGCTTTGTTTCTCGCGCCAAAGATGCCAGCAGAGTCGAAATTGACACTGGTTCTCGATCTGCTTCCTCAGGTCCATTCCTCCTTCTTCTCTTTTTTCTCTTTTATTTTATTTTTGCTCGTTTATTTTATTGAATTACGAGGGTTCTGTGTGGATTTTACAGGCTCTGGTGGAGGGAAATACACTGCTGCTACTGGTATGCCTTGCGATTCTTCTGCCTTGTAATTATGATTATTTATTATTATTTTAATGTACTTAAATTCAGAGTAGATTTTTTTTTTTTTATCAAAATCTTAAAACAAGTGTCAGATTATTTAAGTTAGTTTTGGGTGGTTAGAGAGTGAAAGGAGGAAGAAGGAATCGTATTCGGAGGGGAAGGGGAAGAGTACGAGTAATGGGAAAAGCAGCACGGCGGCGGCGAGCTTTGGATTCCGAGAGCTGGCGGCGGCAACACGGGGTTTCAACCAAGTCAATTTGATCGGTGAGGGCGGTTTCGGACGCGTTTACAAGGGTCGCCTCTCTACTGGCCAGGCAACTAACTACCTCTTTTCTTTTCAATTCAGAGTTTCAGATCACATGACATGACTAACAGTTTAGCAATTAACAACAGAATAATCAATTTATTGTGGTTATTTGGATATGTTTTTCAAATTTGAATTGTCCTCTTGTGTAGGTTGTTGCCATAAAGCAGTTAAGTCATGATGGTCATCAGGGCTTTCAGGAATTTGTGATGGAGGTTCTTATGTTAAGCCTTCTTCACCATTCTAACCTTGTCAGGCTCATAGGTTATTGCACCGATGGAGATCAAAGGCTTTTAGTTTATGAGTATATGCCTATGGGTTGCCTTGAAGATCATCTCTTTGGTAACTATTTATTGTTTATGTTTCTCGCACTTACACTTAATTTGCAAGTGCTTGACTGTTGCAATGCTGTAGAAGCTCTGATTGGATTGTTCCAGACAACTTTGTGGTTTTATAGTCATTAGTCAACAGTCAATGTAAATTTGTGACTGGAATAGGTATCTTTAGTTTCTTCATATCTCAGTATTGACCATTATTTATAATGAAGTTGATGCAACAGAGCACATTGCAACACCTGCTACTTACAGGAAAACTTTTGTTGCTTGTGTTGCTCTTGCAAGTATATTTTCATAATTTTGTATATTTCGTTTGTATTGTTTATATTTTGTTCCCATTAACCACAGAAGGAGTTTATGTATATAGAATGAACAGATTTTGTCTACTTTGATATGCGTTGCGGTGTTCCTTGTGATTGCATAGTGACTACTGTAAACTGGTTTATGGCTTATGTGTCCAACTGTGTAAGGAGTGTCATAAACTTCGTCCAATGTGGAGAAAAAATGGTCTTAGTCTTTGCTTTCTGATTTTTCTTCTGTGACACCCATCCATGATTCGTCAATAAGTATGCGGCATATGAGTATAGGCTTCAAGTGGATAAAATCATAAATTCTGTTTATCTATTTTCTGTTAGGTTTACACTATTGTGCTGTAGACAACCAAAACAGCTTCTAGTTTTTCAGTAAGGATGGTTTTGAAATTTGATTTTGTGAACTAGAATTACCTAAAAGTAAACTGCAGTTGTTCTTCGATGTTCGTCTGTGTGGATCTTTGTTAAAATTAAAGAGCAATTTTTTTACAGCTTAGATGTATAATGTATAATTTATTGGAAGAACAAACTTGTTCTTATTATGTTTGTTTATTCAAAAATCCTCTACTCCTCTTTAAATACATCCCAACGTTAGTTTCTCGGTTATATAATTAATTAACTGATTCTGTTGTAACTTATTCTATTTCAGATCCTCCCCAAGACAAAGAACCACTAAGTTGGAGTACACGGATGAAGATTGCTGTTGGGGCTGCCCGAGGCCTTGAGTATCTCCATTGTAGAGCTGATCCGCCAGTTATTTATCGAGACTTGAAGTCTGCAAATATCTTATTAGACAATGAATTCAATCCCAAACTGTCAGATTTTGGGCTTGCTAAACTTGGACCTGTTGGAGACAATACCCATGTTTCAACAAGGGTGATGGGAACATATGGCTACTGTGCACCAGAATATGCCATGAGTGGCAAATTAACACTTAAATCTGATATATACAGCTTTGGCGTGGTTTTGTTGGAGTTGATCACTGGGCGTAGGGCAATAGATAGTAGCAGAAGACCAGGGGAGCAAAACTTAATTTCATGGGTAAATGTTTAGCTTGTTTGTTTCCCAAAATGAATTTTTCCCCTTTTGAGTAAATTATTTGTCATAGTTTTGCTCATATGTAACTCCTTTTAGTGTATTATTTCCATTGCCGTATAGCTTACCCCCTATATATGTAGTTTCTATATGGCAAAAAGTGAAAAAAGCCTTGAAAAAAAATAGAGTATGCTTCAGCATAAAGGAACTGACATGGTGATTTAGGTTGATTCCTGCCTTTAACATGCAAATTCGTCTTTAGCTTAATAGATGGATGTATCTGTATTCTTCCGTTTCATATGTGAAATTACTTCTTAACACTTCTCTTTTGTTTTGGTTTCCAGGCTCGCCCATGTTTTGGGGACCGGAGAAAGTTCATACAATTGGTTGATCCCCTTTTGCAAGGGAACTTCCCCTTGCGCTGTTTACATCAGGCAATTGCCATTACTGCAATGTGTCTACAGGAGCAACCAAAAGTCCGGCCGCTAATCGGTGATATTGTTGTTGCATTGGAGTACCTAGCCTCTCAGAGTATCCCTGAACATCATAGACAGAACCCACCATTGCAATATTCAGAAATCGACAGAAGTTAATTTCGGTTGGTATCAGAAGGTAGATTGAGTTCGATTTCTGTTAATGTTTAGTAAAGATTTACTTACTGGTTTGGTTGGTGTATGCTACAAACTTGTACCTATTTTGAAAGTCAAGCATTATTTCTTTAGTTAAACTTATTGCCATTGCAGAAGTGAAACTGTGAAAGTTAGTCCTGTTGAATGTCGATTTGATTTAATTGCAATGGACGTGAATATTTATGACTAATTAAACTTAGCGAATCTAGCAATATTCTTATCATTTCAAACAATTAAGGAAGACGGGGATCAGAGGGAAAGATATGTTATTAGAAAGGAAACATACTGTAAGTCTGTAATCTTTATTTATTTATTTATTTATTTTGGTAACTCTGCAAGTCTGTAACCTTATGATGATGGATTAGGGAGAAGCATGTGAGTTTGCCCCCATCTTGTTTGTTTTTTTAGGTCAGGAGTTAGCCCCCATATACAAGTTCTGTCTTTGTTTCTTGGGCCGTTTGGCCTATTACGTTTTCTACGTTAAATAATTCTCAACATCCTGAAGGAATTGTTATACCTGTAGTTAATTAAGAACAAAAATTTAACTTTTTGTATTTTTTTTTCTGTAAAATCTTCTCGCATAACGCCATTAACTAGTTTTCTTGTTGGGTCATAGGACCCCACCATGTGCCAAACACTCATATTAGGTTCGTTAACTCTGATGATTATTGATTAATGTGGCTACTCAATGATGCAAAAGCGTGATATCGCTACCAGGATTTCGTTCATTAATAAATTCTTCAGTGCGAATCTATCTTTTCTCTTTTTTTTCCTTTTTTTTTTTCATTCTAGATTTCTGGTCACCTAATCTAGTTTATGTGGAGCCATATTATTACAAAGAAACCAAATACTCCACATGCTGAAACATCGCCATTTGGCCGAAATAATACAATAGTGACAGTTTTGCAAATAATAAGAGGAAGACAAATTGTTATAGCACTATATATGGTACATGAGGCTAAGGTTGACCCTGGTTCCACCGACCGTAACAATGATAATCTAGAATACTATTGGAGATGGAGTGAATTTCCTCCTGATTGAAGAGACCAAGAAAAGGTCAAGTTTGTTTTTCTTCCTTGCATTTCTGTAGCTGTGTGTGTGTGTGTGTCTGTGTCATATCCAATTATCAATTAGAGCTAAGAAACTTCCTTCATTGTTGGTTTTCTTAGGAGCTTAGAATGTGGTGCTACTTGTGTGAACGTGAAACCAGGTTACGCTTGCGTACTTCAGGGTATAGCTTGTTGAGAGAGAAAAAAATAATGTGAAAGAAAGAAAAAATAATTTAATTTATAAATAATAAGAATGACTTGTACTATCTATGAATAATGCTAAAGAGACAATAATCTAAAGTTATTTTATTAAATTTGAAATCTATAGTTTCAAATATGTAATATGCATAATACATAGTTATTATATTTAATATTATGCATTTATTCTAGCCGTATTTAATGAAAGAGAAAATACTCAGTTTGGTCTGTGAAGTTACACTCAAGTCTCAATTTAGCCTTTGAAATTTCACTTGCCTCAATTTAGTCCCTAAACTTTTCAATTGACTCTATGACGGAAACCATCGCAGAGACTAACGTGATTAAAATTTGAAAAGTTTAGGGACTAAATTGAAGTAATTGAAATTTCAAGGACTAAATTGAAATTTAAATACAACTGTGGAGACCAAACTGAGTATTTTCTCTTAATGAATGCAAATAAAAACAAACAAAAAAAATCCTTGGCCCCAAAATTTCGTTATATATTTTAGTTGTACAAAATGTATATTAACAAATAGATTTGTTACTCACGTGTTTTTTCATTAAATCAAATAAGCTAACCTAACCTTAAACTAGTTTATTATTAGCATTTGGGTCGTTTGGATAGAAAATAATATAAAGAAAATGAAGGAACATGTATAAGATTCGTAATAACAATAAAGACCAGGAGCATATGTATGAGCAAATGTCAAATACTCCTAATTGGACCCAAATAAGAAAAATAGAAGAAATGTTTGGTAATAAAAAAGAATTAATAAAAAATAGTTAGAACTGATGAATGCTAAATAAAATAAGTTGTAAATGTTTTTTTTTTTAAGTATTGTCGTAAAAAAAAATTGCAAATTGAATACGAATGTGACTACACTGACAATTTAAGCCAAAGGGACCGACAAAAAATTTAGGTTAGACATTATGAGACACCAAAGTCAGCTATAAAGTTAAACTAATTTCCATACATGAATACAAAGTGTTCCGACCACCGCGTATTTGCGCATGTTCCATGCATGTATTCTCCTTTTTTCTTTTCCGGGCCCTCATTTCTTTGAATCAGGTTTATTAGAAGATTCTCCCGAAGGGTTCTAATTAATTCCATTCCCAATTATAGATAACACTTAATAGTTCAAATAATATATTAATATTCAATTATACATGAAAATTTATTATTCACAAAATCGTTTACTTAATTAGCTGTTATTTATATATAGAAATAAATGGAAATGTACAAACATGAATGTTGAGTACACATACCTTGGACATGCAAGACAGGCTTGGTCACATAATGAGTATAATTTGCATGCAGTACAATTTAATTGGTTGACTTAGCTTGGTTAGGTTTTCTTCATGAAAAAATATAGGTAAATAATTTTTAATTAGTTAATTTTAAATAACTGCAATTAATATTTATTGATTTTATATTTTTTAAAAAATATAATTTAAATAATTATTAATTAACGATAAAATGACTGTTAGTTAGCTGGTTGAATGTTGGTTAGTTGATGGAATTCTTCCTTCATTTGTCTTTATGTCTTCCATTGCTATATACTAGCTATTAGAATTTAGAAGAAAATTAAAAGTATCCATTAAAAAATTTGGTACGGTATATATTAATATTTTAATAATTGAACTGAGCGTTGCTTTTTCTCCATCCATATGTCATATGTTCACACACACCATATCCATTTGCTAAGATAATAATTAATACTGTTGCGATAACACATGGAGAACAAATTATGACTATTGACGCTTTTGAATAAAGTAAATCTTAGAAAAGATCGGACAAGGCCATAAAGATCACTATATTATTCGAGCAGCTTATCAGATCACTATGATCAATTATAAGGCTAATTTTTTTGGTAATGAATTCTCAGTATGTATTATTATGGTTATGGATTAATTGGGTGTTTTTTTTATAGATATAACGATGATTTATTTTTAAAATTACAAAATATAAATCGAATGCTCAGATTTAATGGGGATAGAAAATTTAAGGTTTAATTTGTGGCTTGGTGAATTTAAATTCTGTTGATGAATAAATTAGAGCCTCGATTTTGTGTGGATGGGAATAGAAAATTTAGAGTTTAATTTGTGGTTTGGGAAATTCAAATTCTGGTGACATTATAAAAAAAAATGTTGAGTATCATTGAATTTATTGGTGAAAAAATAAAAATAATTCGTCAGTAATAAATTTATTGTGGGATCCAATCTGATAATATAAATCTCATCGATAACTGTTTATTATTGGATTTTGTTGCTCGCCGTTAACTTGCAGTGGATTTAGCGTCAGAATTATTTTTTAAGCTACGAATATCTAACGTTAATTACTGGCGGTTTTTTTTTATAGTAACTTTGGCGCCAAACTATTTTGTTCCCGCATGATTACCGTCGGATTTTTTCCCGGTCAATCCGACAATAAGTTCTTTTTGTTTTTAGATTTTTTGACAAAATTAGTGGTCAAATTCTAAATTTTTTATTTCAATTCAATTTTTGCACAATTAGTAGCCGAATTCTAAATAATAGAAGTCAAAATGTTAAGTTATCAAGTGTATAAATAAAATAAAAAGTCAAATAACAGAGAATATGATACAATCAAACAGTGTATAAAGAAAACCCTAGTCACTAAAGATCTTGATAGTCGTCATCATCGTCGTCGTCGTCCCGCTGGTGGGACTGCTGAGGCAGCGCCCTAGACGGTTGATGTGTTTGTATTTTTAGTAGTTTTTCTTGCATTCTTTTTACATTTTCATTAAGCAAATTACAGTTTTTTTTCATCTAAATTGATTGATTTGAAGTATTTTCTATTGCTAATATGTTTCTAAGTACTTTTAAGAAAATACAGGAAGCTGGCGTGCCACTCCAAGGAATGGCGTGTGAAGAGAAAACTTTTGTGTGGTCTAAAATTTAGAATAAATTTCCGTTACAAGTATAGTTTCTAAACCAACAAAAGTCCTTTCTTAGAAACGTTTTGGTTGTCACAAGTAACAAATCCCTAAATAAATTGATAACCGAAGTATTCAAATCTCGGGTCGTCTTCTCAAGGAATTTCAGGGAGGTATGTTCTTATTATTGGTTATGAAAAAGTATATTTTTTGGGTTTTCAAAAGGGTTGAACAAGTAATGTAAAATAACAAGTCGTTAAAATAATAACTAATAAAGCTCTTGGCAAGGTATGAGAACTGGAAGTCCTATCCCGGTTATCCTTATCGATTGTGATGAGAATTAGATTTTTCTCCCACTAAGTCAACCTCTAACTATGAAGGTAAGTCAAGTGAATGAATTAATTTTGATTCCTCAGGTCCTAGTCTTTCATTAGGAAAGGCTAGAGTTATTGAAACTCGAATTAATTCTTGAAGAATTCTAATTTTCAGTCAACAATGAGTTTGATAACTCAAGAGTTACCAATTAATCAACCAAAGCCAAAAGGGAAGAAAATCTACTCGAATGAAAATAATTTGGATAAAGCTAAAGCATCCATAACATATAAGTCTGAAATACCTTAATGTGTATTAGTTAAGAAAATCATAACATGAATGGTTCATAAGCCAATTTGGCAACATAAATCATTAATAAATAAAAGCTTCAAAATAAACAAAAATAGAAGAGAAACATAAATTATTGAACCTGGTATGAAGAAACAATCCTAATCCTAATAGAAATCCTAATCCTAAATCCTAAGAGAGAGGAGAAAACCCCTCTCTCTAAAAACTACATCTAAATCCTCCGGAATGGGAGGTGTGAAACCCATCCGATACACACTAAAGACCGAACTAAGACGATACACCTGGTGGACGTAAGGCTCCCATGTAAACCGTGAGTAGGCACAGCATGCTAGTGCGTGGGGACACGGGAAATGAAGTGTCTGGAAGTAACCGCAGTTACATGTCTGAGACTCTGTAGCTACCCAGTGAGAAAGAACCAGTATGAGTCGTCTTTGCGATGGTGAACTCGGAGTTCTCTCTGTCATACAAAGTCACCGTGAAGCACCTAGCCGTCTTCAAGTTGGCCTCTATACACTTCACCAAGTGCTGACTAAATTGTTGTCCGGTTTCCTACTGCGCCTCAGCCTCTCTCCCTTTGCGAACAAATAATTTGGCCAACCTTCCGTATGTTGCCTTCACAAGCGAGCACACAGGAAGGTTTCTGACACCCTTAAGGATTGAGTTCACACACTCAGAGATATTCATCGTCATGTGTCCGAATCTACGCCCCTCATCACAATGCTGTGTCCACAATGAATACTCAATTCGGTTCGCCCATTCACACATCGCCGGGTCTTCAGACATCAGAATATCAAACCAGTAATGGAACTCGACCTCGGTCTTAGCGTACGCTGCATTCACAAGTAGCCTCCTTGCGTCTTTGCCCTTGAAGGTTAGGGCAAAATTTGCCGCTACATGTCGAATGCAGAATGCCCAGTATGTAGACGGAGGTAACCATCCTCCGTCAGGAGCCTCAAGCGCGGTCTTGATGCCGTTATGCCTGTCCGATATAACCAGTAGACCCGACTGCGGTGTCACATGCTCACACAGGTGGGAGAGAAAGAAGGCCCACGACTCAGCATTCTCACCCTTGACTAATGCGAATGCCACAGGGAGTATGTTGGAGTTCCCGTCCTGTGCAATTGCGACAAGCAACGTTTCCCCATACTTGCCATAGAGATGGGTGTCATCAATACTAACTAGGAGCTTGCAATGACGGAATGCCTCGATCCACGGTGGAAACGTCCAGAATAGTATGTGAAAATAAGTTTGAGACTCGTCCAGCTGTGCACCAACACGAACAGGACTCGTCCTAAGGACTGCAACAGTACCAGGCATCGTCAACTGGACTCCTAACACCCACCTTGGGAGCTCGTTGTACGACTCATCCCAGTCACCATAGATGAGGGCAACAACCTTCTGCTTGGCCAACTAGATCCTCCTATACGTCGGCCTAAACCCAAAGTGTGCGGCGGTGGCATTTAGGAGTACCTTGATGCTGACGGATGCATCAGCCCTAACTATTGGCATAATGAACGCCGATATCACATGGTAATCCAAACTCCTGTGGTTGCTGGAGATGGAGGTGGCGAGACACGTATGCGGTCCGTTGTAGTGTTTGACTTCTCAAAGGCCCTTGCGCTATCGGAGACTCAGGCGAATCAACCAGGTGCACCCATTCCCGAACTCAGAACACTTGTCCACATACCGGCGATAGTCAGACTCCACGACCTTGTACTGTACCCCTCGACGGATGCTGTAAGTCTTCACACTTAACAGGGCCTCATCTTTATCCTGAAATTGCTGACCAACCTGAAACTCTTTCAGACCTGCAGACCCTTCACCATCTCTAGAGCCAAATCCAGCCGGCTGCCCAGGAACCCCCTCCTGCCTCATGGCATCCAAGTCCAAAGAGAAAAAATGTGGAGGGTACTGCTGTGTGCCAGAGCTAGAACCACTGCCCGCCCCAGCAGGCTCACTTGCTCCGACATCATTGCCACTGTCATCAGCAATCATATCCGGCTCGACATCATCGTCATCTGGGTCATCCAAAAATCCATCTCCAACCCCAGCCGGTGCAGCACACTGTAAAGAGGTTTGTAGAAATTCTCCTGTTTCGACCTCGTCGCCTACACTGCCGTTGAGATCAACAGCGAACGAAGGGGAGGCAACAGGTTGGACGGGTGGCTCGTACGCAGGGACGGAGGAAGAAGCAACGGCAGGTCGGGAGCTAGAACCGGCTACCGTGGCGAAAGTGGTGCTATGCCGGTTCGAACCCCCGAGCTGGATACCACGTCAACCAACTTTGCCAACAGTTCTGGTGTTCTCACCTCTGGAAACTGCCGGCGATAATGAAACATGACCTGCAAGTCCTCATCACTCCCGATCGTGAAACAATCATACTTAACGGTTTCCTGGAGCATCGTGATTGGAATGCGATAGAAAACTTCTTAACCCATTTCACACCTTCTAGACCAAGTTTCAGCAGTACAGAGCTAACAAGGTCCTCATACCTCGTCGTAGGCCTGACGATCATACACAGAGGATCCTTATCAGTGAACTTCACACCGGAACGAGTTTTCCTCTTAATGGATCCTCTGTGGTGAACCAACACTACGAAACTCTCCTCAGTAGTCATCTCACCCCTCTAATGAGAGTAACTTACGTTCACACCATATATATACATGTCTGGTCCTAACTAATTCGAACCAAGCTGCTACGAATTATTAATTACTAATTCGAACCAACTTGGTTCGAATTACTTTGGAAATCTTACACTATATAATTCGAACTCATCTAGTTCGAATTATGTATGTTTTGAGTTTGAACCAACCTGATTCGAATTATTGTGAATTTTGCTGAGTAATTCGAGCTGATTCGGTTCAATTTATATACAAATGCAATTCGAATTGTATAGAGAAGTGCTTTGGTTGATTGATGAATCATTTTTCAACTTGGCGCATTCACATAATATCTGTCTATCCTTGGCTTATATATATTTTTTGCCCATTTAAATAAATTTAATAACGATAAATATATCTTTTCATTCTCATAAGATATATTCTGTGTGTGTTAGTGTGTATGTGCATATATAGGTTAATATTATTTTAAGAATATTATTTTAATATGTTAATTAAGATTTATCCAAAAAAATGATATCAATTAAGAAATTAAGATTAGTATATATTTTTAGTATTTTGTTTTTTTTTTAGGTTTTAGCTTAAATTAATAAAAAATAGGTAAATAATTATATTTTTAATATATCACATCATACAAGAGTTTCTTTTAAAATTAAAATATGATTTTATATGAGTAAACTTTTATAATAGTTCTTGAAATTCATGAGATTATCTAATTTAGTCTTTGAGATTACAATGTCATTATAGTAGTCCCTCAAATTGAGCTTCGAAAACTATAATGATTTTTGGGCATCTTTCTGGTAGTGACTCAATTGTTCAGTACTAACGTCGTGCCACGTTTGGAGTGTGCAACGGCTAGTCCTCCTCCTCCTCCTCTTTTTCTTGTGATGCTTTTTCTTTTTCTTCTTCGTATCAATGATTAATACTCCATTGGTATCATGCCACCTAACATATTGTTCTCTCATGACAATGCCAAAAGTTGAGGCATCCACACCATAAACCATAGCAAAGTACCCCTAAGTTTGTTGTTGCTTATATCTATCGCGATCAATCCACTCTTTTCAAATCCTGCAAAATTTTTTTCTATTAAAAAAACTCGTTAAAAAATAACGTTAATTGCTGCAACGATGGAAGCTCGAAAAGAGCGAAAAAAATTGTCCCACTCAGCTTATTCGAAGTCAAATCCAATTGGTCGATTTTTCAACACTACTAGTTTTAGTACTCTACTCAACTTATTGTTCCTCATCGAAATACGAACCAAAAAAGCTGACAACCAGGTTGAAAATTCTTTGATTAGAAAATTGTCACTAGCGTCGAAGTAATTAAGGCAGTTTAGGAGACCCAAGTATTTGGGAACTGAACCCTGGAGTTTGTTGGATTGAAGCTCCAACCTCTTCAAGTTCTTGAGGCCGTTGAAGGTGGATGGATAGCTTCGATGAAGTGGTTGTGATTGAAGCGAAGCTCTTCGAGAGTGAAGAGTGAGCCAATGGAGGAGGGTAGTATGGCGTCAGAGAAGGAGTTACCAAAGAAGGTGAGTCGGTACAAGCGAGTCAAGTTGGATAGGGAGTTGGGAATGTTGCCAAAGAAAAAGTTGTTAGAGAGATTCAGAGCTTGGAGGTAGGGAAGAAGATTCCAAGTTGGAGTAGCCGACCTAGTCAAGAGCGAGTTTGGTAACTCAGCTGAATTTGGAAATGTTGGAGTTGCACTTGAAGCCGCATGTGAATTTCTGAGTGAAGAGATTATCGCACGGGTCGAGATGAAGTCCCATGAACTTAAGCAGGAGCCGGGAATCACAGAACTTGGGTGAATTCTATTCTTAAAATCTTTCAAAAACTGTGTGTCACTTCAATGAGTCTTTGATTTTACTCCCAACGATAATAATAGTAGAGAAATTTGGCGGAGACACCAACTCTTTTTAGTGGTAGGATTGGTGATGGTGATGACAAAAAATACATGGAGATGCATCTCTGCTAATTATTATATTTTTTGTTTGATGGCTAATAATTGTGTTGTGTATGCTTGATGCTAATTATGAAAATTAGCACTGCTTAATGATAAAATAATACTAAAAGGTGGTTTGTCAAATATTTGTAAGGTAGAAAAAACTAGAGACAAAGGTGGCTGGTTGAGATTAGAGAATTAAATATAATATTAATCATTGATATAGAAATGGGTAACGTTCACAAGATTCGAGAGGGACCAAAGAATGTTAGTGTTAAATAGAAAAAGAAGGATCAAATTGAGTCTAAATTGTAATCTTGCCAGCTAAGCTAATCGTTGCACACTTTAATATGGCATAGGATAGTCACATCCACGAACGGGTCTACCTTGTAGGTTACAAGGACAAGTGCCCCTATTAACATTCTAAAAAAACATATGAAAGTATATGTACAAATATATATATGTGCCCCTTAAAAAATTGTATTTGCCCCACATTAAAAAAAATACGTATTAAATTGTGTCAAAATATTTTAAAGATTTTGCTAACCTATACTATAAGGGCACATTTTAAAAATACCATAATTTTTTTTTATCAAAAATTATAGATTCTTTTATACTCCTTTATTATATATATATATATATATTTTAATTTTTAGAATTAAATTTTGATATATTATTAGTGTAAAATAAATTTACACATATATCTGATTATGTAATGTCATGTCACAAAAAATTTATCTTTTATATTGATTGTGTGAATGATCTTTTAAAAGAACATACATAATTGAATAATTGACACCGTTAATACATTAACATTAAACTCTAATCTATATCTAAAAATACAAGATAAAAATATATATTAAATCAATTTAATAAAAAAACAAAACACTACTGTAGCATTATAAATTAATAAATTTATTTAGTCAAAGTTTATATCCTTGAGGTTTTTTATTCAATTTTTTTGTATTATTATTATATACATACATACATATATATATATATAATTGAATTAATAATTATTATTTATTAATATCAATATTCATAATGAATAAATAAAGAGTAAGTATCGTTTTTGTCCCCAACGTTTGGGGTAAATTTTATTTGTGTTTCTAATGTTTAAATCGTCCTATTTGTATCCCTAACGTTTGTAAAAGTGATTCAATATTATCCTGCTGTCAATTATACATCATGAATGTTTTAGTTTGAGTTTTAAAAATCTCTTCTTGAAGTTAGAATATAAATGTCTGGGATAGAATTGATGATCCACTCTGAAAAATAACTCATCAAAAGTTGAAACTAATTTCTACAACATTTACATAATTTACCTTTTTAGGGACATAATTGAATCTAAACACAAATAGTAGGTATAATATTAAAATCGAACACATCCAAGTGAGACCTAATTGAGAATAAATACATCCAAATGAGAATAATTGAAAAATATAATCTGGTTTGTTAGTATAATTGATAGTAGGATAACATTGAATCACTTTTATAAACGTTAGGGATACAAATAAGACAATTTAAACGTTAAGGACACAAATAAGACTTACTCCAAACGTTGGGACAAAACAATACTTTACTCATAAATAAAAAATTATTTAATATTTAATATTTTTATATTATTTATTTTTATATACTTCGATATATTTATATAATTTTTTTTTGTTATTTGTATGTGCCATATATTTGTCCTCATGACTTAAAATTTTTGGATTTGTTATTGATCACATCAATACTAAAACAATTTAGTCATCATAAAAAAGATATTCAGAAATTACTATGATGTTGGAAGTTCGATCTAAAGATTATTATGATAAAATTAAAATTTCAAAAATCAAATTAAATAATTCTATGAATCTCAAAGACATTCGATTTTATATGCTAAGATTTTTTTTTAGTTTGTCTTATTATGCTAAATTGTTTTCGTAAAACATTTAATATCATGTACAAATTATAAACTAAATGATACATTCCAAAGATTTAAGTAAACAAAAAATATATAATTAATTATATGCATCATTTTATTATGACTATATTATAGTAACTTATAATTATAATATTTTAAAAAATATGGTTAAAATTAAAATAATATTTTTTTATTTTTTAAAAAGTGTTAATTAAAAAGAATATTATCAAAATATAAAAAAATATAACTTTAATTTTAGCAATACTTACATAATTACTATAATCATTATAGTATAATTATTATAAAATTATTATTCATCTCAAAAGTTTAAACTAATAGGAAAAAGCAATATAAATGATTATATTTCTAACACTTTTTTTTAAATAAGACTCTCTTCTTAAATTTACTTGATTTTTTTATAATTTTTTTTTACTTTATGCTATTTTTTATACTTTTCAAATTTTCTAAAAATAAAATTCTAAACCTCTCAAACATATATATAAAACTCTAATAACATCTCATAAAATTACTTATTCCAACAAATTAAACTGATAAAAAAAAACAACATATATAGACCGATAATCATACTAAAATTTACCTAATTGTATATCTAGAAGTTATAAAATATAATACCGGTGATCAACTTGGTATGAATGTGGGTGGGGTCAAGACCCAAATTCGTTGCAAGGTTGAGTTTATATTTAGTTAGTCAAAATTTCCATCAATGTCTTCTTAAACCCGCCACTTGCTGCGCGCACTCACACGTGATGATGACAAAATCATATATATGACGTTTGTTTTAATTTTTCTATTTCTTTCATAGATATCATATGATGTTCATGTATAAGAAAAAAATACGAACAAATAATAAAATAATAACTGATAATTGATTAATATAAATATTTTTAAATTTTGATGTATATTTTAACTTTTATATGTAATTTATTTTTTATTGATTATTATTAACTTTTTTATTTTCTCAATACAACCCTACTTATATATATGTGGCATGATTTCATTCGTTTACATTTCCGGATATCAGTTACTAGTTAATATACATAGCATGAGATATATTATTTGTTTATATTTATTTTGTAAGGAATTAAAAAATTTTAACAGCTCACAATTTTTATTTATAATTTTTAATATTTTTCCGGTATCCAGCTTATAATATTTAAGAGAATTCATATTGTCTGTTTATTTATGTCTTAGAATCATCTATTTGTACATATATAGTGTTTCATTATTTAATTTAATTTATAATACTTGTATTATGAAATCACTTTTCTTAAATGTGGAAGCACATGTGAAAGGTTATATATTTTTAACACATTTTTTATGTCTTATATTAAAAAAAAAATTGTAATCAACAAAATTTGAATTCTAAACTTTTATATGATAAAAACTTTGATATTATATATATTATAAAATTATTTTTTAAAAACATTTAAGTTGATAGAACGATCAAAAAACACCAACATAAATAATTATATTTGTAGCAACTTGTATCTAAAATTGAATGCTAGTTAGTAGATGATTCAAAGTCACGCGGGAAAAAAAATGCATGATACATGTTTAACATATAAGAATAATGTTTAGTAAGACTATTATACGTGATTAGAAAAATAGCATTATATTCATAGTATTAGGAATGATCTCTTATATAATTGAGAGAGAAAGTTGAGTAGTACCTTCACATTGTTATATAAACGATTATATGAGAATTGAACTAGTTTAGAATAGGGGGAAATAAGATTTCAAAAATAAATAAACAATGTGGATAGAATTTAAGTAGATTATTTAAGCAGCGGCTGGATTTAATTCTGCTGTTGGTCTGGTATTTTAATTTTATTTATATAGAGGTCAATAATCTTATCCTTTATTGCTTTACATGTTGAGATATTCAATGATCGGATCCATGAACCACCATGATATATAGATGAATATATAATACTGCTTTTTTATTATACTAATACAAATTTTAGCTTTAATAATACCAAAACTCTTGTATATATGTATATATCACTTCACTATTATATTTGACATTATGGTGCACCTTTTTTGGATTTCTTTTTTTTTAATCTTTATTTATTTCATATATATATAAACGGTTTATATTGAAGTAAAAATTTTATTAGGCATTATGTATCAGTAGCAGATTAACTAAGTTAAATTAGTCGGTTAATTTTAGTCAATTAACTAAATCACACCATATATATATGACTTTACAATTACCATCTTTTAGAAATTAGAATTATTTTTCACATTATTTTGTCTTCATCTAACATAATATTAGAAGATATTTTCTCTCCCTTCTAGCACCTTCTGCAATTTTTCCCCATCTCTGTCTTCATTTTTTCACAGCTTTCTTCCGCAATTTCGTTCTTAGTTCTTCTCCCTTGTTCTCGTTAGAAGCAAGCAATTCCGATCACAAGCTCTGAGAAGCTGTCCAAAATCGTTTTTCGGCTTCAACGATCCATGGCGAACTCAGTTTCTTCATCTGCCTCTTTCACGATTTCAGATCCGTTTTTCCTTTCTTTCTCTGATCAACCTGGTTCGATACTCATCACTCAGCAACTTGCTGAAGACAAATTACCATTCGTGGAGTCGTGTAATGCGAAAGGCTCAAACGCCAAGCAAAAACTTAATGTTATCACCAGCTCGATCCCACAACCAGGTCCGGATGCTGAGCCAGAAAAGTTTGAGAATTGGCAATGTGTCAACGACATGATAAGCACGTGGATCCTCAATTCAGTTTCCAAAAAGATTGCCATATCTCTAGTTTACACAGATTCTGCTTAAGAACTGTGGAATGACCTCAAAGATCGCTTTCAACATGGCAATGGCCCACGTGTGTCTAAGTTGAAGTGCGAATTAATGAATGTTCGTCAAGGAGCGTTGTCAATTTCTCAATACTTCACCAAGATTAAAGTTCTTTGAGAAGAACTGAACTCATATCGACCTGTCCAGTGTAACTACGGAGATAGATGCTCGTGCCATGCAAGAGTTCCTCCAACCTGAGTATGTGCACTATTTTTTGATAGGATTAAATAAATCCTACTCTCAAATTCGTGGCCAGATCCTTCTCCTGGATCCTCTACCTGCAAATCACAAGGTTCTGTCCTTGGTGTCTCAAGAAGAAAAAAGCATCGGGCTATTGGGGCTTTTTCCTCTCAAAACCAGGTAGCTTTCTTTGCCAGAAACCCACAACCTCCTCAAACTCAAGGCAGAAGTAGGAGTTTAATGCGAAAAGATAAACCTCTTTTCTCTCATTGTGACCTTTATGGGCATTTAGTGGATAAATGTTATAAAATTCATGGATTTCCACCGAACTATGGCAAAAGAAGAAGAGTGAAACCCTCTGTCCATCATGTTTCAACACCTCAGAATCAAGATCAAGATATCAATTCAGCTACACAGCTTTCTCCTACACAAATCCAACAACTCCTTAGTTTGTTGAATAATCCGAATATTCAAGAGATTCCATCAAATGCCTTTACAGAGATCAAGACTCCATCAGGTATTGTTCTTAACACCTCAATGTCAAGGTCAAATTTATTAAAAAAATTCTTGGATCTTAGACAGTGGAGCAACCATTCACATTGCATGTGACCTATCACTTTTTTCTTCAATTCACACTTTTAGAAAAAATTTCGTTTCTTTACCAACTGGTAAACATTTCTTTCCAAATTTCATAGGGACAATTGTTCTAAACCAATACATTTCTCTCTATAATGTTCTATATGTACCAACCCTTTGTATAAATTTACTGTCAGTTTTTGCTTTCTTATCCAATACTGCTCTCACTGTAACTATTGGCTCAACATACTTCGCTATTCAGGACAACTCCACATAGAAAAGGATTAGGAAGGGTGATTTGCATCAAGGACTATACATACTAAAGGCATCATCTCCAACCGATTGCTCAAAGCCGCTGATATCACCAAATCTTTCAAGTTCTGATTCTAATCTTGTTTCAATAGATTTGTGCAACTCACAATTGTGGCACACTTGCTGAGGTCATGTTTCATCTAAAATTTTGTATCATTTAGATAATACTCTTTATTTACAAAATAAAGCTGACTGCAATGGTTGTGAGATATGTTCACTTACAAAATTTCAAAAACTTTCTTTTGATTCCCGCAATAATTTGTCTTCAAATTCCTTTGACCTTGTTCATTGTGATGTATGAGGACCTTACCAAGTTCCAACTTATAATGGAAAGAGATTTTTCTTGACTATTGTTGATGATGCCACGAGATTTCGTTGGATTTATCTACTGACTAATAAATCAGATGCTACAATTTGTTTAAAGAATTTCTATTCCTTAATAGAAACTCAGTTTAGCATTAAGATTAAGTGTTCTAGGTCAGACAATGCAAAAGAACTTGCACTCACAGATTTCTTGCAACAAAAGCGAGCCCTCCACTAATTCTCTTGTCCATACAGACCACAGCAAAATGCCGTGGTAGAACAGAAACACCAACACCTTCTTAATGTGGCTCGAGCTCTCTACTTTCAAGCTAAACTGTCTGTGTCTTTTTGGGAAGAGTGCATCACCACTGCTGCCTTTCTCATCAATAGAACCTCAAGTCCTTTACTAAACCTGAAGTCTCCATTCGAACTACTATTTAGCCTATGCAGCAACTAATTTGAGTTCCAGAACCAAGTTCTGTCCCAGGGCAGTTCCATCAGTCTTCCTTGGCTATCCCCTTGGATACAAGGGTTACAAATTATACAAACTTGAGACCAAACAATTTTTTGTCTCCAGAGATGTGATTTTCCATGAACATATCATGCCCTTTAGCAATTCCCCACACCTCTAACTCCATAAAGACTTGTTTGCAGATTTTGTCTTACCTACCCCAGTATAAGATCCTAAACCCAAAGATTCCTCTCCAATTCCAATGCCTACCCAACCTTCTATAGGACTAGCTACTACTTCTAACATTCCTTCAACCCTACCCCTGCTTCGAAAATCCTCCAAAACTCATCACCCTCCACCACACTGACTATGTATGCTTTACCAACACACCCTATCCTCTTTCCAACTACATCAACAATCATAGACTTAGTTCAAATTATCACCACTTTCTTGCCCAAGCTAATACCATATCCGAACCATAATTTTTCATCAGGAAGTGTACTTTCTCGAATGGAGATGAGCTATGCAAGATGAATTAGATACACTTGAGGCTAACAACACCTGGGAACTGCTATTCCTACCTGAAGGTAAATGTGCAATTGTTTGTTGATGGGTTTACAAGGCAAAAATGAAAGCTGATGGCTCTCTTGAGAGGTACAAAACACGGTTGGTTGCAAAGGGGTATACCCAACAAGCTGGGGTGGATTTCAGAGATACTTTCAACCCCATAGCCAAAATAACAATAGTAAGAGTTCTACTTACCATTGCTACCGTAAAGAGTTGGAGCATCCTTTAGTTGGACATTAATAATGCCTTTCTCAATGGAAAATTGAATGAAGAGGTGTATATAGACTTGCCTCTCGGCCATCCACAACACAATCAAAGTTTGGTTTGCAAACTAACTAGGTCCCTCTATGATTTAAGACAGGCTTCGAGAAAATAATTTACGAAATTTTGTACAACCCTGACTGACCACGACTTCAAGCAATGTAAACAAGACTACTCCCTTTTTTCTATTGGTAGTGGTGATTCAACTACATTTTTAATTGCGTATGTTGATGATATCATCATAGCTCGGCCAACACAAGCATCCATGAATGTCGTGAAGGACAGTCTTCAAGCTATCTTCAAGTTAAAGATCTTGGGTGACCTTAAATTTTTCTTGGGTTTGGAGTTGGCGAGATCGCACCACGACATCTCCTTATGCCAACGAAAATATACTCTTTCTCTTTTGGAAGATACGAGTTATGTCAATTGTAAGCCCCGCAAATATACCCATGGAAGCTAACCTCAAGCTTCCAACTGTAGAGGGTGAGCCAGTACCAGACCTGTCTACCTATTGCAAACTTGTTGGGAGGTTAATGTACCTCACTATATCCAGACCGGACATCACTTTCGCTATTGTAAAGCTTGCACAGTACATGTTTGAGCAAAAAATGCCACATTTAAATGCTATTCATCACGTCTTACGCTATTTGAAAGCATTTCCTAGGCAAGGGATTCTTTTCTCAGCAAATTCGAAGTTTAACATCTCACTATATGCTGACGCTGACTGGGACAGCTGCCTTGACACTCGCAGATCCACTACGGGTTATTGCATTTTTTGGGAGATTCCCTTGTGTCCTGAAAAAGAAAGAAGTAAGATGTGGTTTCTCGAATCTCTATAGAGGCTGAGTATCGGGTATTGACAAATGCATCATGTGAGATTATCTCCATCATTGCACTCCTCAAATTCATGAATATTGAAGCCAACTCTTCCATGTTATTTTGTGACAATATTTCTGCCATCCAAATGGCCACAAATCCAGCACTGCATGAGCGCTTTAAGCATGTAGAAATTGACTGCCACTTCATCAGGAAAAAGGTTGTAGCAGAAACTGTCAAACTCATACATAGTTAGTTAACTTTAATCAATTAACTGAACCACACCACATATATATATGACTTTACAATTGACATCTTTTAGAAATTAGAATCATTTTTCATATTACCATGTGTTTATCTAATAATTTTTGTTGGATATAAATAATACTTCCTCTTTTTTAAAATAAGTATTTTTTATTTTTAAATTCATTTAAAAAATAATGCATCTAAATCAAGAAAGTTATCGAAATACATTTATTTTCTTATAACTTTAATTTAAAAGGTTAAAAAAGACTTATTATAAAAAAAAGAATAATAAATTAATAATACTGTAGGTAATACTTTTGATTGGGTCCATGTCTAAGGATGGAGTTAGTTGAAAATGGATTTTTTAATTTTTTTTAAAAATTGAAAGAATAAAATATAATTTTTTATTATTAATTTTATAAGTAGGACTAAAAATAAATATAAAAAAAAATTAAAAATTAAAAATTACATTTTATACTTTCAATTTTTTTTAACAACGAAGAAGATCTATTATCCGGGCTAACTACTGTATATACAAGAATGTTTCTTACAAATTGTTTGTAGAATATGTGTAATTGTCTATTTTTGCTCATCAAGTTATGCTAAGCAATCAACGTGTGGGGTTTAGTGTTAATTATTAAGCTATCGTTGACCTTGAAATTCAAGTGTTGCGTTCGTTTATTGCATTAATATTTTACACATTTAAATTATTGTATACCACTCTCTCTATTTAATTTCAATTAAAATATTTATTATTTTAAAATTTTCATCAATAAAAATAAATTCATATATATAGTTACCCTCCTTTTTTGTGGATAACATAGGTTACCCATTAGAGATATTTAATTTTTATATGGACAGATACAAAGTAACAAAAGCAATGTAAGTTGAAGGACTGCAAATTATAGATCATATTATATGATTAGACGCATTTATTTATTTAACAGAATAATAATACAATAACCAAATATTAAAAAAAATTATATACAAATTAGTCACCAAATCCTTTTATTTAGTGGCGCTTATGTTAATCTCTGCCATTATATTACTATCTATGCATTTTTATTACAATAAAAATTATTTTTAGTGACAATAATACAGTGATTTTTTATTTAATTTATGTTTTTATTATTACTAAAATAAAATAAATAATTGTTTAAAATAATTTTTTTATAGTATGTGATATAGTAATTAGAATACAAAATATATATTAAAAAAATTTAATAAGACATGTGTATATAAAATGAATTTATTTTATGGATAGAATTAAAAGAAAAATGAATTGATAATAATAAGGAAAAGTATATGGAACAACTAATAATCAGCCAAGAATAGAACAACATAATTAATTATAATTAGGTTTATTAATTTATAATTTAATTTATTTGTTAAATTATTGTTGACCACGTTAGTGTTAGGAGAGAATCACGGAACAGATGCTTTGACATTCATTAGTTGATTCCATATAATTAATTATGTTTTATTAATGCGTAACACATGAAACATAGAAATTATATCTAAAACCATTCAATTTATAAGAAAAAGAAACATCCGTGTATCTATTAATAGCAACATTTGGTTATCAGTTGGCTGATTCTTGACTTATATAGAGTTGGTTCCCTAGCATTGTTGTAATAATAAATGAGGGAGTGATGAAGAGAAAGAAGAATCGAAAAGGAAATAAAAATATTAGAGAGAGAAAGTCAACGAAGCAAGTAGCTAGTAGTATGAGTATTCACGCTGTTTGCTTGGAATTTCTCGTCTCCTTCTTCGTAGAACCCAACAATGTCACTCTCACGCTATATATATATAACATATTAACCCTTCTTGGATCAGAACGTGTTCATTACATCACTCAAAAATCACAACAATGGGAAACTGTTTCCGGAAGGCGAGTAATAACAAGATTAATGAGCATCGTCATGCTACTAATTCCAATAATAATAATAATAAACCACCTGCAGGTATTGAATTCTTTCGTTCTTTCTTATTCTTTATATATGTTAGGTTTAAGTCTCTTCTTCTTTGCATCAGAAAGTAGGAAGGAGAAGGGAGTGATGAAGAAGGTGACGCCGAATCTGAGAATATTTACATTGGATGAGCTGAAAACTGCGACAAGGAATTTCAGACCGGACACTATGTTAGGTGAGGGTGGTTTTGGTCGCGTCTTTAAAGGATGGATTGACCAAAATACCCTCAAGCCTTCCAAAGTCGGAGTTGGAATTCCGGTTGCCGTTAAGAAGTCTAACCCCGACAGCCTCCAAGGCCTCCAAGAATGGCAGGTTCCTTTTATTTCGTTCCTTAGCTTTCACACACTACAAATAAATTTATAGACTCAGTAAAACATTTTCCTTATTCCATCTAAACAAATTTCTATCTTCCTCTTGTTTTTCTCTCAACCAAATTAAAAGGGGTAAATCCATAATTAAATCTATATAGAGTCTCTGTATTGGTTATTGTGTGAGTTGGCACATTCTAATTAAGAAGCATGACATATAGCATATAGTACAAAAATTCAATGTTGTGTTAAATTAGTAGCTAGTGACATGTTTTTTTCCCTTTCAAAGGCAAGCAAAGTATCATATTCCATTTTTTATTCTTTTGGATTGAAAGTACTGACTGAAAAAGATATTATCATTTCATTCAGCAATGCATATATATTTACTTTATTAAGTAAAATTGTTATGTACGTATAATGCACCACAAGAAATAAGTATTATGCATGATTTTTATCGAATAACTATAGTATAGCTACTAATCACACAAATTGACAAAACTAATTAAGGGAGTTACTGTTTTAAACTTAATAATTACTTAACTAGCCAGTTTGATTTGACGTTGGTACTCTTTTAATGTTTTTGGTGTAGAGTGAGGTGAAATTCTTGGGGAAGTTTTCTCATCCAAACCTGGTTAAACTAGTTGGATATTGTTGGGAGGAGAATCAATTCTTGCTAGTATACGAATACATGCAAAAGGGCAGCTTGGAAAACCACCTCTTCAGAAGTAAGAAATAATAACTAACGTATTACTATTGGGAGACAAATTATTGTATAAATACAGAGAACACAGGTTAATTAACTAGGACATATATGTTTGTTTAATTACAAAAAAGGCCCAGAACCGCTTTCATGGGATATAAGGGTGAAGATAGCCATTGGAGCTGCGAGAGGCTTGGATTTCTTACACACGTCAGAGAAATCTGTAATCTATAGAGACTTCAAGTCCTCTAATATTCTTCTTGACGGGGTAAGTATATTTCATATTTGAGCACATTAATTATGGTGTTGTGTGCATGGGTTGCACTTAATTAGTATATGCTTGTATTGTGATTACCTAGGATTACAACGCAAAGCTGTCGGACTTTGGATTGGCAAAGCTTGGCCCAGTTAACGGCAGATCCCATGTAACCACACGTGTCATGGGAACCTACGGTTATGCCGCCCCTGAGTATATGGCAACAGGTATGTACCTTTTTCTTTTCTCTTTTTGCATTTTTTAATTAATAATATTAATTTATTATATGTTATCTTTAAAACGTCTTTATAACAAAAATTTTTAACATTATTTTTTAGATTTAGTTATGAAAAATAAGTAATTAGAACTTTATAACGTATTTGTTACCCATGATATCCTAGATATCTTATTCATTAGAGAATTCTTCAATGATAATGATGTGTAGATGGTAGAATATTATATCCTTATATTAATAATATATTTATATACAAATATATAATAATTAATTTTTAATATGTACTCTACATACATAATATTTTGTATATGTGTGTGTATATATATATAAATCCAATAATTTATTGACAGGTCATTTGTACGTAAAAAGTGATGTATACGGATTTGGCGTAGTCCTACTAGAAATGTTAACAGGCCTAATTGCTTTGGACACAAATAGGCCCTCAGGTCAACAGAATTTAGTAGAGTGGGTTAAGCCCTCTCTTTACGAGAAAAGGAAATTAAAAAATAGAATGGATCCAAATTTGAGTGAACAATATCCCAAAAAAGCTGCTTTTGAGATAGCACAGCTTATATTACAATGCTTGGAAGAAGATCCAAAGAACCGACCATCCATGGAACAAGTCTTACAAACATTAGAGAAGGTACAAAGCATAAGATATAAACCCAAAGTGAAGAAAGACAGTGGCATAATGCATCATCAACAACGTCATCACTCTCCTTCCCCTCAAAATTAGTTGTTTCTCCTCCATCAATTCCAATTTGTTGGATACTTGTTTTCAAATTTTCACACTAATTTGTGCAGTATGCTGCTCACTCATATGTATAATTTTCCCAGAACTAATTTTTGGATTATCCAATGGAATAGCAAAACGGGCTAACAACATACTTGACTGGATGCTCTATGCTTTTGGGCCATCCCAGCCCATATTAGAAGTTTAGTTGGATCTACAAGCCCAAGTTCAATTTTGTTATTTTAAGATATCCTAATCCATCCTTAAGGGAAAAAAAAAAGGAAAGATAATCCTGATCTAGCTTAATTGAGCTTCGCAACAAAAGAAAAAGCGTCTAATTGGGCTTAGTTAACATGACAAGTTTGAAACCAACTTGGGTTAAGTATTTAGCTCACTAATTAATGCAGCAACCCATTGGCCAGCGACAAACCCTTAAATGAAGCTCAGTACCGCGACGGATTAGTCCTTGTCCTGTCGGGTTGAGGGATACCGTGGGAAACAAAAAAAATGTCTAAAAAAAGTATTAGGAGTGTAAGCAGTAACTAATTGGTCAGCGACAAATTCTTAAATAAAGTTTTGATTCGCAACGAATTAACCTTTAACCTGATCAGGGGATATTGTAAAAAACAAAAAAAAAAATATAGAGAATTTGAATCCCACCTTAAATATAGAAAGCATCCCGTAACTAACTGTTTGCTTTTGAGTAAATATGACCTGCAGTGAAGACATTAATCACTACATTCAAAAAATATGAGTAATGACTGAGTCTTAATTTAAATAACATTAGTCGTCTATCAATGAATATCAGTATATATTTCCAACAGAAAAAAAATGGATATTTGCTCAAATCAGTTATATGTAGGTCATTGTAGATTTGTAGGATAATTAAAAGTATGCATACGTCAAGTTGTGAACTTTTTTAGAGTTCCATTCAATCTAGTTTTGGTTTGGAAGAAAGTTCGTTTCAATGTTATTATTATTTATGTATAATATATACTAACAGCCTAAAAGGTTAGTGTGGATTAACTATATTTAGTATACATTCAATGAATCCAAAACCTTATGTAATTGTGTAACTAATTCCTCACATGGACACGTACGAAAATGCAGGTTACCACAAAAATGTACGAAATGTAGGTAAAAATAAAAGTCACAATTTTGTTTGAATGTATTATTAGTAAAAAATAGTTTCATACAAAACTTTAATTTTTTTTTTTTGTCATGTACCAAACTTTAATTTCTAAGATGATAGTACCTCAATTAACTTACTCATTATTGGCAAAGGCCAAGGAATAATGAAAATTAGGTGTATTAGGCCATGCATGCGTTTGGTACCACTTATGGTATATTACTATAATAATTAATACTTAGTAGTTAATACTAGTAAGACCGTCTTTATTGTTGTTACTAGTTAGGTGGTTTTCCAAGTCATTGTTCCATTAATTTTGTGAGATAAGAAGAAGGTTCTAAGGATTGGTTGAGTGTGAGACTTGTGGGGGTTCCCAATTTCAAGTGTCATTTTCGTAGCAACTAGCAGGCTTTCTTTGAAGACCTCATTAATTATAAATTGGATAGTTGGTTGGTGGCTTTATAGCGCGATTCCCATATAGTGGGCAACTTCAACAGTCAATTCATTAATCTCCATTGTAGAAGTAGAACATCAAGGAATCAAGGACGCCGCTTACGTGTTTTGCAGACACAAGTTTCTGTACCTCCTTGTTTTTTGCCACTTGATTATGTAATTTTTTTCCTTTTCTTTTTGTACTCATTTAAATTAGGGGAATTTAATTTCATTTAACATTATCCAAATCATCTAAAGTTTTGCAAAGGCTAGTATTAAATTGATATAATAGTCTTTGCAAAATTAATTTGATATAAGTGTCATGTAACAATTTATTAATCAGTGACAACTCTTAAATAAAGTTCTTTTTGCGATTAATTTTTGTCCTGTGAAGCTATGAAATACTGTAAACAACAAAAATTGATATAAGAATGTTTAAACATCTAACGTTAGTATTTTAACATTTTATGTTTTATATATATACAATTTAATTAAACTTAATATATATATTCTATATTATAAATTTATTTTATGCAAATAATTAATTTAGTGACTATTTTTTATATATATCTACTATTTTAGTGTTACTTGTTAAAAGTACTAAGCATAAAAGGTATTAATTGAAAATACAAAATAAATGATAATTACTCATGTGTGATTGTAGTTGGAATATATGGGATAATTTAATATATTAAATTGTTTAATATAATACTAGTATTTTAACTTTAGTTTTTATATGAGTAGTAACTAAAATAAATATTAATTCTTATAAAAGTATTTTTTTATTTATTCTTAATATATAATTAATGGAATGTTTTTGTTTGTAAATAAAATAAATTTTTTATTTATCAATATATATAATTTTTAAACTATTTATAAATTTAAAACCTAATACACACGTCTCAGATACAATGTATATAAAATAAATATACATATATTTCGAATATATTACATCTAAAATGTGAAAAAAATTTAAACACATTGAAAAAAACTATTGAACTACACCTGTACTTTCTTTTTCTTTTTACTTTTTCTTGTTTCAACAAGTGTGCGATGACTTATTTATTTATTTATTATATGTTATGTTATTTGACTATTTTGTGAAGCCTCATAAAAATACATACGATCATTTGAAATGAACATAAAAGCAAAACAAATTCACGATAAATTAAAAATCAAGTAAATTTGTTTTATATGTTAGAATTTGTGTTCAACCACATCAGAGTGTACAGTGAAGGATATTGATAATATAAAAAGATCAAGAAGCAGAGAGAAAATAGGAAGAAGAAAGAGAATAAGCAAAAGAGAGAGAGAGAGAGAGTTCTTCCTGAATAAAAATCTTGTAATGAATTTACGATCATCCAAATCTCCTCTCCAGTCAGCATCTGCAAAGGCAAGAAGCCAAAAGTCAATAGATTTTGTAAACAGAATTTTATGATTAACTGTATATTTAATGTAACGAAGATCTATACCCTTTAAGATTTTCAAAAAGCTGAGAATCATTTGTGGCCAATTTAGCATTGAAACCATTGGGATTGGCAGTAACTCAGAATCTAGGTGTCTTACTACAATGTAAGCTATAATGCTACATGAATGACCATTTTAAATGTCAGAATTATTTGAGATAAAGGCAAACTGATCAGGAAATCTATGAACAAAGTTAGTCTGATGCTTATTTTTATTTGATACTGAACATAGATCAGAATGTGTTGTAGAAACTAATTTTGGCATATAGAGATGATCAAAGTGTAGATTCCATTCTTAATTATGCCTTGGAGAAGATGCTTTCGGGTAATTTGATCACGGATGATAATAAAATTAGGCTAGAATACAAATTTTAAATTCACTCTAGTCTATTCCAAAACTCACAATCTCTCGTGGCAAATTTTCTTTAGTCTAAAAGTCTCGGATACTGAAATTTCAACGAGCCACATTATAATCACACATTCTCCCAAAAACAAATCCTTCTTCTATTACGTTCCTCCATAGATAAGCCAGCAATCATCTTATCCTTTACATGCTGCTCTTTAATCTGTAGGTGGCAAATATTCTTTCACAGGCCACTTTTGGTCGTGTTAGAAACAAGAGACTAAACTGGAGAAATGATGGTATATTATTAAGTGTATTCAAGTTGTCTAAAATGATACAATATAAAAGGGTATTTATAGGTACGAAGAGAATCGTAATAATAAAGACGTTAATCTCCTATAATAAATATTCAGATATATTAAATAATCCTAATTGATGCTAATTATATTCTAACATCCCCCCTCAAACTCAAGTGACAACTTAAGTTTGAAACTTATTTAAAATAACGAAATAAAGAGAAAAAAATTGCATAAACTGATAAAACGGGTGCAGACAGAACTGCCAAAAGGAAGCGCAGATGGAAATGCCGCTAGTTTGAAGAAAGCACGGCGGAACTGCCGCTTGTCTGAAGGAAGCGCAGACGGAACTGCCGCTTGTCTGAAGGAAGCGCAGACAGAACTGTCGCTATCTGAAAGAAGTGCAGACGGAACTGCCAGAAAAAAACGCAGATGGAACTGCCACGAGAGAACATAAACGGAACTGCCACGAGAGAACGCAGGTGAAACTGCCACGAGAGAACATAAATGGAACTGCCACAAGAGAACGCAGATGGAACTGCCACAAGAGAATGCAGACGGAACTGCCACGAATTTGATAGCATCTCATTGGGGTTCAGATTATTACAAGAGCATACCACCTTCTTCCACAAAGGACATTCCTCATTCGAAAAGCGCAACCACCACTTGAACAACAGTGCTGTGTTATGAATTACTGCATCTCCAACCCCTAACCCTTTAATTTTTTAGGAGCCTGTACCACTTCCAATCTCACTAATGTCATATCACTTCTATCATCCTCTTTACTCCACATTAATCTTTTCTGTAAGGAAATTAAATTCTCTGCAATGGTCTTTGGCATCTTATACAAGTTCAAGTAATAAATCGACAAACTATTTAACACTGATTCAATAAGAAGACCAGCGACGCGTACGCGTGACTGACGCGTATGCGTGACATGCGCCACGTGCAGAAAATGCAGAAAAATGCTACGGACGATTTCTGGGGAGTTTTGACCCAGTTTCCAGTCTAGAAAACACAGATTAGAAACTACAGAATGGACAAAACAAGTGGTCCCCACCCATCAGCTGAAGACTTGTTAATTAATTCGAATTTAAATTCAAATCTTATTTTTAGGAAAAGATATTATTTTTAATTTTAGATAATTAGATTTTAAATTTATTAGGATTAGTTATAAATAGGAATTTACATCATATTGAAACTCAGTACATTTTACCAGAATCCTTATTTTCTCTAAACCATGAGCAACTAATCCTCTATTGTTAAGGTTAGGAGCTCTGTCTATTTGTATGGATTGATTTTATTGCTTTTTCTATTTTAATTTATGCATGGATTTATAATTTAAGAATTATTTTTGCTCTTTATTTTATGAATTTGGGTGGAACGGAAGTATGACCCTCTTTCTATTTTAGTTATTGTAAAACTTGGAAAAACTCTTTACTTAAACAACAGCTTGAAAATAATTTCTCCTAAATTTTAATTATTTGGATTTAACAGGATACATGACATATAATCCTCTTATTTTTGGGTAATTAGAATTTTTGTGGCATATAAACTGGAATTTGAATTTCACCTTCTAATTGGAATTAATTGACCAAGAAATTGACAGTTAATGAATTTTAGAGGAGACTAGAAAGGTCTAAGGAATTAAGGTCAGTCACATATAGTTTGCCATAAATTAAATCCTACATGATTAAAATAGTTAGTAAGAAAAGTTAATTCGAAAAAATAGATAACTCTGACTTAACTGTTTTCTTCCATATTTTATTTCCAAACCATTTACTTTACTATTTTAGTTTCTGCATGATTGTTTAATACTCTTTGAACATTCAAAATCCTTTTCTACTTGCCTAACTAAGCCAATCAATCAATTATTGTTGCTTGATCCATCAATCCTCGTGGGATCGACCCTTACTCACGTAAGGTATTACTTGGTACGATCCGGTGCACTTGCCGGTTAGTTTGTGGGTTGTAAAATACCGCACCAAGAGGCACGACAGTCGTTACTACCCTCATCAAAGTATGCACGTAACCCAAGGAAAACTTCGCTCCCCATTTAAAGAGACAACGTTTAAAATTTTAAAAACACATCGGGTGTCCAACGTAAAGGCCACAATGCTTGAGCCCGACCTCTCTAAAGCGCGGACTCAAGTAAGGGCACTGTTCATACCTTGACCCAAAACATAAAGTCAGGCCCAATAAGGATAAAGGGCCCAACCCATGAGGGTGGCCTTTATCCCATACCTGACCTCTTTAAAGAGGCCAGACACGATGAAAAGGGCAGCTTATGCTTATCTAAGTAATTGTCTCTCCGAATCTCTCCAACTATCTCTATCTTCCCTGAAAGATAGATCCTAACAAACTTCCAAGATAAAGGGAACGGTTATTTATCAATAAAGATGGAACTACTCTAACAAAGATGGTTATCTACTCTACTATAAATACACTGACACCCCTCAGGTATATACACATTCCAATATACTAAAAACCTGCCTAAAATCCTTGCTAACTTAAGCATGTGAGTCTCTTGTATGTACCACCCCTACCTCCTCACGAGGAACTCGGAAAGACGGCACCTCGGTATCAACAAGTCGGATGCTGCCACTCAAGGAGATTTGGACTTCACGTTCAGGCCCAAATCAACGTTTCAGATAACTCTCCGAATAGTAACTATTTTTCATATTAGAATAATAAAAATAAGGTATTTTTTATTAAAAATAAATAATTATTAAAAAAAATCAATACAATAAACTAACTGAAAAACTAAATTTTTTTTACAAACTCCTTATTATACAGAGTTTGAGACGTGCATAACATAGATTAATATTACTCTATATTTAAAATTCTCCCCAAGATCAGTTATCACCCTAATTAATTCCTATTAGGCACAAATCTAACTGGCAAAGGCCCCATTTTTACAAATCTAACATCTACTTTTCTTTTTCTTTATTTTTTCCCTCTAATTCTAATTAATCAATAATTAAGGACGAAGAAGAGCGTGGTTGTGTGTATGCATGATCAATCCAAGGCGTGTAGCTTTTTGCCTTTAAGATTAGTAAGGTCAGATGATAGCTAATTATTGCGCCTAATGGGTCCTTCCAAAATTTGTTCCCTCAAAAGCAAAATGGCCCCATTATTATTTTGTTGTAAAGTCCTCAAATTTCACCAGTTCACACTTCATATATACACACCTTCTTCCCCCCTAATAATAATAATAATACAATCAATTCACAAATCAGGAATCACCAGATACACCATTTCCGTTTCCATTTCACTTACCCAACCCAACTCTCTCAAATAAAATAAGGGAAAGTACGAGGAGCCAATGACATATTTATACAATATGTACAATGGAGGTTTATGGAGTATTAGAGATATAATTATTAGTGTTACATTTTTTCATCAGTTGAATTTTTTGGGATGAATGGTATCATGACATGGTATTAAAGCACTAGATTTGAAAGGTCAAGAGTTCGATCCTTGTTTATTATCCCTTGTACTCGGATGGTTATTCTAAATAGTATAGGGAATGTTCATTTCATAACTTAATAACCATTGTACACATTGTACAAATATTCCATTATCTCCCTAGCGGGATCCATAAAATAAAGCTCACTAATCCTACTAACTAGTAGCTGCCACCACCATCACCATCACCATTCACCAGTGATTGTACTTACTCAAATCTCAATCATTAACATAACAAAAATATAAGTCATCAAATCTTTTATTATCTATTTTTTATATATACGTATTTTATTTTCTATATTTTTAACGTTTATTTTTATATTTAATATGTTTTTAAATCTTTGAATTCGACAAATTATACCTTCTATTTGTTTACTGTTTTTTTATTTCATATAGAATTTTGCTGTCCATGTTAAATTGTTTTTGTGGCAGTTTGAAAATAAAATTGATGTGAGTGAAGAATTAGGGTCCCACATAAATTTACATCTAGAATCTCACTAGTCTGTTTGCTTTAATGTCTTCTCCAATCAGTAATGACTACGCCTGGCTCCACTTTCACACTTGGTCTCATCATTAATCCCACTCGTCCTCTCTCCCCAACTGCTAACTACACCTCTTAATCATTCCATTGTCTGCACTTTTACCATTTTGCCCACATCTCTTCCCATCACTACTTATACCTATAGCTTGCACAATCATGCCTCCCTCATCATCACATTTCTACCCCCCTTTACTTTGACCATCTTTATGATGGTATTTACACGACCTTCTTCACGTACACCTAATTTCAATTCTCCCAGCAATACTAAACAAATTAACTTTGTTCTTATTGTATTCATTATGAGAAATCTTTTTAGCTTTCAAAAACTTGGAATCAATTAGTTCATGCAATTATCTTATACTGATATTTAAAGTTTTATTATGTAGTTAGACAAAAGTAATTTTTAAGATAATAATGTGAAAGTTCATTTTTTTCAACAATTAATTGGCTATAATAATTAGAAAAATAAAATTAACTACTATATGTACTTAAGACAAACTTATTAAGGATTCTAAAAATACTTAACTCATATGTATTTAATATTTAAGAATATATTAAAAAAGTTAAAAACTTAAATTTTCAATAAAAATTTTCATATTATTTTTCTTTTTACAT
>NC_029779.3:3794016-3834956 GCF_000817695.3 Arachis duranensis | reverse complement strand
GCTAAGGTGACTATAGTATTTCAAAAAATATTACTAAAAATAAAATAATATTTTTTTATTATTAAATAATACTTTTTAAAAAGTATTATTAAAAAAATATTATTTTAATTTTAACAAAATGTGAATAATCACCGTAACCACAGTATCATAATCATACTATAATCCACACACATTCATTTATTTACTTCAAATTACTATGCTAAAATAAAACCATAATAGTTACTTAAATGAGTTCAACCGAAAAGTTAATTCATTTTAGCTAGTCCGTGTCAACAAAATTATAAAATTATTTTTTATCCTAACTTTTAATTTTAGATCTTAAATATTTTAAAAAATAACATTAATAAAATAAATTTATAGTAAAAATAAGTGATATTAACTAATTAAGAGTTAATTTGTTATATTTGTTTTACTTAAATACGTACAAGATCAGTGACAACTTATTAATTCATTGTGTAGGTACGACATCATCCACGAGGAATATACGAGAGCCGTTCGGTGTAAGACACTGTTTCTAAGGTTGTTCGCTTGGCATGTACTCTTTCTTAGTGACGCATGAACCTTAAGGCATGGAGATATATATGCATGCGCATGAGAAATTAAAACGCATCAAATAAAGCTTTGATTTCAAAAGCCTAAAGAGCCGATGATGAAGCCATGTAATGTAAAACAATAACATTATATTTGGCCTTTGTGTTGTGATTGCAATTGCAAGAATCCAATTCGTTACACCCTTTGTGTGATTTCTCATAATGAGTATGTGCCCTCATCACTTTTTCTTTTTATCTCAAAATGTGACGACTTCTACTATTACTAAGTTTATTATTTGGGGAATTTGTGTTGCGGTTTGTCAACCTTTTGGTTGGACTTTACTTACTATAATCCCTATCTTGAATTTTCCAATAAGGACATTAAATTAAATTAAAGTGGACATACATGCATACTAAAGTTGGCCATATATATACGAGCATTTATATAAATATATATATATGAATATAATGAAAGGAAGTCAATACGAAATGATGATATTGATAGCCTCAGACTAATTAATGTCAATGATGGCGGATATTATGATTTCACTCCAATGTATTTATTTGACTTCCCTTTCTATCAACCTTAAATTGGATTTTCTTTTTGGCGCTGCTGCTACTCGGTATCTTTTATTTTGTACTTTATAATTATATCCGTTGCAGTAATAATTTTTATGTGCATATATTATCAACTCTTTTACACTTAATATAATTTTGGGTAGAGTATTATTTTGACTAATAGCGTTTTAAATGTCTTATTATCTCTATTTCAAAATTTTAAACAGGTTTAATATAATTTTGTTATTAAATTTGATAATAATAATTAATGGAATAAGTGATATGAATATTAATAATATTACTAGTTAAATGATAATAAAAAAATATAACCAAAATTTTTTTAATAATATTTATTCTGTTCAATTTTTTTAGTACAAAATTCAAAATGCTAACAATTAATTATAAACGCTTTAAAATCAAAGAAAAATTTTTTATATTAATAATTGTTAGTAAATCGATTTTAATTATATACTGAAGTTAAATATTATTGACTTTTTAATATGCAAATTATTTATGCCAAATTTAATAGTGGGATAACATTAAATTCATTTAAAACTTTTTTAAAATTAAAATAAAAAAATTTAAAAATTTTTAAAATTAAAATAAAATATTTAAAATATTAAAAATTAAATTAAAATTTAATCCAAATATTAGAAATTAAAATAATACTTTATCCTCTAATTTTTCACGTCAAAAAAGGTTACGCATAAAAATATCGAATTCCAAACATTTATATTTATATACTACCAAACTACCAAGGTTCATTGAGCAGTGAAGAAAACTATATTTATTGTCAACCTACTTATATATTTATCATCGTATAAATGTCAATTTAAATAAATGTTACATCATTTAATATTTTATTCGTGTAATTCTTAAAGAGTTTAGAACACATGATAAATTTATTATTAATAAAAAATTTTAAATATTTTTATTTAATAAATATAAAATAAATGCATTAAATTTATTAAATTTTTATAAATCTATTTCTAAAATAAACTTAAGATATAAACTTAACATATATTTTAAGACACAAGATAAATAAATTTATTTCTAAAATAATTATTCGTTGAATTAGAAAGTTATATGCTACAAATTTAATTTCCCTAAAAAATTTTAAGTCAATTTAAGATTATTTGTTATATCTTTTATATACTTAAAAATCGAAGTAATATATTTTCAAAATATACATAAACAAAATATTCTTTAATTAAATAATTTTCGATATTCAATTTTGGTCAAATTTAGTGAAAATGATTTTCACTATATAATATTGTAATTCAATATGGTTGGATCGACGAAATATATATTTTATATAAAAAATTTAAGCAATATATAATAATTTATAAGTTTAATTTTGATACACTGATAATATAAAATATTTTACACAGTCGTACAATCATATATATTTTTTTAGATAACTATTCACATAATCAATCATCAATATAAAAGATAATTATTTTTACTAATATGACGTTATGTAATTAAATACACGTATAAAACTACTTTACATGCACATAAAATCAAAATTAAATTATACCTTTATTAATTAAAATAACACAAAAAGAATTAAAAAAAGAAAAAAATTTAGAATGTCAGCACTTTTACTAAAATCTGATCAGTACTTAACTAACAAAAAAAAAAAATAATCTTATACCATTAAATATAATCTCATACTATTAAAAACACTAATAACAATTAATTAATTACTATAGATCACAGAACATTTCCTATCACCCCTCTTTAAAAAAGCATAAACATCATTAATTCCACTTCGTATAAATATCCCAGTTATTCTTGACTTTTTGTGATTCTCACCTCGCGGCGGCTTTCAAAACCCTCAATTGTTTGATTCATAGAATATTTGAATAATAATAATCTTAGCCAGAAATGCATAATCATGAGACGACCTTGCCCAACATCGCTTCTAATTATGTCATTCTTTGCCACCGTAGTATATTTTGATATTTGACAACAGACATGTACATTCATTAAATGTGATATAAAAATATTTCAAAACTGTTTTAATGTATAGGATTTTATTAATAAGTGTAATATAAAAATATTTCAAAAATAATTTATATCTATTTAATGCATTTGTTTGGGAATCTTAAGAGTTGTTGAGCTTGATTGATGGTTAGAGATTTGTGCCTAAAGTAGTCATGCACTAGGCCAAGGGAGTAACTTATAAAAACACTCTAATACTTAGGTTAACGAGACCTGTTGATATAATGTTATTATAGATTGAGGTCTTAACTTTGATATTGGTTATTCTCTTATTTATACCATTTTTCATAGCCATTTTATTTTATTTAAGTAACATCTCTTTATCGGACAATGACTAAAATGTACAAAAGACTCAGATTTAGGACTTTTAATTTGCCGTTACTTGTTGAATATAATTTCCTGTATCAAGCCAGTAAGCTGTTTTGGATTTATGGAACCTAATCCAATGTTAGTCTAGTTTGAGCATCTTGAGCTTAATTTAATTCTTAACAGTGCTCAAACTCAACGCTCTCTTCTTTTAATGATAGATTCTACGGAGTATTGAGTTTACAAGTTTATTGCAAATTTTCAAGAAGACTTTTCAATTTTTATTTTTTTCCTATATTTTTAGGCACGAAGAACTAAAACCAAAAGAATTAAAACCAACTTTTCAGTTTTTCTAAGTAGTTCAATTAAAGTAACTATATAATTCATTTAATTCTACTCATTATAAAAAAAACGTTAAGTACCGTCAGATTTAGTGTCACATATTAGTGTCAACTTTATCCATAGATTTAACAATGATTTTGTAGGATTCAACATGCCAAATAATCACCGGTGGATTGTCTTTTTCGACGATAAAGTCGCCAATAATATTTGGTAGGAAAACAAGCCAAACAGGCGCCAAACTTAGCGTCGAAGCTATCATTAGAAAAATCCGACGGTAGACACTTTTAATGAAACGCTGCATTTTGGTGATTCGCACCGCGTTACAGTTGGTAAATTTGACAATAACCGCCGTGTCCTAAAAATAGTAACGGATCCAAAAAATTTTGACAGTGAGAGCAAAATATATATAATATAATAATAATTTTTATAATAAAATTATTATGCATATATAAAAATTAGCTATTAAATTATTTATTAACTATTATGTATATGTGTACATACACATATTTTTTAATTTATTTTTAATATATATTTTATATTTTAATATATATTCTATACAGATAGTTCTTTTTTACGAACATATAACATGATTATTATAATTATATTTTGTTATTGTAAAATATGATTAATCTTTGAAATATATAATTTACAAATTAAAACACTAAAATAGTAATTTAAATAACAACATATAATTTAAAATTCTATTTTTTAGATTTTTATTTTAAAAAAATGAGTAATCTTTTTCTTAACAATACAATCGAAACATTTTTCTTTTTATATATATATCACTAAATAATATTTTAAAATTTATTTTTCATATAATTAGAAATCACCTCTTACTAATATTCATAGTTGAGAAAATTCTTTCAATTAATGTAGTTGTTACGGAAAAAATTTAGCTAATTTTAAATAATACTCTTTCAAGTTGATTTCTAAGAAAGAACACTAATCTCATTTAAATTGATAATTGATTATTCTAATAGACATCTAATATAAAATTTTTAAATTAATTATTATATACCAGAAATTGAATAAAAAATTATTGTGGTGTTAAATTTAATAATTTAATGGGGGCAAATAAATATTATTATCATATACTACTTAAAAAAATTTCAAATTGTAGTGGGGGCGCTTGTTCCCACACCCAATAACATAAATCCGTCCCTGCCTAAAAGTGAATCGCGAACCCCTTCCCTCTTCATTTCGAATTTGCTTTCTTTCTCTAACCTCTCACCTTCCCCTCTCTCTCTCTAACCAGTCATTCTCCCACTCTCTCTAACCTTCTCGTCTCTCATCTCTCATCTCCGTCAACTTCTTCCGCCACTGCTGCTGTACACCCCTTGCCGGTTTCGTTTCTGTCGCTACTGCACCTCCACCTCTATTCTTTATTTTCATTTGTTCTACATTCAAGATTTTTGTTTGAACTCTTTTTCTTTTAAATTCTATTATTTCAAGTTAATTAATTACTTGGTGGAGTTTAGTTAGTTTAATTTTCTGATTTAGTGGACTTATGTGGTTAGGATAGGTTAGAATATGTTAGATTAGATTCCAAAATTACAGAAAACTGTTGAATTATTGAGCTGTTTGTTGATTCATCATGCTAAATTTTTTGAAAAATGCTTGATTGTATTAATGAGTCATTGTTTTATTGCTGATTTTGATAAATTTTGATATTGAAATTATTTTGACAATTTTGATTGCGTTCATTCACTGCGTTTAGGTCGTTTTTGTAAAAAAATTGCTGTTGAATATTTTGTATTATGTGTCGTTGTTGTTTGTTGTGACTTGCCATAACTTGATTGATCCTTATTTTGAAATTGTCGTCTGTCAATTCCTAATTGAGTGCATCAAGTTTGCATACAATTTTGCTTCCAATGTAAGTTGAAATGTGGAATCTGGCCATAGCATTGAAGTTTCAAATTTATTTGGTTTTAAGTAGTACTGTTATCCTAAGAACGACGTGTGTAACACAGGAGGAGTACACGCAGAAGTTAGAGGCCGCGACCCAACAATCTCAGTCACCTAATGGGAACGACAAAGCCGGCTCCGAGATCTCAATGGTAGATTCTGATAGGATTTGGCGTAAGACCGCCTCTGAACTCCACAAGAATCGCCGCTTCGAGTTAGGGTTGTTCTTTGCCAGAGGCCTCCGTTCCTCCGCGTTGGCGGCTTCCTCTACCACTAGCCCTGTTGATCCCCAGGAAGTTGTCGACTTGAGGGAGAAGGTGCAGAAGCTGACGTAGGAGTTTCACCAGCAAGCAAAGCAGTCTGAGTAAAGGTACAACAACCTTCTTGCAAGCGTGGGAGGAGTCGTTGCTATTAGCTCGGACCTGAAGAAGAAACTGGAGCAGCTTGATCAGTTGCGAGAGTAGATGGAGTAGTACAATTAGCATATACACGCTGGAGGTAGCGACACTACTGGTTCCAGCGCAACGCTACTGGTGGGGCTCCAACGTAAGCACATACACCGCCGCCTCAGTAGGGGGACCACAACTACAACGACGACAATTATCAGAATCTATAGAGGTTAGGGTTTTATTTCATTATTTGTGTAATTCGTTGTATTCAACTTCTGTGACATTTTATTATATTCAGACTATTTTTTTAAAAAAATAATTGTTTAATTTTTGCTAATTTTAGATTTCTTCCATTACCCAGATTGTATTTTGAGAGAGACGGAGGCACTGGACAACAAATTTTGGTGGTCATTGGGCAGGCAGGAAAGGATAGAGTGATTCACAAGAAGGAGGAGGCAGAGCTTCACCTCAATGTGATCGTTGAGTGCTCGAAAGAACACCGGTGATTCCCTATCAACCAAGACCCTTGGAATCGGAACCCTAAGCTTGGAAGGTGCAGCACCATCAGACTCAGACCATGCACTAGATAGGACAAAGTATGGGAAAGTAAATTTGACATTGAAATTATAGCATTGGAGAGAAGGGTTGAAGGTAGTATTAGTGGTGAAGAGCAATAAGTGAAGTGTTGGGGGTATGCGATATTGCTTTCCAGGTGAATTGCCACCTCTGTATTGTGCTATTTTCAGTGCCACTGTTACCAATCATGGTTGTAGTTGTAGGCTTGCATATCTTTTATGTGTTTTGAAGGAGTAAAACATATTTGGTAAAAAGAAGTGAATATTCTGATAAACATTGATAAGAATTGATAAGAATTAGCTAAGGGAACTAACATACGATAATAACAGAGAAAAGAGCCAGCGCTCTCTCTCTCTCTCTCTCTCTCTCTCTCTCTCTCTCTCTCTTCTCTCTCCCTCTCTCCCTGTCTCATTCGTATCTCCCCTTTCCTTCGTCTCTCTCCTTCCTTTTTTAGCTCCACGATGGTGGGGACAGTGATGAATTTTTCTATTGTCTCATTTTCTTTTCTCTTTTACGACGAGCTTAATCTCCTCTCTCCCTATCTCTGCTTCTCTCTAACCGAACTCTCTTTCTCTCTCATGATTGTGACGGCGGCAGACCAGCAGCACCACCCTTCCCCGCCGTCGCCCCCTCTTCTCTCTTCCCTTTCTTCTTCTTCATAATTACCTTAACAATAATAAGAAACATCATCGTATTTAACCAAAACACACTAATACCATAAAATAACATTGTTTCATCCCTGCTGAGTTCTCACTTAATGCTACACGTGCAAAATCATTAATGGAATATGTTAAATATTTGATGGAAGGACAAACAAGATTAATGTTAAATCTTTTAAAGACTAATTTGATTAAAAAAATCATTTGAAGGCGAAAATGACGATCGCCAATCTTTTGAAAACCAAATTGACCATTAACCTGTGAATTATCACATGAAAATTAAAAAGAAAAATCTAGAAATAAAATTTTGTTCTGAATTTTTTTGTACATCTTCTAAATATTTATTCAAATGATTTTATATCAAATGGATATTTGCTAAATACAAACGTTTTTTTGTCATTTACAAAAAATATATTAATTATTAGTTATTTTTGTCGCATTTTTAAATTATTTAAAAGTTGTTTTGTTGATAATATTTTTTGGGGACTATTTTAGTAGCGATTAAATTTTTTGGTTACCAAATTGATGGTTAACTCTTATTTTTTTAAGAGTAATACCCCAAATAGGTCCCTAAGAAATTTACCATCCGACAGTTTTGTCCCCCACAAAATTTAATTAAGATTTCGACCCTGAGGTTCTCAGATATCCACCAGATACGTCCCCAAAACCGTTTGATCTGGTTAAAATGGTGACGTGTCAGGTTAACTGCGACATGTCACCTCCAGGACATTTTGGTCCCCATCCACGCTGGATGGACAAAACGACGTCGTATTGGAATTAGGGGCAAAACGATGTCGTATTGGAACTAGGGGCAAAACGACGTCGTTTCGGGGAGGACAAATTCGTCCCTACTTAGACAGAGAATGCAAATGGCGCCGTTTTCAAGTGGGGGGACCTATTTGTCTTATAATAGTATTTTAAGGGACCTATTTGACCTATAATTCATGATGTTGAAAGAAGCTATATTTACTTCAACATAAACCTTAAAAACACATTGACATTAGTCTGCTCATTTATCAAAATGGTAACATAAACTTGAGAACCCAAACATGGTAACCACACAAATATTTGGCTTCAATAGCAACACAAACCAAATCAAGTCAAAAGAAGGTTTATTTTTTTCAACATAAACTAAACGAAACCATTCTAAATAACATAAAGTCTTATTCCTACAACATAACAAAAGGTGATAACATAACTAAGACAACAACTTTCACACTAATTCTTAGAAGCGTCATTTCTTGGAAGACTGGTTCAACCCTGGTGTTGGAATGGATTTGAACAACTTAGATACTGTGCCACTGGTTGCAGCTGATATTATCTCAGCACTAACACTTCCTGAATTCTTGGCCCTAATTACTGTCTCTTTTGGACGTCTAAAAGAAAGCTGAGATTGGAATAAATAGTATTATTATCACCATGTTTCGCACAGAGTTCAACTGCTTACATTAAGTCACTTACAATCCAAAGGTATGCCCTTGTAAGTGGTTTAATATAAGCAGTTGAACTTTGTGCGAAACATGGTGATAACAATACTATTTATTCCAATCTTAGCTTTCTTTTAGACGTCCAAAGGAGACAGTAATTAGGGCCAAGAATTCGGGGAGTGTTAGTGCTGAGATAATATCAGCTGCAACCAGTGGCACAGTATCTAAGTTGTTCAAATTCATTACAACACCAGGGTTGAACCAGTCTTCCAAGAAATGACGCTTCTAAGAATTAATGTGAAAGTTGTTGTCTTAGTTATGTTACCACCTTTTGTTATGTTGGAGGAAGAAGACTTTATGTTGTTTAGAATGGTTTCATTTAGTTTATGTTGAAGAAAATAAACATTCTTTTGACTTGATTTGATTTGTGTTGCTATTGAGGCCAAATATTTGTTTGGTTAACATGTTTGGGTTCTCAGGTTTATGTTACCATTTTGATAAATGAACAGATCAATGTCAATGTGTTTTAAAGGTTTGCATTGAAGTAAATATAGCTTCTTTTAATATCATGAATTATAGGTCAAATAGGTCCCCTAAGATATTATTATAAGGCAAATAGGTCCCCCACATGAAAACGACGCCGTTTGCATTTTCTGTCTAAGTGGGGACAAATTTGTCCTCCCCGAAACGATGTTGTTTTGCCCGTGGTTCCAATACGACATCGTTTTGTTCAGTGTGGATGGGGACCAAAATGTCCTGAAGGTGACATGTCGCAGTTAATCTGACACGTCACTACTTTAACCGGATCAAACGGTTTTGGAGACGTATCTGGTGGATATCTGAAAATCTCAGGGTCGAAATCTTAGTTAAATTTTATGGGGACAAAACTGTCGGATAATAAATTTTTTGGGGGCTTTTTGGGATATTATTCTTTTTTTTAATAATATATAATAACACCTCTCTGTGTACATGCGTATTATAGGGGCAATTATATACGAAGGGATTTGAAGAATTATGTGCGATGTTGAAGTTGATGTCTTGCTTGATGCTTAGAGCTAATGAGTTTTAAAATATATAATTAACGTCCTTTCAAAAGAATTTGGTTCGTTTGTTTGATTTTGTAAGGCCAAAATATATATCAATTATTGAGTTAGCCTTTAATTAAAGAGTTTTATTTTTTATTTTTTTATTCTCCTGTTGTTCACACATCAATACAATGAGTTGTTTATATTAATACTTGTCTTAAGCTAAACTAGTTTGGATGGTCTGTACAATAAGAAATATTTGAAGTTGAACAACATAATACCCTAAATTTAGATTTGAACGTTGTCAATAAACATAAGTAGATTTTTACTTTTGTTCCTCTCTCTCTCTCCCCCCTCCCTCCCTCCCCCTCTCTCTCTCTATATATATATATATGGACGTGATGGGCTTTAACAGAAATGAACAAAAATGATTTAAAATTTCTCAAAAAATACAAAATATGTCTACTTCTAAAATAATTAACTATAGTATTTTTTTCCTGTCAGTCACAGTCGTTGTCTTACACAACTTGATATTAAATATAAGCTTAAGCGAATAAGGGCCATAAATAAATAAATAAATAAATAAATAAACCCCCGAGAAAGCTGTTTTGAAAAAGCTTAGACTTTAGACCAACAAATCAATAGTATAAGGAAAAATAGACATAAATTAATAAATAGCAAAAACAATTGAATTGAAAATTCTTTTGATTTTAGAATTTCTAGTTCAACTTAATATTCAATAATTTTAAAAAACATAAGAAGCACAATAGCAATTCTCCCCTTATGTGTATATACATAAAATGAGTTTAAATAAATTTTAAATTTATCTATTTTGTATTTTTAAGACATATGTTATGATTATAAAATTAAAATGTATTTTATTAAAGATTTAAAAAATTTAATTTTTAATATATTTATTTTATATTTATTAAATAAAAATATTTAAATTTTTTTACTAATAATAAATTTATTATATGTTCTTAAAACACATATGAACTAAATTCTAGAAATAAAGAACAAGTTAATACATAAAATAATATTGAAATATTAAATGTCAATTTAGTTTTTGGAAAATTAGGATTTTTTTTGTCTTTATTTTTTATATATTTTGTTTCTTAAAGAGAAATTAATAAAAATAAAAAAAAATCTGTTTTCCATTTTCATTTATTATTTATTATTTTTACAAAAATAAAAAAATAAAAATAGAAAATAAAACACGAATAAACGCATTATAAACTTAAATTTTCTCTAAATTAAATCAGATCTTTAATAAATTAGATGACACGGAGAGATATCATTATTTTCCAACACATCATTATTGTCTAAATATGAAAAAAAAATCTACTAATTGTTGTATGTTTTTATAGATCAAACTCACATGTTTAATTTTAAAATTAAATTAACAAATGATAATTGTTTGAATAATATTTTGATTTAAAAATATTGTGTGTACACAAAGAATTAACCACTAAATAAATTATTATATATTTATGTATAATTATATTTATTATTTAATTTATTTTTAATGTATATTTTAATATATAGGATTGTTATACATCAAAGTATTTTTTTATCCAAATTTATTCAAATAGATCCGACACCAACAAAAATCACTTTCATTTAAAGAGCGGCATTGCATGTGCTTTTTCTTCTTCTCATCTCCGCGCTTCTTCTTCTTCTTTTTTCAAATACACGCATACGTCATCTTCTTCTTTCAAATTCACGCATACCTTACCTCCTCCTCATCTTCCTCCTTCTCCTCCTTTTCCTTTTTCGCGCACGCAGATTTTTCTTCTACTTCTCCTCTTCTTCTTCTTCTTCTCTTTCATTATCTTCATCACCAACAACACTAACATTTTTCTAATGGATTATTTTTTCAATCGAATTGAATGGAATACAATTGCTAAATTGAATTGAATCGAATGGACGCAGGTGTTCTGAATTGAATTGATAATCTCTAAATTGTATACACAAAGTGTTTTGAATTTGATTTTATATAATGAATAATGTTTCGTTCATTTAGTACTATACAATTGTTTCACCTTAATAACGTGTTCGGTTTATTATGTAGAAAGTTGTTTTGAATTTGATTTTATATAATGGATAATGTTCCGTTCATTTAGTACTATAGAATTATTTCACCTTAATAACATGTTCAGGTGTTTTGAATTGAATTAAATTGAATTGAATTGATAATATCCAAATTGTAGATACAGGTGTTTTGAATTTGATTTTATATAATGGATAATGTTCCGCTTATTTAGTACTATACAATTGTTTCACCTTAATAACGTGTTCGATTTGTTATGGAGAAATATATTTTGAATTTGATTTTATATAATGGATAATGTTTCGTTCATTTAGTACTATATAATTGTTTCACCTTAATAACGTGTTCGATTCTATTTTGAATTTGATTTATATAATGGATAATGTTCCGTTCATTTAGTACTATACAATTGTTTCACTTTAATAACGCGTTCGGTTCATTATGCAAAAAACTGTTTTGAATTTGATTTTATATAATGGATAATGTTCCGTTTATTTAGTACTATACAATTATTTCACCTTAATAACATATTCGCTTTATTATGAATTAAATTGTTTTGAATTGAATGGACGCAAGTGTTATGAATTGAATAGGAGAAGAAGAAGAAAAAAAAGAAAAATATGCGTGTGTAAATTTGGAAGAAGAAAAAGAAAGGAGGAGAAGAAGAAGGAAAGAAGAAAAACTTGCGCGAATTTAGAAGAAGAAAAAGAAATATAAACGGGAAAGGGGAAGGAAAAGAAGCACGTAATTTAAAAAGTTGTTACAATAATATGGATAGACTTAAATAAAAATTTTGTTTGAATATAGAGATTTATTTTTTAATATATACTTAATTAAATTGGATGTTGATTTTTTTTATATACGCAGCATAATTATTTTTATTACAAGTAATAATTGAAAATTTATTTTTTCAATTATCATTCTAAGATTTCAATGAAAACAAATTAAATATATATTGTTTTTAAATTAATTCTATGGTGTCTAACTTTTATCTAAATTATTTTTATAATAATTTTAAAATATTTAAAATTTTTTAATTTTTATATTTTTAAATTTAAAATTAATTATTTAACCTATTTTAACATAAACAACATCTCTTCTAGGCACAATAACAAACACCTTGTTTTTAACACATTAAAGAAAAAGGGAGAGTTCAAAATTTTATTCACTAGCAAGGAATAATTACTGAGTACTGACCATCATATCACTTTGACTATTAAGTATTAATAAGAAGGTGAAGACTAAAGAGAGGGTAGAATATGGGAATGTGAACGCGGTAAAAGAAGTCAAACAGTGGTACGTAAGCTGCGCTGGAATGCGAGATGGTGGCAACGTCATGAGCTGGGGCGAGTAAGAGTAGCTGCAGTTTAACTCTGCTCAGCACACTGTGTTCTTATAAATGCGGGTTTTTGACTCGCACGCTCTCTCACTCTTCCAAGTCCCACCCTTCCCTCCCGCAACAGCAAACGGTTTTTCTTTTCTTTTTCTTCTCTCTCTCTCTCTCTCTCTCTCTCACACACACACAAACACACCACAACCACCATTCCCCACTACTGCGCAAACACACAAACATCTCATTCCCTGCTCCAACCAATGGACCATCATCATCGTCTAGGGTTTCTCACCTCCTCCATACTCTCTCTCTTACAGGCAATGCCTCTCTCTTCCTCCACTTTTTACAATCTATACTCGCGTTCGCCTCCTCTGCTCATCATTCTTCCTCAGATTCGGACGATACTTCTCAATTTTCTTTTTTCTGTGAGAAAATGGATCCAGAGATGAACCGCTGCTTCTTTTTTTTTTTGTAATTATTATTGTTTGAATAAAAAGGATTATGGAAAGTTGCATTTGGTTTCGTTGTCAACGGGGGAAGTAAATGAGCCTGTGTTGGTGGACAACTGTGGAATTTCAATTAGAATTGGCGGAGTGTGAAACGGAGGAGAACATTCCGATGATTTCGGAATGCTTCAAGATTTCGGGGATGAATATGAAGCTTCCATAAGTAGAATAAATTATACTGAGGCGATGCTGTATCATAAGAAGTTTAATCCATTTTTTTCCAGCTGTTTATGGTGTTCATTATGGCTGCGCAAACGTTATGAGCTTGCAAATTGTACGGACATTATGAATTTGCAACCTGTTATACGCTCAGAACACTACTGACGCAGAAAGGGTAAAATAAAAATTAAAAAAAGAAGAAGAATGAAACAAAAAAAAAAAGAAAAGAAAAGAAGAAGATAGATATTTTTCCTGGAAATTTGAATAAGCACTCTCATCACAAAAGTGGAGGTTATTTTGTATCTTTACAACTTCGATCCATCCTTTATGGATTAGACCTTTTTCTTTTTTAACTTCCCTATTGAAGAAACAGGGGTGAGAGAGATTTTCGCCAGAGTATAATTTGTTCTATTTCATGAGCTCGGGCGGTGTTTCCTTGCTTGAATTGGATTTGATTGAATGCAATGGCATTGTGCACCTTACTTGGTCAGATTGCTAATTTTTCTCATTCATCTTTTGCAGGTTTATGTAATTTTATTTTTAGTAGCAGCACACAATTTTTCGGCATCTGATGCTGCAGCAACTGGGTAAGCCACCTTCATACCTATGCACAAGTACAGGCGTGGGTTCTTGTACCTGACAATGATTGGTTCATGAACAGCTGTCTTCCAGTTCTGGAATTTCCATAATGAATTTGAATGTGTGGAGGACAGAATATGAATGTCCGTAATGATACAATATATTCAGTTCCATTTTCCTTTCTACAGGGAAAAACATGCCGAGAATCATTGTGCAATGTATGACATTTGTGGAAAGCGCATCGATGGTAAAGTGGTGAACTGTCCCTATGGTTCCCAAGCTGTGAAGGTATATATATTTATTTATTTCTACCTTTCTGTTTTCAAAATCAGAACTTAAGAAACATAAACCTGTTTGGTCACACAATATATAATTATGAAGATTATTTCAGTTTGAACTTGAAAGCTTTAAAGTGTGGCTTGATCCTATCAATTATTGTATCTTTCAGCCAGATGATTTGCTTTCATCGAAGATCCAAAGTTTGTGTCCAACAATTACCGGGAATGTTTGTTGTACAGAGGCTCAGTTTGACACATTAAAGACTCAAGTCCAACAGGTAATCCTTTTAGCTAGATTTTCATTGTTAATGCATACTCATCATATACATACTATTTGAATTGATCAAACAAATGGGTTTCATCTTTCGTATTTTGTTGAAAGCAATTTTTTGGATATTATGGATTCCATACTAATACACTGGCTAGTGATAGTAATGCCTGTCCAGGTCATGGTGCTACATCTTTCTAGTTTATCTTTCTCATCAATCAATATTACTAGCATTTTAAATCCCAATGCTTATGCTTTCAATACTCTGGCAGGCTATTCCTTTTCTTGTCGGTTGTCCAGCATGCTTAAGAAACTTTTTGAATCTTTTCTGTGAGTTGACATGCTCTCCAAATCAGAGTTTATTTATCAATGTGACATCAATCGATAAGGTAAGGCTCTGTACATTCTTCTTTCCAATGCTAACTACTCTGAACAGAGATGTCACCAGTATTTGCGGTCGTATGCTTTTATGTTACCATTATCAGTAAATCAGATGCAAATCACAAATTGCTATCGCGATAGTTTTAGAATGCAATTATTACTGAAGACTCCAATTGTTACAATTTGCAGGTAGGTGGTAATTTCACGGTGGGTGGGATTGACTATTACATTACTGATGCTTTTGGTGAAGGTTTATACGATTCCTGCAAGGATGTAAAATTTGGCACGACGAATTCTCGAGCTATGCAGTTCATTGGCGCCGGTGCTCAAAACTTCAAAGGTAATTTGAACTTTGAATCCTATAAATTATAAGTGGGGCCATGGGTGTTTCTCTAATCGTATAAAATTATTCTTTTATTGTATGAAATTGTGATGCTTACATTGAGATTGCCTTTTGCAGAATGGTTTTCTTTTCTTGGTAGAAAAGCTGCCCCATATAGTCTTGGTTCACCATATGCGATTACATTCCAGCCAAACCCAATCAAGTCATCTGGCATGAAGCCTATGAATGTTTCAACTTATTCATGTGGTGATATTTCTCTTGGATGTTCTTGTGGTGATTGTCCTTCATCATCAGTATGCTCTGATTCAGTTTCAACTACCACCCATAAGAGGGATTCCTGCACTGTGAAAGTCGGGTCTTTAGTGGTAAGGGAGCATATTATCAAGATTTTGATATTTCCCAACACACTTGTATCTTGTTTGTGACAAATAAAACATGGTTTAAGTTTAAATCTAATCAGTGTCCTTCACTAATATGCTTTTACTGTTTGATATCTGTAGGTGAAATGTGTTGATTTTATTTTAGCAGTCCTATACATCATATTGATGGCTGTGTTCTTGGGTTGGGGATTTTATCATCGTATAAGGGAGAGAAAGCTGTCATATAGAACAAAACCAGAGTCTAATGTCATTAGTGGCAGTGTGGTGCACTCTCATAATAGGGAGAAGGATGAGAATCTCCCCATGCGTCAGGTTATAATATGCCATTTTTTTCATTATATGAAAACTTGAGAACTGTTTTATCTTTATTTTAAAATTTTTAAACAAGGTTTTACTTCACTTTCTTCCTTGTGAATGCTTGTCATAAATCTGACTCTGTTTTGACTTTTTACTGATGATGATGAATAAGATGATTGAAGGGGCTCCAGAAAACGGAAGTGGAGTTCAGCTCTCCACTGTGCAAGGATACATGTCAAAGTTTTACAGGTCACTACCCTTGCTATGGTTGTGATATGTGAACTTATATATGGACAATATCTAACCTCTTTTTGCAAACATGATCAGGAAATACGGATTGTATGTAGCTAGAAATCCAATTACAGTCTTGTTATCATCTCTGGCTATAGTTCTTCTGCTCTGTCTGGGGCTAATCCGATTCAGGGTTGAGACACGGCCTCAAAAGGTAACTATCCCATGGTTGTTTCTCTGTTGTTTTAAATGCTTTGCTTAATTCTATTCTTTTTTCTGAAGAAGCTTGTATCCATCTCTGACAAAAATTGTTTTGTTCTTTGTAGTTCAGCTATTCAATGTATTTGATTTCTCTATCAATAAATATATTTCTTATTTCAATTCCGAGAGCTTATAAGTATTTGGCTTTAACTCTCCTCTCACTTGTCTTGTAATAGTATTAAAATACAATGAAAGATTGGCAATTTTGACTTCTAATGTACTGAAAAATGAATTGAATAGGGAATGAGGAAGTAGCTTTTTTGTTCTGTTATCGTGGCTTTCTGAACTTCCTCTATCGTCTTCTTCATATAATTCTTTGAATCAGCATTAATTTTTTAATATAACTACCTACATTTCAGCTTTGGGTAGGACCTGGCAGTAAAGCAGCACAAGAGAAACAGTTTTTTGACAGCCATCTTGCTCCATTTTACAGAATTGAACAGGTTTTTATGTTGGCTCCTTTTTCTTTTTTCTTGTTAGTCCCCATCAGCTTGTCAAGTTCATTATTGATGCAGCATGCAAAATTCTTCCTTTAATGTTCTCCTAACTATTTTATTTATCAACTTTCTTTCACTTTCTTCCCTTTTCTCGTGGAAATTTATTCATATATTTTTTTTCTTTGACTTCCAACACTTGCATATAGGGAAGATAAAATACTTCAGGACTTGTAGAAAAGCTACCATTCTTAAATAAAGCCTTAGACATTATACATATGTGGCAAATGGCATAAAGGAGCACTCTTATCATTTCTCCTCTAATAGCTTAATTGATGTCAATATTGACTGGATTTGATTTTTCCCTTTTATTTAGATGAATGACACTTTTATTTTTCAGCTCATACTGGCCACAGTACCAGATAAAGTGAATACTACATCACCAAGAATTGTGTCCGAGGAAAACATTAAATTTCTCTTTGAAATACAAAAGAAAGTAAGTGTTCCATTTAGTAGTACTACATAAATATTCTGTTCATATTTTGGGATTGTGAAGGCATTCCTTTAATGCTGTCAGGTTGATGCAATTTGTGCTAATTATTCTGGCTTGATGGTATCGCTTCAAGACATCTGTATGAAGCCACTAGACAAAGATTGTGCCACTCAGAGCGTCCTGCAGGTATAGTTATTGATATTCAGCTAGCTACCTTTAATATTTCATCATCACATTCTAATAAATTTGCATGATTTGAAAATCTTTTTATTAATGTTTTTTTCTTCCTGGTTGTAGTACTTCAAAATGGACCAAAAAAATTTCGATGATTATGGCGGAGTTGACCATCTCAATTACTGTTTTGAGGTACCAAATTTTATCTTCGCATCTTGAAGTTGATTATAGTAGTATATGTTAATTTTGGATATTTGCAAGTTTGCATATAAAACAATAACAAAGATCTCCTGCCAGAATATGGCTTATATTCAACTATAATAAATTTCTTTGTGTGAGATTTTTACTTTTGTATAATTGCAGGATGCAACTGACCTGATTATTTTCCAATGTTTCTTTCAGCATTATTCCTCAGCAGACAAATGTATGAGTGCATTTAAAGGTCCTCTTGATCCAAGCACCGTCTTAGGGGGTTACTCTGGGAATGATTACTCTGAGGTACTTTCTCTACTCTTCTACTTTTTAATAAGTTGAAATTTTGTGGAGCATATGATAACTATATTTTGATCTATCAAGACAGGCATCTGCGTTTATCATAACTTATCCTGTGAATAATGCTGTTGATGGAGAAGGTAATCAAACTGCCAAGGCAATTGCATGGGAGAAGACTTTTATTCAGTTGGTGAAGGTAATATCCTGTACTTATTTTTTTCTCCCTTCCTTTTGCTGATCAGTATTTTCATCATCCCTTTATAAGAATCACAAGTCCCCACATATCCTTATCCTGCATTGGCCAATTCTGTTCCGCAGAAAGGAACCTTATCAAGAGTGCTGCATTGTCATTCATCTCTAGGAAGTACTTATGTTGTGTTCGATTCTCATTGAGTCTTAACATTCACATTTAGCTTATTTTACCATCCAATAACTAGTCCCTCTGGCCTATCTAACAGAGATTGAATAAATTTTCTAGTAGGTTACTTGGTCGTCTTGTGATGTGAAAGAGTCATGGAACTATTGCCATTCCCATCATTTCTCTTTTTCTTGATTTCCCATGTTTACTATGTCCTTTGATATAGGATGAGCTATTACCGATGGTGCAATCAAGGAATTTGACACTTGCTTTTTCGTCTGAAAGCTCCATCGAGGAAGAGTTAAAAAGAGAAAGTACTGCTGATGCTATTACTATAGTGGTATCACCCTCTTTCTGATTCACGATGTTTGCTTGTCTTGAATAATATTTAAGAACAATTTTTAATCTGAGGCATGATTATGGGAACTATGTGAATTGAGTTATATGCTTTGTATTTCTAAAATCGTTTTTATTTGTTGATACCAGTTGTTTAATCCCTCATTTTATTGCAGGTTAGTTATCTCGTGATGTTTGCATATATATCTCTTACTCTAGGAGATACACCACATCCTTCTTCTTTCTATATTTCATCGAAGGTGCAGTCAAACAGCTGTGCTAAACCATCTTTCTTTTTATTCTCTTTTTTCTTTATCTTGGTTCCTCCATGCTGCTCCACTTTATTAATGTACATGATGACAACAGGGTGCATCAAACACTTCTCTCACCAAGTAGGAGATTTTTAAGGTACCTAAATATATAATTCTGGATTACAGGTATTGCTTGGTCTTTCAGGAGTACTGCTTGTTATGCTTTCTGTCCTTGGATCAGTTGGATTTTTCAGTGCCCTTGGTGTTAAATCAACACTGATCATCATGGAAGTTATCCCGTTTCTTGTTCTAGCTGTAAGTCATTGTTTGCCTGTTCTTTCTGAAATCTTGGTTGCAATTTAAAATCAGAAAAAATGTGCCAGCTGATATTTAGAAAGAAAAGCTGAGAACTAAATGAAATTTGGATAAAAAACTGAAGTTACTATAAAATACCATTTTCCTTTTTATTTTTTCAAAAAAAAAAAAGTGTTTATTGCCATTTGCATACAATATCATTTCTGAGCTTTTGAGACAAACTAAGCATATTGAGTGCTACAAAGAATTATCTTTGGTAGCCTAAAGCATCCCATCCTTAATATAGGATTGTTCCGTTCAAGCGAAATGAACAACATCAATGGTGATTAGGTCCATAGAGATAAAGTGTGCCTACCTGTCCCAACTTCTATTTAGTTGCAAGTTTGTTTAATCAAAGTTTCTATAGAAATGGATAATAAAATATCTACAATGGTATAGTAGCAGAACATCATAGTCAAATTCAGCCATTGTATTGCCAATAACCAACTCTTTTTTATTTTTCAATCTTGTTTGGTTAGGTTGGTGTGGATAACATGTGTATACTAGTTCACTCAGTAAAAAGGCAAAAACTTGAGCTACCTTTAGAAGAACGAATGAGCAAGGCTCTTGTGGAAGTTGGACCATCAATAACATTGGCTAGTTTATCAGAGGTTTTAGCATTTGCAGTTGGATGCATTATTTCGATGCCTGCATGCCGCGTGTTCTCCATGTTTGCAGGTAAGTTTTTCATTTTGGAATTTTATGACTTTGCTATAGTCTCAGTTGCTTTTCCTGTTGTGTAAAATTCTAATCCTTAAATTTCCTTCATCATTTCTTTCACAGCATTGGCTGTTCTTTTGGATTTTCTCCTCCAAGTTACAGCTTTTGTTGCTCTGATAGTTCTAGACTCCCTGCGAACAGAGGATATGAGAGTCGACTGTTTTCCATGCATGAAAGTCCATTCCTCACATGCTGACCCTGATAAAAGTATGAACAAAATATTACTTCATGGAACTACAATATCTTACTATATCTTGTCTCAATTTGATTACGAGCTTTCCCAAATTCCTCTATAACTAGAATGAGACCCGCATTACGTGCGGGGAGGTAAATTAATTATACTATATAGTATATTCTAATATTATTTAGAGAATGATTAGATAATATGCATACTAATGTTAAATTGAAGTGTTTTATATTAAAAATATTTTATAAAATATTTATTTGATAATTTGCATATAATTCCATATAATTATTCAATTAAAATATAATACAAATTGGATTATAGATTTTTTTTAGGAATTTGAATTCATTTATTTAAAAAAAAGATATAATTTTTTTATATTAATGCTGTACAAATGTACATATTTATTGTTTTCATTGTTTGCAAATAATTAAAAGAAAAAGTTAGAAAAAAATAAATTCGAATAAAAATACCAAAAATATAGAATAAAATTATGAATTAATTTTATAATCATGATATATTTAAATATACATAGTAAGGAGATGTTGTGCCAAATTTGAACTTACTTGAAAGAGTTTTTAACAATTTGTATGAGAGATTAACAAATAAAGTAATAGTAATAAGAGTTGTATGTAACATGATTCGTAAATAGACCAAATTGTGTAGTAGTAAGAGTCTTATATAACATGTATAAGTGAATCAAATAATGTGGGATTTCAATATTTATAACTGAAATTTTATAATTATGATTATTATGACACTTTATTTGTATATATTTATTGCATTTAATTAATAATTTATGTATCAATTGAATAATAATAATAATAGGTAAGAGTTTTATTTTTATTTTTATTTTTTAAAATGATTAGTTGATTCTCATATGTTACTATGTATTTAGAAGTGCTGATGTGGCATCATTAGAAAAAATAATATGGCTAAAACTCATTGCATAAAAAATTAGTATCAACCTTCTATAAATGATAGATAGATAGATAGATAGATAGATAAGTTGTATATTTGGAGGACCAAAATGGTCATTTATTGAAGTTTGTTTTTTCTTAACTTGTCAGGAATCGGAAGGAGAAAGCGTGGTTTATTGGCACGCTATATGAAGGTAAAACAACATCTCTATTACCAATTCAATGACTTATTACTGGTACTTCTAAAATATATGACCAAGTTACTAAGAATTTAGGGCAATATTACCTTTGTATGTGCTGCTTTAATGTTGTCATAAATTTAATTTTTCTACGATCTTCTACTAATGGAGGCTATGACTTTGTGTCAAGCCTGGTCAGCAGGCATTTATCCCTAATATTTATGTTACAATTCCTGGTTCTGTCAACCTTTTGAGTTTCTTTTTGTCATTTTTGTATGGATTTTAAATTAATTAACATTGTCTTTTTCTCCAACATTTTTTTACTTCAGTACAGTGTTGCTTACTACCTTGTTTTTATCCCATTGATTGTTCCTTACCTTTTTTCAGGAGGTTCACGCTCCCATTCTGAGCATATGGGGAGTAAAAATTGTTATTATTGCTATATTTGTAGCATTTGCATTCGCTAGCATTGTAAGTCTTCATTTTTCTTTGCACTCTTGTAGTTGTTGTGACATTAATCAAATCATACATGTAATTCTATTTCACTATACCCCATTCCTATCTTAATTTGTCTTCATCTGAACCTTATAGGCACTGAGTACTAGAATTGAACCTGGTCTGGAGCAGCAGATTGTTCTTCCACGAGACTCGTATCTTCAGGTTTAATACTTTCGTTTGCTCCCTACTACATTCATGTTTCTTTTTCATGTGTACTTTGTTATCTTCAAGCTCGTATATGTCTTCCTGCAGGGATATTTCACTAATGTGTCAGAATATCTCAGAATTGGACCACCTTTGTATTTCGTTGTGAAGAATTATAACTACAGGTACTAAATGTTTGGTTCATCTCATCCACTATTATGCTTAATGTGATAAATTTTTAGGACTCTGTTAAAGTTAAAGTGATGCATTCCAGTGTTACTGGTTACTGCTGTGTTTTTGTAATGTTTCTTTCTTGTTCATAGGTGTTGTAATGGATATAAAGTGAAATCATACTGAAATTAGCTTGAATAATATTTATTGTAACTTGTGGTTCACAAAGTTTATCCACTTACGCTAAAAGGTAGCATTGATCATAAGTTGTTTCACCCAACCAAAGCTTTATGAAGTTAATTGTTAATTCTTCACTGAGTCTTTCTTCAGTTATGATATATTAGTATTTCAACAGGAGCAGGGTAAGTTTGAAAGTATTCATGATTCATATGTCTCTGACTGGGACATACTTAATCTTGCCTTAGTACTAGTTATAGTCAAGAATGATTAATTCTAATGTTATTTCCTCACTTCAGCTCAGAATCAACACAAACAAATCAGCTTTGCTCCATTAGCCAATGCAATTCAGACTCTCTTTTAAATGAGGCAAGTCATTAGCTGTTAAGTGGCTTTACTTGATTCTATATGATGTAGCCATACCTCATTTTGGTTTTTCCTGGCACATTCAATGTTACAAATTCTTGTTTATTTTATTTTTACTACTATTATTATTGATGGGCCATTGGGTTTTCTTTTTATAGTTGTTTTGTTTGCACTCTGCCAGCAGTCCATGATTATCTATCAACTTGGACACTTATTATGGGTGCTGTCTTTTACCATGTAGATTTCTAGGGCAGCCCTTGTGCCGGAGACTAGTTATATTGCCAAGCCAGCTGCCTCTTGGCTTGATGATTATCTTGTGTGGGTGTCTCCAGAAGCATTTGGGTGCTGCAGGAAGTTCACAAACGGGAGTTATTGTCCTCCTGATGATCAGGTCTGATGTACATGATATTTTTTGAACTTTTCTCGGATCCCAATTTTGTGATAAAGACGTGCTTATTACATTCTGTTAGGACTCTCGATCATAGTTTTTACAGTAATTTCACATACAGAACTTTTCATGACCTGGGGAAATGTATTCGTTGTAGCCAGAGGATTAATGAACATTGCTAGGATTTACTCAATATAGTAGACCTAAACTTTCATTTTGATTACTTTATTTCTTCTATTTTTAGTGATGCTAAATAGGAATATTCTAGCAGAATAATTGTTTAGTAGCCAAAAAAAAAATTGGATCACTACCTGGAAGATGAGATTTTGCTTTGATTGAAAGGGAAAATGTGTCGATGAAGGATAAGATTTCAATGTAGTACTCCAAGTTTATCATGATTTTGCTTTAACTGACTAAGGTTTTTCCTTATTAATCCAGCCTCCTTGCTGCTCTGCTGGTGAAGGATCTTGTGTTTCAAATGGAGCATGCAAAGATTGCACAACGGTATGCTATTTTATTTTATTTTTCGTTTTATTTATTTTGGATATTTTGTAAAGTAAACTATGATGATTTCTTGTTTTGTTTTGAGGCCTTAATCAAACAATATTTGGATTGCGCAGTGTTTTCGTCATGCAGATTTGCGGAATGATCGTCCCTCTACAACACAATTTAAGGATAAACTTCCATGGTTTCTTAGTTCTCTGCCTTCTGCTGATTGTGCAAAAGGTGGTCATGGGGCTTACACCAGCAGTGTAGATCTGAAAGGTTCGAGTCGAATTCATTCTTTCAAGTCCTTTTTTTCTTGTTTAATTCAACATAGACATGGGTTGGGGTATCCTGGAAGCCCAACCAGTTTAAGTTGCTGTGTGAGTACTACCTGACTTTGGTATGAACTATTTGGGTTGCATTTTCAGGCTATGACAGTGGTATTATCCAGGCATCATCATTCCGTACTTATCATACTCCACTCAACAAGCAGGTAGGATTTCTCATTGTTTGTTCCATGATTACTGTAGCATCAAACAGTCCAAAGTTTAACAGTAAAAAATTTTTAGATTGACTATGTTAATTCCATGAGGGCTGCTCGAGAGTTTGCTTCAAGAGTTTCTGATTCTTTAAAGGTGATGTTTCATTCATTTCTACTTGGTGAATCATGTTAATTTTTGTCCTTTTAGATATATAATGTTGAAATAACATCAGCATGTAACACTGTATCTGGATCTGGAAATCCAGACATACTCTTTTGTTGTGCTACATTTACTATGTCCAAGCTGAAATTCCTTTTCTGATGCAGATTGAGATCTTCCCATATTCAGTGTTTTATATGTTTTTTGAGCAATACCTTAATATATGGAGGACTGCACTGGTCAATCTTGCAATAGCTATTGGTTAGTATTTTGAGAAACCCTATGCATTTTCTCATGCCATCATAAACCTTTTCTGGTCAGAATTCTGTGCAAGTAAAGTGTTCTTTTCAAGAAAATATATGGATGTTCATATGGAAGAGACTGAAGGGGATTGATCCTTATGGAAATAATCTTCAATTTATTTATTAAGCATGTGTGTTGATTTTGAGCTTGTAAGATATTAACAAAATCTTATAATGGATGTAACAGGTGCAGTATTTATTGTGTGCTTGGTTATCACATGCAGGTGGGCATCAACTTATTTTGGGAATGATTTTCGAGCTATATTTTTATCTCTCTTCCAATTTCCACAATTTTGTTAAAGCATTTGATGAATCAATTGTCTTGGTCTAATAATCTTTTTGATTTAAAACTCTGTAGTTTATGGAGTTCAGCAATCATTTTGTTGGTGTTGGTGATGATTGTTGTCGATCTCATGGTATTTTCTTTCTTAAGCTGTACTTGATTTTTCACTTCCTGTTTATTGAACCATGTCATACAGTTCCTAGTTGATATTTTTGAATTCTGCATCACCTAGTTAATTTGTTTAAGATTATGCTTTGTAGGGTGTGATGGCCATTCTGAATATCCAGTTGAATGCTGTTTCAGTGGTCAACCTTGTTATGTCAGTGGGCATTGCGGTCGAGTTTTGTGTACATATGACTCATTCTTTTGCTGTTAGTATCACTCTGCTTTCCAGTATTTTTCAATTTGAATTATCCATATGCATAATTGTATCATTTTGAAATTCTTCATCTAAGAGCTATCAAAGTTATTAACTCTTTAATACTTGATATTTTCTCTACAAAATGGTTTTTGTCAGTTGCTCATAATTTTTCTCTACAAACTGGTTTCTGTCAGTTGCTCATGACCAAGTTTTACTGCAGGTAACTAGTGGAGACAAAGATCAACGTGTTAAGGAGGCTTTGGGTACAATGGGGGCTTCAGTCTTCAGGTGATTTGTCCTAGCAGCAATTTAATTTTTAGTTTGAATCAATCAGCATCAAAATTTTTAAACTATTAAATATTAAAAAATATATATAATTTTACTAACATTTCAATAAACTTATAATTTCTAAAGACATAAAAAAATTATAATGTCTAAATTCACAAACACTAAAGTTTTTATAATTTTAAATATCTAATAAACATAATCATCAACCAAGTTTTTTTGAAACAAAATAATGAAACCAACATTGTCCAAAGCAAAACATGGTCCAAAAATATAATTAAACATTGTTCAAGTTTCTAATCAATCAAACATAGTCTATATTATAACTTAAAGTAAAACGAACAAACATTCCAAATACAAGCACAAAAGTAATATTCCAAATTCAATTATGATCTTTAAAGCCAAAAGCCCGCCCCATCCCGCCAAAACCCGTGAATTAGGTAGTGCGGGTTAGGCGGACTTTTTTATTATTGTGGTCTCAAATTTATAGCACGGCCCGCCTTTTTTGGCGAGTTATGCAAGCTTGCTCAGCAGGTTTCGGCCCGTTTGCTACCCCTAAACCCAAGAACCATTTTATTTTCTTAAATTTATGATATCATTTCTGAAATAGATTTACTTATACGCTGATTGCAGTGGCATTACACTAACAAAGCTTGTTGGAGTTATTGTTCTTTGCTTCTCAAGGACAGAAGTTTTTGTGGTATTATGAGTTCCTCTTTAGTTTATCCCCTTAATTATGGACAGAAGTATGTGTGTATATATATTTCTATACTAACTTTTGCATTTTACAGGTATATTACTTTCAGATGTACTTGTCATTAGTACTTCTTGGTTTCTTGCATGGACTTGTTTTCTTGCCGGTCAGTGTTGTTTTTGTTTTTGCTTTTGTTTTTCATGAAAATACATTGAAAGGGTAGAGCGCCAGGAATACTACAACATACTAAGGATGATCACATTCGAACTTTCAACTGTCTTCGAGACTGAACATATTTTGTTTTTATTGGTAGGTTGTATTAAGCATCTTTGGTCCTCCTTCAAGATGTATTGACCAAGGGGAGGATCATTCATCAACTACTTCATAGAACATACAGTAGTGATTGGATTATGCGTCGTCGGCAACTAGTTAAGAAGCATCTGTGAAGTACAGAATGTTGATAGGCGAAAAGGAAGATAGGAAAATACACCAATTTTGACTTGGCCGCCACTGAACTAGTAGTGTATATGATGACTCATTGGTACCCAGTTAAGCACCTCTTGTATGTAAGGTTACTGTGGAAGTAATGAAAAAAAAATTTAAAATGAGATAAGGTTCATAGAAGAAAATGAAGTTTTATAGTATATATATCTGATGAAATTACTAGATTCTGAAGACGAAGTGTGTTGATCCGTAGCGTGCAATAGCTGACTGAAATCGTGTTACAACTAGGATTAGGACAAAGGAGGAGCTCAAACCAATGTAGCTACCTAAGTAACATTTAAGAAAAGTTTCATTTTTTTTCTGATTGGATGTAATGATAACCAACTGTATGTGCACACTAATACCTAATAAGTGACGTTGCCAATCACTTTTTTTTCGTCGATGCTAAATTACAATGGGTCCTTTATTAAAATGCTGAGTGTTGGTCCTGGTAATGCGTTCAGGTGGTGTAAGCTCTTGACAAGTTGAGTAGTTGACATAAAGAAATGAGGCAGAATCCAGAGTCATTTGCACCCTTTAAAAATGGAGAAACGCACACGGGAGTCTATGACGTAAGAACAAATAGAACATATGAGATGACTTAATCGTTAATATATAGTTATATAATGACAACACTCCACATCCTGACAAGTGACAACGCTGGCTGGTAGGGTTCTCGGCAACCATGAATGTGCAAGTGATGTATGCAATTTGCATACGTTCATAAAAATTTAATTCAATAGCGATTTTTCTTACTTTTATGACGCACTACGGCATTAAAGTTAATGAATATATTGAAATGTTTAGGTAAAGTCGTTCTGGCATTACGAATTTACGACTACAAGCAGCAAAGACTCGAGAGTAGAAATATATTTAGAGAAAATTTCACTTTCTTCCTGCGAAATGCTAAAATGATTTTCCTCTCCTTTATTTTATAAATGTACATTCATCTCTTTTTTAACTTTTAAAAAACTTCCTCTTTAATCCATTTTAAATTTTTTGTGTATATCAACCTTACACAGAGATTATCAACTCAAGATGAGACAAAACATTTGAATTAATAATTAGAGCGATTTAATGATCGGTTTGGTTTTCAAAACTTTGGTCCAGATTTTAAGAAAGTCAAAAACTTAAATATATTTTCAAATCTTCAAGGATATAAATGTCTACCGATCAAAAGTTTAAGGAAATATGTCATTTTTTTTAAAAGTTAAAATAGTACCTTTTTTTTGGTATTAAGTTAAAATAGTACTTACTATATTAAAAGATCAACGTAATTTGTCTGGCATTAACTTTAGAAAAGGAACTTAGGAATATTTTTGACTTATAACGTATGTCCCTTCTCTCTACTCTAAATGGTTTTTGAAATCCCCCATCTATTGTTACTTTTAAGATTAATTGTGATACTAGTTATTTTGGTTCGGGTCGAGTGATAGTGTTGGTTTTGTTTGTGTTATTATAGATTGTAATGGGAGTTGGCAAATGGGGTGTTTGGAAATGATTGAGAGTAATAGTATTCTTCAAGGAGAATTGTTTGCTATTTGGAGAGGATATCTCTTACCTTGGGATGTGGGTCAACAAGATGTTATTTGTGAGACAGATTATGTGGAAGTATTTAATCTTATTACTCAAGATGGTTTTGGATTTGTTGATCCATTGGTGTTTAAAATAAGAGATATCATCCATTGAAATTGGCATGTTGAATTTCGTTTAATTACGAGAGATGCAAATACGGTGGCAGATACTATGGCAAAGATGTCGATAAAGTTACAACTTTCGCATGTGGAGCTTCTTTTACCTTGGGACCCAAGGAGTTTAAGAGTAGTCTTAAACGGAACTATCCCTCTATTTGAGCAGTTCTTTGTTTTGTTTGTTTTATTTTTCCTTGTTTAGTTTGATATAGCTGGGTCAAGGGATGAGGAGTTAGCTATTGGGACTTGGGTCATGGGTTGGAGTAAATGCTGCTGCTGGTCAGGGTCGGTACATGATGCAAGGGGAGTTGACTCGTTCCTTGGAACAGGTAGTAGCGCAATGGTCCGCTTGGTAGGAGTGGGGGTCGTGCACCATTGGAAAACGCCGGTGACTACCAGGCCGATGAAGCAGGAAGCGATCTAGTGGCATAGGTTACGAACTTACGGTGTGGGCTGCGGCACTTCAACGGAAAAGGGTAGATCCATACGGTGGTGAGATACATATCGGTGGTCGCGGCACATAGTAGTGTCAATTAAGCCTTCAGCCTTAGGACTAGCTCTATGTCCTCTTTAATATTTTTTGCCTTCGGCCAAAACCTTTGAAAGAAAATTTTTACTGGCCCTAACCCCAAAAGGCTCAAAAACCAAAGGTTAGAACAGGGTAAGTCCATTGAGCCCTAACACCCGCCACAAACAAACACAAATCCTGTAACCTCTACTCTTCTCTCGTTTGTGTAGCCCTAATTCATACGCTGCGCTCTTTACTCTTTTTACAGAAATTTTTAACCTCTATTTTGTTCTGGTCTCTGCCGTCGTTGTCAACTCCAGCAACTGCCGTCGTTTTTAGTCTCTCTTCCAGCGTTATTCTTAGTGTCTCTTTCTCTTCCCGTCATTCATTCTCAGCATCTTTCTTTGTGTTGTTCGTTCTCAGTCTCAGAGTAGTGCGGGCTAAACGTCGGTTCAAATTTTTCAAAAAGAATCTAGTCGCAAGTATCGATCCAAACCGACAAATGATCAATATCAGAGTTTAATTTGTTGTCATAAATTCAAATCAATAAAAATTAAAAATTTTAAATCTCGGTCATTTTCCTACGAAATTACAATCGGATATGAGAGAAAATGGGTTGTAATAGCAATAAACAAGAAATTAAATAATAAAAAAGTAAATGACAAACAATCAGCAAAAGACAAAGGGAATTAAATTAAGACAATTGAAAAAATTAACTAAGAAAGGTTTTGGCAAAGGTTGATGGTTAAGGTTTCGTATCCAAGTCATTGGCCACAAATATGGTAATTAAGAAGATTTAATCCTACCTCGTCATTAAAAAAGTTAAATATGCATAATTGATCTTAATCCACAAGTTCTAATTAACTCACTAATTAGACTTAGTAAAAGACTAGGTCAATGGAAACAAAACCAACTAACAACCCTAAATTACTAATTAATATTGGACATCAATGATTTAAGGTCACCTAAGTCCTTAATTCCAAGCAAGGTTCAGAAAATTGGATTGGTCATCAAACCGTTCTAGTTACTGGTTTATTAGTTCACTGGTCCAACCGATCTAATCGGTGGTTCAACCAGAAAAACCATTTTAAAATAAAATAATAAATAAATTATAAATAAACATCAGAAAATATAATTATAGTCTAATATAAATATTAAAATAGTTTTTAAATTTAAAACACTACATTAAATGTCATTAATCAAAATTCATATGATCTTATTAATATACAAACTCAAGTTAAATAGTATCAAGAAATATCAAATATTAAATGTCAACATAAAAATTTATCAATCATCAAAATTTACAAGAACTTGATGCAGATTTACTTCAATGGGCTCATCTTCACCTTCATTTCTACCCTGTTGAGTAGAAGAATCGAGAGATGGTATAAATTGATATTGATTGGGACTGCTTTGTTTTGTTTAGCCTTTTTCTAATTTAAAAGACATTGAGTTTTTTATTAGTATATGATTCTTTCAGATTGATCTTTTGAATGATGGGAAGACAAAATGCTAGAAAGTAGAATAGAAACTTAATTCTGGGCAAGAAATCATCATCGAAGTCTAATTCATCAAAATCCCAAGATGTTCTTGTGAGTTTTTTTTGGGATAATTATTTAAATATATTATGTAATTATGATTGTGATTTTAACTATTGTGCTAAAGAAACTTTCAAGTAACAAGGATATGGTGATGGTGGTGTTGTCTTCTGAGGCATCAATGTCTCCTCATCCAACCCCTCCAATTTCTTCAGCTAAAACCATAACAAAAGGAATGGTACCAGAAAATAAGGTAGTTAATGGATCATCAAATGAAAAGCTTTTTGTTGTTGCAAGTGAAGATGAATAGGCCAATGCACAAGTTTGAATGTAGCAAATTAACAAAACTTAACAGAGCCAGAAATAAAAAAGAAGCAGTAACAAAAGTTAAATACCAGCAATAAATAATCACTATAAACCCTGAAATCAATAACTATTTCAACAAGAATTCAGAAACATCATGCTCAAAAATTAAAAAACGGCAACAACAGATAATAAATCCATTTTAATCAATAATTTCAACAGCACAAAATCAATGATTTAATTAATTTCAGATTCAGAAATCACAAATAAGAGTATCAAACATTCAAAACATTGAAACAGACTCAACAGTGATTTCACTAAATTAAACAGAGCATTAGCAAGGAAGAAGAAGAACATTAGCAATATTATTTGAATAAAAAATTCAGAAATTAAAAGTAAGAAGAAGAATCGAGCATTCAGAAATTAAACAAAGCCATAGTAACCAGAGCAAAATCAAAAGGAAGTAAAGCATGACCACTCACCTTCGACGGAGACACAGATGGCAACTGGCGAGACAACGGCAAGAGGCGAGACGACGGCGAGAGGTAAGACGGCGGCAAATGGCGAGCTGCTCCAAGCCACGAACAGAAAAGTCAGTGGACGACGTGCCGAGCTATCTGGGTTCCAGTCAGGGAAAAGAGAAAGAAGCGGAGGCGTCGAGAACCTGGGGATGGCGACGGCAAGGAACTTAGGGCTAGGGTTTTGCCGTTTTGATTTTACTTTGCTTTGCATGAATGATCAGGGAAAGGGGGCCTTCAACTTGGTTTTGATTTTTCTTCTTTTTTTTTTTAAAACGTAAAATTGCGTCCTTTTTTTAGAACCGGCCAGTTACCGGTCTGGTCCAACCGTCGGTTTCTGGCCGGTTCAACGGTTTTCAAACGGTTCTATAATTAACGGTTTTTGGCAATGGACCGGATCATTTTCATTGTCGATTTTCGATTGAACCGGTTCGACTGGCCAGTCCAGTCTACTTTTTAGAACCATGATTCCAAATCATGAATGCAAAATTCTACTCTAAAACTAGAAAATACATTTTGTCAAACACTTGGAATGTATAAAAATAAAACATAAAAAATTACAAAAATAATAAAATTTATAACTACCAAAACAAGAAAGAAAATATAACAATTCAAACAAGCAACAATGAACATGAAAACACTAAATTGTATTAAAGAAAAATTAGAATTCACACAAATTTTCATAAACTAAAATTAACAAAAATAAAGAAACTAACAAGTAAAACTAGAAAAATTAAGATTCTAGAACATGAAAATATAAAAGAAACTACACTAAAACAAGAATTAAAATCTAAATCTAAGAAGAAACTAAACTAAAAACTAAGGTTCTGAAAACCGGATCGATCATCAAACCACTCTAGTAACTGATTCACTGGTTTATTGGTCTAATCGGTTCAACCGTGATCCAACAAAAAAAAACCATTATAATAAAATAATAAATAAATTATAAATAAATATCCTAAAATATAATTTTAGTCTAATATAAATATTAAGATGTCTTCTAAATTATGATGTAATAGACGTATTCCTATAAAAAAGAAAATGATTCGATAGCTATTTTTTTAGTGTCTGACAAAATATAACTCAATAATTATAAAGTCTAATTTAAACCATCATAAATAAATAAAATAAGTAATGAAATCAAATATAAAACTTAATTATTTTGTTTTGTGGTATAAAAAAAGATATAATATAATAAATCATATTGTTTTTATACATAATGACATAAAATTCAATATTATCCTTCTCTGGAGCCTTCTATTTTTATTGGCTTTTATGTTTATCTTTGTGCTTTATTTTAATTTTATTAAATTAAAAAATACTAATATTATTTAACTTTAATTTTTAACTTTTATCACAAATAAAAAGATGTAATGTAATAATAAAAAAAATACTCATAATAGAAGAAGTTAAATTTACACTTTCGTTATATTTATAGTAGCGTAGATAATTAACATAAGAGTTATGAGATCTTTTTAATTTGTTTTTAAAGTAGTACACACTTTTGAGGGTAATAATTATGAACTAATACATAATGACAATTAATTGCTACCGATGAAGATAAGGCAGAAGAAAATAACTAAAAGAGGAAGTAAGAGAGAACAATTCAATATAATAGTGGTGGTGGACAATAATAAATATTTATATAGAGAATAATAAAAAATAACAAAATAAAAATAAAAATTCATAAAAATGATAAAACAAAGATAATTTAAGATCTTGAATATAAAATTAAGAAAATAAAAAAATTTTAGCCATTAAAATTATGTAAAAAAAAATGTGCTTTAAATATAAACTTTTATATCTAATTCAAATTAGATAAGATTGAGAAAATAAAAAATTTACAAATATTTATAAATTTTTAACTTAATTATTTCACATATAACAACGTAATAATTTTAGTATTATAGCTAAATTAATTCAAATTTTATTATTCTATAGAATAAAAAAATTATATAACTTATAAAATTTTTATTTTTATTTTTTATTTATCAATAATTTATTATTTATGATTTTTTATTTATTTATCTCAAATTTATAATTTTAAAATATAAAAATTAATTTCCTAAAAATATTAGAAAAAACATTAACAATATCATAGTTTTTATTCTATTTTAAAATTAAACAAAACTTAGAAAAACCTTTAAAATTTTATTATTTGAAGAAATAAAATTTGAGATATTAGATGTAAAGAAAGATTAAGAATTATTTTAACAAAAATGCTATTTGTACATCAAAATTAGCCACTAAAATCAGCCACTAATATATTTATGTATAAATACATGTGTGGTTTAATTTATTTTTAATGTGTATTTGTATTTCAGCATGTATTTTATACTGATAGTTGACTTTGATAACTAATTTTGGTGTACACATAACTTAACTCTTATTACAAATAGTATTGAGTAGGGGAGTTACTTAACAATATTAACTTTTTTATAGGTCAATTGTGTATGTTAATAGAAGCTAAAATAATAGTGTCTATATAATATTACTCTTTTATAAAAATATAATATATTTAGTATTATTTTTTACAGTTATTTTTTTATAATTATTGACAAATTTTAATCATTTGAACAAAAATTTAAATGTTTGATATCTTAAATTTCTTCTTTAAATGAGAAGATATGACTTAACAAGTAAGTATAAAAAATAAATAATTATATAATAGTTATATATCTAGATATTTAAATCAAACAAGTAAAAAATTCTTTTAGCAAATTTTTAACAACTCAAAAGTTAATATAATAAGTAGTTATGAATCAAACATCAAAGTGAAAAAAAAAAGTTGTGATAATGGTATAGTGGTAATAAATTGCGATTGGACTGAATAGAAGAAGAAAATAAAGAAGAGTAATAAAAAAAAGGCAACATAATAATGACGGTGACACAATAATAATTATACATAAATAAAAAATAATAAGAAAAAAAATAGTGTATAATATAGTGAGATGACATAATCAAAATAAAAATTAATAATTTTAAAAGATTAATAAAATCAAAGATAGTTAAAAATGTTTAATATAATATAAAATTAAAGAAATAATTTTTTAAATTCAATAGAAAAACAGTTGAATAGACACAGTAATGTCTGTTAAGCTATTAGTAGTAATAGATTTCATATTCTTGTAAGATTCATATTAATGTCTATATTATTAAATAATTTTTATTATAAAAATATTATTTGTACACTAAAATTAATTATTATATATTTTTATATAAATACATGTGTAATATATTTTATGTTTAATGTATATTTTGTATTTTAATGAATACTTTATACTGATAATAACTAATTTTTGTGACGGATTATAATCTACACTTAACATGATTTTTTTTATTATTCTCTAGCAGGTCAATGGTTGAATTAGTCTCTGAAAGATTGGTCATTCTCTCATTTCTGAAAAATTTTATCAATCAAATTAGTCTTTTAAATATTATAAATTAATCATTTTTGTCCTTCTGTCACTCAATTAATAGTTTTCTACTAGTTAATGATTGATGATACAAAATGTTAACTGATAGCATACATGATACTTAACATGTCTAATTAGACGCTGATTAAATTTGTTTATGAAAATCTATTAATTTAGTCTATTTTTCAAATTATATAAAACAATTCTATTATAACCTAACGATATTAAATTAATAAATTTTTATAGATATATTTATCCAGTATCTAATTAGATATTCTAAATACCTTGTATGATTTGAGTTAACATTTTATGTTATTAATTATTGATAAAAACTATTAATTAAGTGACTGAAAGACAAAAATAATTAATTTATAATATTTAAAAAAATAATTTATCTTTTAAAAATAAATTTAAAAAATAATTTATGTTTTAGAGATTAATTTGGCTATGAAATTCATTTTTTAGCACCGATGACAAAAATTTATAAAAACCTCAAATGACAAAAAGAAGCAGCCATATTTCGTTGACAAGAAAGCATTATATTGATGAAAAGAAATTAAATCTCACATGTGGCAAGGGGCTTTTGTGATCCTAATAACTTATCTAAACATTTTAAGGCTCTTCGTTGCAAATTCATTTACTAAACAAGACGGCATGAGTTCTAAAATAATCCTAATAATATTTAATATTTGAAAAACAATAAAAAATCAATTTAAACAGATTAAAGTTATTTTATTTAATATTTATTAATTATTATTTGTTCGGTATCTCGGATATCGGACAGTTCGGGAGTGGTTTTCGGTTGATCCGGTGGGGTGTAGCCTGAGGTCAGGTGGCGAAGGAGAAGTTGATGGATCGACGTTTCGAGCTCTCGATGTGAAGGGGGGTGTCACCTGCAAAGACAATCTGACGCCCAAGTCAGTAGAGTGTGCAGGCGAGAAAGGGGTAGAGTGGTGTATTACGTACCTTGGGGGAGGGGCAGGCCTTTCCCCATTTATATCGGGCCCACCTTCCTCGAAGCTTCCTCACAGCTGCAGTGGAGAGCTGTCAAGGACGCGTGTCCGGGTCGTTGAGTGAGCTGTATGTGCCCGACCGTTAGGGTCAGGTCATCAGTGGGTCGGGTTGACCCGCGAATGACCTGGGCCAGGCTGTAACAGTGCCCCCAACGCACCAGCAATAGTCGCGTGGGCTGTTGGTGGCGTTACATCTTCTCTTATGCGTTGTCGCCAGGTCGGCCGCCCGTGGAGGGGACGTGCCTTTCGTGTGCGTGCCTGTTCGTTGCTGGGACGATCATTTGTCGCCTCGTTCCTTGCACAGAGCATTAAATGCTCATATTGGGTTGAAAAATCCCGCGCGCAAAGACTGATTTGCCCCTGGAATTTTCGCGCTTCTTTGAGTAGCGGTTTTCAAAACCGTTTTGTATTCATTCCCATATTTCGACCGTCTTCATCCTCTTCATTCCCAAAATTCCCAAAGGGTTGTTCTTGTCATCCTGTGCATCTGCTTCTCTTATTTCTTCCTAAATTCTTCAAAACTAATCCAGGTAAGTAGTTGTTTCTTTATTTTCTGCTTTGCGTCTATTTTACTTTTGTCATTGCTTCCTATTACATGCATGTTGTTTGCTTGATCTTCTTTAGTGTCGAGTAGGTGTATTAGGGGGGTTACCATTCCGGGGTAGGTTTTTGTCAGGGTTTTACTTTAGGTGTGCTTAGTTTGGGTTGCAGAATAGGTCAAGTGTAGTTTCTGGGTTTTTTCCCACTCCCGACCTCATAGACTAATCGAGTGGTACCCCCACTATAGGTATGCCTCGCGTTGTCACCCGGGCTTCTACCTCCGACGGGAGTTATGACCCGTATGCTTGGGTGGTTTCCGACCTCAAGGACTCCCCGAATCAGATGGGTGAGAAGGAGCTTACCGAGTTCCGTCAGGCCGAATACCTATGCGGGGGCACCGATGAGGAGGCCAACTATGATGTTTACGTTCCTGCTCCTCATGAGCGGTTATACGAGATCAACTTCCATGCCCCTTGGGTTGCCGACTGGATCTGATTTTACAAAGCCATGCTCACCTAAGTGGGGGTTCGTATCCCCTTCTCCGCCTTCCAAATGGGGCTTCTTAGTCGGATCTCCATGGCGCCATCGCAGCTGCATCCGAACAGTTGGGCTTCAATCTGCTGTTTCGAGATGGTATGTGAGTATTTGGAGCTGTCGATGTCCGTCGATGTCTTCCTATACTTCTTTAGTCTTACGAACCCTTCCAAGGTGGGGAAGGCGAGGAAGGGGTTTATGTCCTTCCGTTCTGCCCAAGGACGGAGGATATTTGGCTTATTCGAGGACTTTTATCATGGATTTAAGGATAAGTATTTCAAGGTGTGACCGGTCAAGGGTCGTCACCCTTTTTGGTTGTCATTAGAGGGGAAGCACCTCATCCCGACATATTGGAGTTTCGGGGGCGGGGTCCAATGCATTTATTAAGGTAACTTATAAGGGGATGTCGGCTGTGGATCGAAAAATTGCCGACGTGCTGTGGGCCATTTTTGGGAAAAACCATGTGAACCCTCACCTCCTTATGGGTAGCCGGGAGGTCGCCAGGGATTATATTTGTGAGTTACTTTTGTTGTGTCCTTTCTGTATGGTTGCTTCTTTTGATTTAGTATGTTGATTACCTACTAACTTATTCATTTCTTGTTGTAGTGGGGATGTCTGCCGAAGTGACCGGCCTTGAGAATTTGTACAAGACTTTCTTGGCGGAAAGTGATGGGGGAGAAGGCCGACGAGCAATCGGTGGTTCCTCCTAGAGACGAGGGGGAGCAAGCGGCGCCCACACCTTGTGACGTCTTCATGTCGGACAAACTTGTCAATGCGATGCGTGACTCCCCCGTTCTTGAGGAAGTGGCTGGTACCGGGCACTCGTCTTCCAATTCCTACCCCTAAGAGGCAAAGGTCACATTCTAGTCCTGAAGGGGTCCTTACCGTGATGGAGAGGAACTTCAATGCTGGGTCGTTCATAGATTCCCAACTACTCCCCGGCACGGAGGAACACTTCCATGGTACCGACCTCGCGGGGCAGGCACGATGGATGTATTGTACTCTTCTCCGTGGTGCTGCCATAGCTCGGAAGGCTGAGTTCGAGTTGTCGGGTATGGCGTCGCTCCGTCGGAAGCTCGAGACTGCCGCCACGGCCAACAACAAACTCAAGGCCCAAGTTGAAACATTCCAGGAGCAGCTAACCGAGGCGAAGGAGAAGCTTAAGACCGCCGAGGAGAAGGCTACGTCTGCTGAAGAGAAATTGAAAACTACCGATGCTTCCGTATCTCGTCTGACAGAGCAGGAAACAACATTGGAAAGCCGACGAGGTTGAGGGACTCAGGAAGAAACACAAGGAGGTCAGAGAGCAAGAAAAGAGTGCGATCTTTATGACTGAGGAGGCTCTTAAGGCTCAGGTGAAAATCGTGGCTCCTGACTTTGATACCTCGGCCATCGGGGTTTTTAAGACGATCAAGGACGGCAAGATTGTTGATATGCCTAGGAAGTGAACTCTTTTACCTTGTGTTTTTGTGCCTTTGTTGTAGAACTTTTTGAACTAGTTTGTCGTACTTATTTAGTCAGTTGGTCGGCTTGTCAATATTATGCTTTTCCGTTTACCCGGTAGTGTTTGCGTTTTGTCTTGTTTTCGTTCTGCTATTATATGATCACTGCTTCATCGTTTGTTTATCATTACGTTAGTGTCTTTGTCGAGGCCTTATCGTGGCTTTATTATTATCGCGGCCATTTATTATGGCTTTTCAACTTGTTTGGCTCCCGGGGTGATCAGTCCCGGGGTGCCGTGTTGTTATCTCGTTTGTTGTTCGATATGGGGAACATGTTGTCGTGGGATGCATAGTTGAGCAAAAATAAAGAGCAAATTTGTTAAGTAAACATTAATCGGCAGTTAAACAGGGATACAGCGGTGGTGAGTGTTCTAACCATAGTGAATTATTAAACTCGTCGAACCGCCTAACCGGCGCGTTCTGGCTAGGAATAAAATCTTCTCAGATTACCTGCCTTCCATGTTCTCGGTATTTCCCTGTCGTCGAGCTTCTCCAATTTGTAGGCGCCTTTGCTGAGCACCTCTTTGACCCTGTAGGGTCCTTCCCAGTTTGCCGCTAGCTTTTCTTCCCCCTGCGTTGCGGGCCCTATGTCGCTGCGTCGCAGGACTAGGTAATCCTTTTCGAACTCCCTCTTAAGCACTTTGGCGTTGTAGCGTAGGGCCATTCTTTGCTTTAGTGCTACTTCTATCAAATGAGCCATCTCCCTTGCCTCATCCACCAGGTCTTTTTCCACTGCTTCCTCTTCTCCTTTCAGAAGTAGTCATGGGCTCGGCTCGCCTATTTCCATGGGTACCATCGCATCTACTCCGTATGTCAGGCGGAAAGGGGTTTCTCTCGTGGAGGATTGCTCGGTTGTTCGGTAAGACCAAAGGATTGAAGCGAGTTCATCAGCCCATGCACCTTTTTTGTCACCCAGACGCTTCTTGAGGCCTTGTAAGATTATCTTATTTACGGACTCGACTTGTCCATTTGTCTGGGGGTGCTCTACTGAAGAGAACCTCTGCTTTATACCCAGGCCGTTGAGGAATTCTATGAACTTTTTGTCAGTGAATTGTGTCCTGTTGTCCGAGATGACGACTTCTGGGATGCCAAATCGAGTGATTACCTGCCTCCACATGAACTTTCTACAATTGGATGAGGATATGCTGGCCAATGCTTTGGCCTCTATCCACTTGGTATAGTAGTCGATCACGACTATAAGGTATTTGACTTGCCCTGGGCCAACCGGGAAAGGTCCGAGGAGGTCGATTCCCCATTGGGCGAAGGGTCGGGAGGTCGTCAGTAGGCTCAGCTCGGAAGCTGGAGCTCTGTGGAAGTTGGAGTTTTCTTAACACTTGGCGCATTTTTTCACAAATTCTTTGGAATCTTCCATCATCGACGGCCAGTAGTATCCAGCTCGGATGAGTTTTCTTGCTAGGGCTTTGCCCCCGATATGATGGCCGCAGCACCCTTCGTGGACTTCCTTGAGCACGTAATCCATTTGTTCGGGGTGTAGGCACTTCAGTAGGGGCTGGCTGAGTCCCTTTTTATATAGTTGTCCCTGTATGGTCGTGTATTTTGCTGCCTCCCTTCTCAGCACTTTAGCTACTTTCTCGTCGTCAGGGAGTTTGCCGCTTTTAAGGAAATCGACGATTGGGTCCAACCAAGAGGGGTCTGCCTTTGTCAAGTGGAGGGTAACTGCCGGTTCTTTTAGCATGCCTTGGATGAGAGACCGGTTGCCTACTCCTGGTTTTGTGCTTGCTGACTTGGATAGGAGATCTGCTCGTGTGTTTCTTTCCCTCGGGACATGTTGGATCGTGACTTGCTCAAACTGGATGCTCAATTCTTTAACCTTTTCCAGGTACTTTTGTAGCAACGAGTCTCTGGCCTGGTAGCTCCCGTTTACCTGCGAGGTGACGACCTGCGTGTCGCTGCATGATGAGCGGATAATTTATACGCTTTTTGGCATTGTTTTTAGGTAGTTTTTAGTAAGTTTGAGCTACTTTTAGGGATGTTTTCATTAGTTTTTATGTTAAATTCACATTTCTGGAATTTACTATGAGTTTGTGTATTTTTCTGTGATTTCAGATAAATTCTGGCTGAAATTGAGGGACTTGAGCAAAACTCTGAAAAAGGCTGACAAAAGGACTGCTGATGCTGTTGGAATCTGACCTCCCTGTACTCGAAATGGATTTTCTGGAGCTACAGAACTTCAAATGGCGCGCTCTCAACGGCGTTGGAAAGTAGACATCCAGAGCTTTCCAGCAATATATAATAGTCCATACTTTATTCGGAAATTGACGACGTAACCTGGCGTTGAACGCCAAGTACATGCTGCTATCTGGAGTTAAACGCCAGAAACACGTCATGATCCGGAGTTGAACGCCCAAAACACGTCATAACTCGGAGTTCAACTCCAAGAAAAGCCTCA
>NC_029779.3:3773817-3793435 GCF_000817695.3 Arachis duranensis | reverse complement strand
CATTTTCCCGAGAGGATTGAAAGTAGCCACCGATGATGGTGATGCCCTACATACAGCTTGCCATGGAAAGGAGTAAGAAGGATTGAAGGAAGAGTGAGTAGTGAAGCAGAGTTTCAAGAGGAGCACAGCATCTCCATACACCTATCTGAAATTCTCACTATTGATTTACATAAGTATTTCTATCCCTTTTATTTTCTTTTTATTATTAATTTTTGAAAACCCATAAACAAATTTAATCTGCCTAACTGAGATTTACAAAGTGACCATAGCTTGCTTCATACCAACAATCTCTGTGGGATCGACCCTTACTCATGTAAGGTTTATTACTTGGACGACCCAGTACACTTGCTGGTTAGTTGAACGGAGTTGTGAATTCAACTGGTATGGATCACAATTCCGTCCACCACTGCACACCTCAAGCTTTGTTACTCTGACTTCACGAGCTAGGGCCAAGCCCCCCAAGAGGGCCTCGTATTCTACTTAATTGTTTGATACCGAGAACTCAAATTTGATCGATTGCTCATATACGACCCCGGCAGAACTTTCCAAGATCACCCGGCTCCTCTGAACTTTTGGTTGGAGGCTCCGTCCACGTGGAGTCTCCACCGCGTGCCCGTTTCCTCGATGGGGTCCCCCGTTACTTCTACCAAAAAGTTGGCTTTTGCTTGTGCCTTGATTGCGTGCCGGGACTCATACCGCAGGTCATATTGGGATAGTTCAATGGCCCAAGCCATCATTCTTCCCGCTAGATCGGGTTTTTGGAGTACCTGACGGATTCCTTGGTCTGTCCTCACAACGATCTGGTGGCCTTGGAAGTATTGCTTTAGTCTGCGGGAAGAGGTCAAGAGCGCCAGTGCCAGTTTTTCCAGTTTGCTGTACCTCATTTCTGCTCCTTGTAGCGCTCTACTCACGAAGTAGATTGGCTGTTGGGCCTTTCCTTCTTCCCGCACCAAGACTGCTGCGAGCGCCCCTTCTGTTATGGCCAGGTATAGGTAAAGTAGTTCCCTGCCTTTGGGCCTCCTGAGTACGGGGGGTGCTGCCAGGATCTCTTTGAAGTGTTTGAACACTTCTTCACACGCAGGGGTCCATTCGAACGCTATTCCTTTCCTCATTAGATTGAAAAAGGGTAGGGCTTTTTCTGCCGACGCTCCGAGGAAGCGGGACAGCGCGGTGAGTCTTCCTGCCAACCTCTGGACGTCTTTGATACAGCCTAGGCTCTTCATTTGTAGTATTGCTTGGCATTTTTCAGGATTGACTTCTACCCCCTTCTGAGTGATCATGAATCCCAGGAATTTTCCGACCTCCATGGTAAAGGCACATTTGAGCGGGTTGAGTCTCATGCCGTTTTGTCGAAGGGACGCGAACACGTTTCCCAAGTCGCCCAAGAGATCATCTGGTCGGGTGGTCTTCGCGAGGATGTCATCTACATAGACTTCCACCGTCTTGCCTATGAGATCTCTGAATATCTTGTTCATCAGTCTCTGGTATGTGGCCCCCGCATTTTTCAAGCCAAAGGGCATCACCTTGTAGCAGTAGATTCTTTTTGGTGTTATGAATGCTGTTTTGTCTTCGTCAGGCCGGTGCATCGGTATCTGATTGTAGCCGGAGTAGGCATCCATAAAGCTAAGATACCGGTACCCTGCCGCTGCATCAACAAGCGCATCAATGTTGGGAAGGGGGTAGCAGTCCTTGGGGCATGCTTTGTTAAGATCAGAGTAATCCACACACATTCTCCATCTCCCATTGTGCTTTTTTACTAGAACTACATTCGACAACCAGGTCGAGTAGTCTAGTTCTTGAATAAAACCTGCTTCTAGAAGGCTGGTCGTTCGCTTGGCCACCTCCTCTGCTCTTTCTTGTGACATCTTCCTTCTCCTCTGAGCCACTGGTCGGGCTTCAGGCTTGACGCCCAGGTGGTGTGACATGAGATGAGGGTCTATGCCCGGCATGTCGGCTGGCATCCAGGCGAACAAGTCGCCATTGGCCCTGATCATTTCTACCAAAGTTTCTTTCAATTCGTGCGGGAGATTTCTATTCATGAATGTGAACTTTTCCTCTGTGTCCCCGACCCTGAACTTCTCTAGGTCCCCCTCTGGTTCGGGTCTGGGGTTGTCGTCTACCCGGGCATCCAGGTTGGCGAAGAACACCCCCGATGCTTCTTTGGACTTTTTCCTCAATGAGAGGCTGGCATTATCGCAAGCGACCACCGTTTCCAACTCTCCTTTTATGGACCCCACAGATCCGTTGTCCGTGATAAACTTCATCACTAGCAGCTTTGTGCTGATTATTGCTCCGACATCGTTGATGGTCTTTCTCCCTAATATGATGTTATAAGCTGTGGAGTCTCGCAGAACTACGAACTCGGCCATAACCGATCTCCGTCCCTGTTCTCCTCCCATGGAGGCCGGCAGGGAGATTATTCTGTCTGGCTTGATGAAGTGATTGCCTAGCCCTACGACACCGTGCTGGTGAGTCGTTAGGTCGGTGTCCCGCAGTCCTAATGCGTTGAAGTCGTTGCGAAACATAATGTTTGAGTCTGCCCCTGTGTCTATAAGGACCGTTTGACGAGGCTGGTTCCCACCCTGGCCGTGATGACCATGGGGGGGTTTCTAAGACCTCGTCAAACCATCGGTCTTCCGAGCCGAAAGAAATGGATGGGGCCCTTTTGGAGCTTTGTGAAGAGGAGGAGGAGATCGCTAGGACTTTGGCGTCTTTTTTGTGTGCTGATCTCGATCTTGGGGTCATGTTTCTCGCGGTTACCACATTCACTACGGTAAGACCGTGGTCCTCATCCCTTGGCTCTTGCCGCCGCTTCGCCGTTCGGGCCTTGTCTTTCCCATCGTGGTCGCAACCTCGTCTCCTCGGTTCCCTGATGAGATGGAAGAATTTAGCTAGTTTCTCGTCCCTGATTGCTTGTTCTAGTGCGTCCTTCAGGTCGAAACAGTCTTGCGTTTGGTGTCCGTAGCCCTTGTGGTAATCACAGTAGAGGCTCTTGTTCCCACCAGTTCGGTCCTTCAGCGGGCAGGGCTTTGACAAGATTCCCTTCTCAGCTATCTGTTGGTAAACCTCCATGATGGGGAGGGTGAGGAAAGTGTAGTTGGTGAATTTTCCCACACGAGGAAACGGCCTGGGTGCATTACTTGGGCCGCCGTCTCTAGCACGCTCCTTCTGTCTTTCTCCATTCTCGTGCTGCCTGGGTTGAGGGTAGGAGGGTTGCCGTTTGTTGGCGGCAACAACTCAGCTGACTTCCTCGTCATTAATGTATTCGCGGGTGATGGACGAAATTGTGATTCATACTTAAATTGTTGTTCGAAATTGATTCCCAGGTAATGGCTCCAAAAACTTGGTGCTCAATACCATGGTCTAAACATAATTTCACAACTTCGCTCAACTAACCAGCAAGTGTACTGGGTCGTCCAAGTAATAAACCTTACGTGAGTGAGGGTTGATCCCACAGAGATTGTTGGTATGAAGCAAGCTATGGTCATCTTGTAAATCTCGGTCAGGCGGATAATAAATGGTGATAGAGTTTTTGAATAATAATAATAATAATAAATAAACAGAAAATAAAGATAGAAATACTTATGTAGATCATCGATGGAAATTTCAGATAGGCGTATGAAGATGCTGTGCTCCTTCTGAATCTCTGATTTTCTACTGCCTTTATCCAATCCTTCTTACTCCTTTCCATGGCAAGCTGTATGTAGGGCATCACCGTTGTCAATGGCTACATCCCATCCTCTCAGTGAAAAAGGTCCAAATGCTCTGTCACGGCACGGCTAATCATCTGTCGGTTCTCGATCATGTTGGAATAGAATCCCTTGATTCTTTTACGATTGTCATCACGCCCAACAATCGCGAGTTTGAAGCTCATCACAGTCATTCAATCCTGGAATCCTACTCGGAATACCACAGACAAGGTTTAGACTTTTCGGATTCTCATGAATGCCGCCATCAATTCTAGCTTATACCACGAAGACTCTGATCTCACAGAATGGAGGGCTCGGTTGTCAGGAGAGGGCAACCATGCATCTTGCATCAGGAATCCAAGAGATACACACTCTAGCTTTCGCTTGTAGAACGGAAGTGGTTGTCAGGCACGCGTTCATAGGGACGGATGATGATGAGTGTCACGGATCATCACATCCATCAGGTTGAAGTATGAGTAGTATCTTAGAGTAGAAATAAGATTGAATTTGAATAAAAGATAGTAGTAATTGCATTAAAACTCGAGGTACAGCAGAGCTCCACACCCTTAATCTATGGTGTGTAGAAACTCCACCGTTGAAAATACATAAGTGATGAAGGTTCAGGCATGGCCGAATGGCCAGCCCCCAAAACGTGATCAATAGTCTCCTAAGATGAATAATGGAATAAAACCGAGACCAAAGATGTAACGTGGTCAAAAGACACTGAATACAATAGTAAAATGTCCTATTTATACTATACTAGCTACTAGGGTTTACAGAAGTAAGTAATTAATGCAGAAATTCACTTTCGGGGCCCACTTGGTGTGTGCTTGGGCTAAACTTGAGCTTTACACGTGCAGAGGCTTATTTTGGAGTTGAACGCCAAGTTGTAACGTGTTTTTGGCGTTCAACTCTGGTTCGTGACGTGTTTCTGGCGTTTGACTCTAGAATACAGCATGGAACTGGCGTTGAGTGCCAGTTTACATCATCTAATCACGAATAAAGTATGAACTATTATATATTGCTGGAAAGCTCTGGATGTCTACTTTCTAACGCCGTTGAGAGCGCGCCATTTGAAGTTCTATAGCTCCAGAAAATCTATTTCGAGTGAAGGGAGGTCAGAATCCAACAGCATCAACAGTCCTTTGTCAGCCTTCTTATCAGAATTTTGCTCAGGTCCCTCAATTTCAGCCAGAAAATACCTGAAATCACAGAAAAACACACAAACTCATAGTAAAGTCCAGAAATGTGAATTTAGCATAAAAACTAATGAAAACATCCCTAAAAGTAACTATATCCTATTAAAAACTACCTAAAAACAATGCCAAAAAGCGTATAAATTATTCGCTCATCAGCGGGCTACCGTTTGGATCTCATGCATCGTCTAGACTGGTCTTGTGGTGAGGTGCTTTCTGAAGTCCTCATTAAGGAGTCCATTCGTCAGGCAGAGACTGGCGACCGAGTCTGTTAACCACTCGATTTCCAAGCATTCGTCATTGAAACGATCTAGGTACTTCCTGGTTGTTTCGCCGGTTTTCTGAGTGACGCCGAGCAGATTGATCGGGTGTTTGGCCTTCGCGATTCTGGTGGTGAACTATGCTAAGAAGGCACGGCTGATATCCGAGAAGCCGGCCACGGATCCCTGCGGGAGGCTATTGAACCACCGTATCGCAGGGCCTGCTAGGGTAACCGGGAAGGTGCGGCACCTTACTTTGTCTCCCACTCTCTCCAGGTTCATTCGGGCCTCAAAGGCCGTGAGGTGCTCCTGCGGATCTTGGGTCCCGTCATACCTCATGTCCATTGGTTTGTCAAAGTGCTTTGCTAACCGAACCTCGAGGATGGAACGATGGAATGGGGTGGCGCCCATGATGACGGGTCGTCGTGTTCCCCTTGGCCTCTCTTCTCCGTTTTCGCGGTCTCGCCTCATGAAGCACGCTCGCTTACCTCGGGCGTAAATGATTGTGTCGTTTCGTCTCCTAGGGCGTTCCTGGTCCTCCCGGCTACTTCCCGATTCCGATATCGAGACGGGAGTATGTCGGGAGCGACTACTTCGGTGGGAGGTTCTCCCTTGACTTTCGGGGGACTAGGAGTAGTCGGGGTCGGAAGTCTCTTGGTGATGCTCCTGATCCGCTAATTGGTGTTCCAGGTTCTGCACCCTATGGCGTAGTTCTTGCATTATCCTAACGCTGTCGCTACCCGTTCCCCCGAAGGGGTGTCTTTCACGGGCTCTTGATTGTGGCTCGGTTCGTCGTGGAGGGGATCTTAACCGCTCGCGGGGGGAGGCAACGGAGGCTGCCCCCTCGCGGCCCGCCGCGCGGCCGTGGTCCCCTGGACCTTGCACGATCTCCATTCAGGCGTCCCCACAGACAGCGCCAATGTTCGGTATCTCGGGTACCGGACGGTTCGGGAGTGGTTCTCAGTTGATCCGGTGGGATGTAGCCTGAGGTCAGGTGGCGAAGGAGAAGTTGATGGACCGACGTTCCGAGCTCTCGATGTGAAGACACTCCGACACCCAAGTCAGTAGAGTGTGCAGGCGAAAAAGGGGGTAGAGTGGTGTATTACGTACCTTGGGGGAGGGGCAGGCCTTTCCCTATTTATACCGTGTCAGGGCCCACCTTCCTCGAAGCTTCCTCACAACTGCAGTGGAGAGCTGTCAATGACGCGTGTCTGGGTTGCTGAGTGAGCTGTACGTGCCCGACCGTTCGGATCGGGTCATCAGTGGGTCGGGTTGACCTGCAAATGGCCTGGGCTGGGCCAGGCCGTAACATTATTAAATAATTATATACTTTTAGATTTAATAAATATAAATTATGAATTTTGTTATATAAGGTAATGTTAAGTAAAATTCATAGTAGTTAGTGCATCGTTAAGATAATAAGATCACGTTATATATATCCAGTGGAAATGCGATGCAAACAAGAGCGGTGCCATGATTGTGTCGCGCTGGAAACAACAACTAACAAATATGATTAGTTTTAATTAATGATGTCATTTCTATATATCAAAATCCCCAGGTGTCCTTTGCCTCTAAATTATTTATTAATTATCATCGACAAACAATCCAAAACTTAAGCACGATAACCCTTAACATGCTCTCATTTAAATGATAATAAATCACATCCAGAACTTTCGTTCAAGTAAAGTATTAAAAAAAAAAAAGATACTAAGAAAATTCGTTGGTCAAACTCTAATTAGATAGACTGAGAGTTAAGGAAAGTTGAACTTGATTATTGCTTCAAGCAATAAGGATATATGTACATCTTTGTCCTTATAATCTGCCAAAACAATGTCTTCAAAGAAGAATTGTTGAACCTTTAAACTACAAACTTTCTAAGATTGATTCACACAATATGACAAACAATCTTATAATTTACAGGTGAAAAAAAAAGGTTCGCTTCTAATATTGCTATCTAAATTCTAAAGGGTTTCGCATACTATGATTAGTATTAGAGAGTTGAAGACAAAGCTTGATGGTGGTGCTCTCAGATGATTGACAAACTTCAATGCATTCTTCTAAATCATCATCACAGGTTAGTAGCACCCATTCATAATCATCATCCAAATATTTGACATCAAATTTGCTCATGTCACTTATGCAGAATCTCCTACCAACTTCTTGCACAAGATCTTCATAGCCCCAATTCTTAGGCATCTTGAACCTTGCTTTCTCATCCCCATATGTTACTTTCACTCTATAAGCTGCATCCTCCTTTTGAGTCCCTTTGCTTTTGGTTCTTGACAATGATCCATGGTGCCCATTTTGAACGTTATGTTGACCAAGTGTTTCTTGACTTTGCGATCTTGGCATGACTATTTTTACTCTATCTTCATTCAAGCTTTTCAATTCTGCTTCACTTCTTATCCTCTTCAACAAGCCATCGCCGCTAGAATTCTCTCCAACCAATAACACCATTTGATCTTTGCTACTATCAAAATTATTATTTGTGAGATGATGATTCTGTTGCTCAGCCATGCTGGAACATGGATGGCTAGAAATCGAGCTCTGGCTGCAAGAAGAGGACGGCGATTTTGATGCGCCTTCCGGACTCAGCGAACCAGGATCCGGCTGTATGCTTAGTGAGTTTGGATTATTATCACATTGCTTGAGATTTGAGAACAGGCTTGTTCCTGATAGATTTGGAGAAGCAGCTAAGTCTGGGAATTTTGAATAGAAGGAATCTATTTGGAATGCACCAGAAGCACCTTGGACTGAGTCGATTACAAGTTGAAGCTTCTGCAAGGAATGACCAACCTTCTTGATCTTCCTTGAAGGCCAACGTTTTATCCCATGTTGCCGGCAGATCCTTTTTAACGTTGTAGTACAAACTGCAAAGTAATGATTCCATAAGGACAAAGTACCATAAGATTTGTATTAACTAGAACAAAGGTGTAACACAAAATAATGTTCTTTGAGTACAAAAAATGAGTCGCGCAAACATTTTTCCATATGAATACAGCACTTACCACCAATGTTCTTTGCTGCATCTTTTAGGCTTCCAGCGAAGTGTTGGCGAAGAACTTGCAGAGTGATAGTCTTATCTACTTTGCTCTTCTTCTTGTCTCCGGTTTTACTTGACAAGTTCCCGACATTATAAGTAGAACACTCCCCATTAGAGTCAAGGTTCCCTTTCAAAACAGAACTCTCTTGCTGTTGTTGTCTTTGGTCGGAGAAACTCGTCCCCATAGTTTCACTTGATTTTTCTTGAGCACCCAATGAAGCAACAATTTGACTCTGCAGTGGTTCTGGCCACGCTGCAGCACTAGCAAAAGTGCCACTATCTTCATGAGCTATCACTTCTTCAACTGAAAAATCAGTTTCCTCCTCCAATTCCTTATCTGATATAACCCTCAAGCTATGGCAAACCCTTTGTATGATCAATGACAATGAAGTGAGCATCTTCTTCTGTTCATCATTGTCAATGCATTCCAAAGGCAAGAAGAACTCAAGAACAAAGTCATCTGAACTATTATAGATGCTTCGCAAGCGTATGGCGACTGCAGCGCGCAATCCAAACATCCTTGCATGATGAGAAAGTGGATAGTCTGTCTTGCTTAACAAAGTTATGTCGGGTGCGAAGCAAGGCTGATTCGTCATGAATGCTCCGCCGGCAACACCTTGGCCTTTTAACAAGTGATGCTCAGAGCATGCCTCATGAAAGACCTGGATTGAAGGGTCACCAACATAGCAAGCATGCTCCACTGGAGATATGCAGTGTGGATAGTTGTCTTCTGAGTGTCGGCATCCTTCTTTGCCTTGTTTGATGCATGGAATCCATGTCTGTGCCAATGGCAATTTGTGAATTTCACATGCAGATCTTAATACTTCTTGAATCTCAGGCAATGCAGTTTCATAGGACTTTTCACATGATGTATGCTGAAAATTAAAAAAAAATGGAACAGTTCAGTTATCATAAGGAAATTGAGAAGTTCAAGTTCATTAAAAATCTTTACTCTCAGATGATTTTTCTTTTTTTTTTTTTCCATTTTTACCTTCACATTCTGAATAGTTGGAAGTTTTGAGCTTGTAAGATTAACAGCCTGCAAAACAACAAATTTCCTCCAATAGTTAAAACTAACAAATGAATCTTATATTTGAATAGCTAAAATAGAAAAATTCAATCACAAGTAAACAACATCATATTTGTCATAAAAGTATCTGTTTGAAAAGGATGATATTGAAAGAAGAGTTTCATAGAAATTAATTATACCTCCAGAAATAGCAATAGCACGATGAAAGGAAAAAGCTAGCAAGCACAAGTTTCAAGTTTTCTTAGGATATTTACAACACAATAGAAGTTCATTATGCAAATAAAAGAGAACACATAAGGAAAGTTGAGGAGGAAAATTAAACCTCAAGTGCTTGGCAAACACTTTCAAGTTCAGGGCGATAGTTGATTTTCTGTTGAGTCATGACAACTTCAACAACACCTAAGCAATTCTTGCTACCTTGCTCAAAGATTGGAAGTGCCAATGATCCTCTCACATCATAGACTTGAGCATGGTCAACTCTTGGATATTCATAGCTCCTGAAGAATCTAACATCAGGAGTCCACTCAGGAACCTTCTCCTTGTAAACTCTCCCTGGCAATCCGGGCACCAACTCCTTCGAATCCTCCTCGGCAGAGAACTGGTACACCTCCGAGATTTCTCTGTACTTTGCAAGGTTCACAGACCTTGATTCAAGTGAGAATGGAAGCCCATTGGTTCTGAGAATCTGAGTGCCTCCTCTGTTCATAACTGGAATCCATATTTGTATAAGCATGTCTTTGTTTCTGTTCACATCTTTGATACACATGAGTGCCTTCAATAGCTTCTCAACGACATAAGATCCAGGTCCCGGATTAGAACTTGGTGCAATCCACCATCTTCTGAAAAACTCAGAAGGATTATTAGGATTTGGATTATTGTTTTCCACTGACTGATTCTCATAGTGATGATACTGTTGTTGCTGATTCCGGCTACAACTATTAGCAGCAACAACTAAGTCATGGCTAAAAGGTGGTGGTTGTTCTTGTTTTTCATGTTCTTGTTCTCGTTCTCGTGCTTGGGATTCAATTTGTTCAGTATCCAAGCAAGGCCAAGAGAATGGATCAAATATGGGGTTTGAAAAAGAAGGACTTGGCACATAGAAATCAGCAGATCCATCAGCAGCAGCAGCAGCAGAAGAAGAAGCTGCTAACCAGCAACCATCTACAAAGAGTTCGTTGATGTAATCATAGTCCACTGATATTGATGTTGTTGTTGTTGGAGGTGGTGCTGGTGGGGGTGGTAGTGGAGGAGGAGGAGGAGGAGGAGTAGGTTCCAGCATGGTACCTGATGATAACACTCCACCATCTCTCATGTTGGTGCTCCCAAAACAGATCTAACAAAACAATCTTTCTTGTCTTAAACAAAAACACAAGGTAAGAGGATTCGGCTTCGGCTTCGGCTTCTTCAGTCTTCAAACAGTTTCTTTCTGCCAAAAAAGTAGTCAAATAATGTCAGCAAATGAAAAAAACAAAAGTTGATGAATGAATCATGATTGTTTCTACTTTTTTCCTACTAAAAATCTGATGCAAGCTAAGGTCAAAGCAGCACATACATATATATAATTATATAAGTTTTGATTTATCAGAATGAAAACCAAAAAATGAAGAACAGAATAGATTCGAGGTTTGAAAAGAAAAACCTGGATGCAAAGTCTTAATCGACGAAGCAAAAGGGGAAACAAAAAGAAGAAAGTTGGAGGCGAAACATGGTGGCCATGCTCACCAAAAAAGAAAAGATTCTCCTCTATAACACTCAGAATATAACACTTTATGTGCAAGATTCCAAACTCTAGCTATAGTTGTTGTTGTTTCACTCAATCCTCACACACTCTCACTCACTGTTCTGCAATGTATTTGCAGATCTCACACTCGAACTGTTGTATGTTCAGAGAAAAAGAGAGAGAGAGTTGAACACTAGAGAACTGAAGAAGCTGAAACTGCACACTGACACTATTCAATAAACTGTTAAATACAATAACAGAAAGAAAAAGAAACTAACCACTCACTCCACTACCTTAAGAATAGGACTCCACTTCCTTAAAACTAGAAACTAGCTGAACAAAAAAAAATTAACTTGCCTCTGAGGCCACTAATGACTTTGACCCTATTAACTGAATCATACACATAAGCATAAAACAGAAATAAATAAATATCAGGTCCTAATACATTATCTAACATTTCTCCTCCTTGGATTAGAGACCTGGACACATTCCAACTTCATGAATCAATTGACTAAATCGACTAACAGCAAGAGGCTTGGTGAAGACATCAGCTATCTGATTATCTGTCTTGCAATACTTCAGCTCCACCTCTTCCTCCTGTTGTACTTCACGCAGATAATAGAATCTCAGCTTGAAGTGTTTAGTCTTGCCATGAAAGACTGGATTCTGAGCAATTGCAATTGCAGCTTGATTGTCCACATACAACACAGTTGATCTTTTCTCTTGCAGCCCCAAATCACAGAGTAACTTCCTGAGCCATACTGCATGCTTTGCAGCTGCAGTTGCAGCCACAAATTCAGCTTCAGCTGTAGACTGTGCTACAACTTCCTGTTTCTTTGAGCTCCAGGAAAAACAACCTGATCCAAGTGAAAAACAGAAACCCGTTGTGCTTTTCATGTCTTCCACCGAACCACCCCAGTCACTATCTACAAAACCAACCAGCTTCATCTCAGGAACTGCTTTGAATTTCACACCATAACTTTGAGTCCCCTTTAGATATCTCAACACCCTTTTTGCTGCAGTAAGATGTTCCTTAGCTGCACAATGAAGGAACCTCGATAGAATACTCACTTCATACTGAATGTCAGGCCTAGTAGTTGTTAAATACATTAGACAGCCTACTAGACTTCTGTACTCATTCTCATGCTCAGAATCCTGCACATTACTCTTGCTTAACTTCTCTTTCTGATTAACAGGAGTAGTGACTGTCTTGCATTCTCCCATTTCAAACCTCTTTAGGACCTCTCTGATGTACTTTTTCTGACAGATGAATATCTCACCTTCTTTTTGCTGAATCTCCATGCCAAGAAAGTAAGACATTCTCCCCAAATCTGTCATCTCAAACTGCTTCATCAGTCCTACCTTCAGCTTCACTATCTCACTCTCCTCCTCTCCTGTAACAAGCAGATCATCGACATAGATAGACACCACCACAAGGCCTCTCTCACTCCGTTTGTAGTACAGAGTGACTTCACTTAGACTCTTCTGGAACCCAAGCTGATGCAGATAACAATCAATTTTGCTATACCAAGCCCTGGGAGCTTGTTTCAACCCATACAAGGCTTTCCTCAGCTTATACACTTTGTCTTCATGGCCTTTAACAACAAATCCTTCTGGTTGGTCTACATAGATGTCCTCAGATAGGTCACCATTTAGGAAAGCTGATTTCACATCCAGCTGATAGATGGTCCACCTTTTCTGTGCAGCAACAGCTAGTAGCAATCTGATGGTATCCATGCGAGCAACCGGAGCAAAAGTTTCAGAGTAGTCCACCCCACTCACTTGAGCATATCCCTTCACAACCAACCTGGCTTTATACTTGTTCACAGTGCCATTTGGGTTCAATTTTGTCTTAAAAACCCATTTGACACCTATAGTCTTCTTGTGATCAGGCTTAGATACAAGTTGCCATGTGTTGTTCTTGTTGATCATGCTCAGTTCTTCTTTCATAGCTGAGGCCCACTCCACACTTCCTTTTGCTTCCTCAACTGTTCCTGGTTCTAGGAGAGCCACATTACATCTGGCATAGACCTCTGCCAGTGGTCTTGTACCTCGCATAGGCAAACTATCAATCAATTCATCTTCAATCAGCTCACACTCATTCTGTAGATCTGCTTCCTCATTTAACTCATCCTCATTCTGCACATTAGCTTCAACTACAATATTGTCAGCCATTTTCTTTTCAAATACTGCCCTCTCCCAATTTTTATCTTCACAAAAAATCACATCTCTACTCACAGTAATCTTTTGTGCATCAGGACAATACACTCTATAGGCTTTAGACTGAGAACTATACCCTACAAAGATACCAGCCTCACCTCTATGATCAAGCTTGTCTCTACTGACTGAAGGAGTCAAGTAATAGCATAGACAACCAAATGTTCTTAGTCCACTAACCTTTGGTTTGTACCCGTGCCATGCCTCGAATGATGTCTGCTTGTTGAGAGCTTTGGTTGGTAACCTATTCAACAAGAAGACAGCAGTATTTACTGCTTCTGCCCAGAAGCTCTTGGGTAGTTGTTTGCCTTGTAGCATACATCTTCCCATCTCCACAATGCTTCTATTTTTCCTTTCACTCACCCCATTTTGTTGGGGAGTGTAAGGAACTGTAAACTGCTGCTTTATGCCAGAGTCCTCACAGATGGCTTTGAACCTTTTTGAGGTATACTCACCACCATTATCACTCCTCACTGTCTTTATTTTACAATTTGCTTCATTCTCCACCTCTTGTTTGAACCTCAGAAATACTTCATCAACTTCTGATTTTTGTTTGAGAAAGTAGACCCAGCAAAATCTTGTGCAGTCATCAATGAAGGTCACAAAGTACTTGCTTTTGTTCAGTGACTCCTCAGGCATAGGCCCACAAACATCTGAGTGAACCAGTTGAAGCTTCTTCTTGGCCCTCCATCTTGTTTTCTGGAATGGCTTCCTTACTAGCTTCCCTTGCAGACATACTTCACAATCAGACACTTCACTTCCCAACTGAGGCAAGTCTTCAACTAAACCATGCCTCTGCATAAACTGCAATCCCTTATAGTGAAAGTGACCCAACCTTCTATGCCACAACTCCTCCTGACCCTGCACACATGCCATAGCTTTGCTCTCTTTGCTTGCAGGATCGAATGCAAATGTTTTGTTCTGCATAGGGATCCTAAACAAGAGTTTGCCCTCCTCATCTGCAATAGCACATTCATTCTTATCAAACACAATCTTCATGCCCTTCTCAACTAACTGTCCCACACTCAGAAGATTCTGATCTATCTTGGGAACATAGTAGACATCAGACATCAGCTTCACTCCTCCAGGGCCTTCAAGTAACACATTGCCTCTTCCTTCAACCTCTAGATGATCACCATTCCCAATTCTCACTCTAGTATTGACTGATCTGTCAATATTAGTGAAAATTGCCTCATTTCCTGACATGTGATTGGAACAGCCACTGTCCACCAGCCATCCATCACGTGAGACTTGAGACACAAAGCCTGAAGCAGCAAACAATTGCTCCACTTCACCTGCAGCTGCTTGAGCCTCTCCTTGTTGAGAGCTCTTTTCTTTGCAGATTCTCTCTATGTGCCCCATCTTCCCACACTTCCTGCAGACTACATTTGGTCTTCTCCAACACCTAAAGAAAGGATGACCTTTCTTTCCACAGTGTTTGCAGGTTTCATCACTCCCTTTCCTCACTTGTGCATCACTTGAACTGAAACTGGTCTGTTGAGCACCAAACTGCTTGCCTTGCTTCTTCTTCTCACCACTTCCATGCTTCACCCTAGCCTGCATTGCACCTTCAACTGGCTCATCTCCTCTCCTCAGTACCCTCCTTTGTTCTTGTGCTTGAAGAGCACTAACTGCTTCAGCAAATGGCATCTCTGAGATTTCTCTTGTGTTCTCAAGAGATGCTATAGTAGCTTCAAATCTTTCAGGTACAGAACACAGGAGTTTCTCGACAAGTCTTTCCTCTCCAAGATCAGTACCCAACAGTGCCAATTTATTGGTTAAGTCTAGGAGTTTATTAGCAAATTCTTGAACTGATTCATTTTCCTTCATCTGCACTCTTTCTAGCTCCCTTTTAAGGTTCATTGCTTTCATTCCTTTAATCTTCTTATTGCCCTCATATTCTTTCTTCAAAAAATCCCAAATATCTTTTGCAGATTCTAGACTCATAATCCTATTAAAAATAATAGGAGTAACAGCAGCATAGAGACTAGATCTTGCTTTGGCTTTTCTAGTCACACGTTCTTTGTGGAGCTTTTGTTGATTTGCAGTTGGATTGGCAACCAATGGAGGCACCACGTAGTCATCCTCCACTGCCTCCCACAGATCAGCTCCTTCAAGGAATGCTTTCATCCTCACTTGCCAGACATGATAATTGCTCCCATCAAGAATTGGAGGAGCAATGCCTGCTAGCCCAATAGTTGTTGATGAAGCTTCCATCACCACAGCCCTTAAGATACTTAAGGCTCTTGATACCAATTTGTTGTTGTTTCACTCAATCCTCACACACTCTCACTCACTGTTCTGCAATGTATTTGCAGATCTCACACTCGAACTGTTGTATGTTCAGAGAAAAAGAGAGAGAGAGTTGAACACTAGAGAACTGAAGAAGCTGAAACTGCACACTGACACTATTCAATAAACTGTTAAATACAATAACAGAAAGAAAAAGAAACTAACCACTCACTCCACTACCTTAAGAATAGGACTCCACTTCCTTAAAACTAGAAACTAGCTGAACAAAAAAAAATTAACTTGCCTCTGAGGCCACTAATGACTTTGACCCTATTAACTGAATCATACACATAAGCATAAAATAGAAATAAATAAATATCAGGTCCTAATACATTATCTAACAATAGTGAGTGAATTGAAGGAATCTTTTTTTCTATGCGGTTCCTTTGTATGAAGATGAAGAAAGGAGGGTCCTCCGGCAAGGTAAAAGCGAAGATAGAAGAAGGGAATAACTCACCATGTAAAGATTCTTGAAGATACTCCAAGTTCTGGTTTTTATTATTTTATTTTATATTTGGTGCTGTGCACTCTTTTATAATTGTCAAGTTCATGCTGATGTCAATAATAATAATAATAATAATAAATAAGTGGAGGTGAGGAGTAAGGAAGCAACAAACAAGAAATGCAAGAAATTTATTTAATTAAATAAAATAGGAGATGGTGGGTTGATGATGAATATTGATGGATTCTTAGGAGGGACCCACCGTGACACAAGAATGAACCTTGTCCTGTGTGTGTCTAAAAATGATATAAATAATTAGTTTAGTTTAGTTTAATTTTAGGGATACAAAATAACAATTCAAATAAAATTGAAGTGTAATGGTAATAAATAGAAGATAGATGTTGACATGTATGAGTGAAATGAAGGAGGGGGCATTGGAAAGTATGTGAGGGAGAAAGAAATCATGGAATGCTGATGATTCCAACCAACTGAGAAGAAGAATGAAGATACTGATAACCGATGCTACCAATGATGGGTCCCACTCATTGGAACTCTCGCTCTCTTTTTGAGGTAAAGTCAAACTCAAACCTCCCCCATCAGCACACAAACATCCCTTAACTTTGTTCTTTCCTTTTTCTCCCAGTAGTTCTATCATTTGAACGTACTCTAATTTGATTCATTGACTTATCTATAATAATATATAAACGAAATGTGAAAAAATGTGGTGTCTAATTTTATATATGAATTTTTATTTATTTCTTTTTAATATTTTAATTTTATTCTAAAAATATTGAATATTTTTTATTTTATTTAATATCTAATAAATTTAGATTTTAATATTTTTTTATTATTTTTGTCATGATTGAATTAACTAATTCCATTGTAAAATTGATAATTTTAGTTTCTATTATAATAACTATTTTTTTACTATAATACTAAGTATTGGACATTTTTTATTTAATTTATATTGAACTTAACATTTTATTTTGTTTAATTTATAACAATATATAAAGAAAATTTTCTATACTAATATATGAAGGGAATACGGGAATTTGGTGTCCAATACTTTCTTTCCATTTTACACATGCACTATAGCCCAAAATCATATGCAGTTATTCCTATCATGGAATAGTTTCTATTATGATGGAGTCAGTTTGTATGTGTAGTTATTGTTATTTTTACTATCCCATGCATATTGTTAGTACTCTCTTATATCATTATTATCATTATCCTTTTTCTTTGTATTTTTATTTTTACTCTTTTCTAATTTTTTGTTCTATTTATATAAACTTAGATGTTTCACTACAAAATTCTACACGTATAACTACAACAAAGAATAAATATGGATAGCAAACTTCTTTCTTTTAAAAAACGAAAAAATGAGCGAAAGAGAGAGTGCACGTGAGGGGGTGAGGGGAAACACGAGGAGAAGAGTTTGAGTGGGTGTGCTTTCAGTGATAAAGAGGCTCTTTTTTTAGATGATTTTCAGAAGGTTCCTAAGATCTTTTTTCAAGATAACGTTATTGGTACAATAAGGTTGAAGTACTTTGCACTTGTCGGATCATTACCAGAAGATGGTATTGCGACGATAATAAACAAGCAAGGTGATTCTCAAGCATAAGCTTTAGCATAGAGGTGAAGACCTATTTGGCCGAACCTTATAGAGAAGCCCTGGTGATCAAGGTCCTGGGCAGGAAGTATAGCTACACAGCTCTGTCTCATAAGCTGAAGGTAGTATGGCGCATCAAAGGAGGTTTCACTTTGCTAGATGTGAAATTTAGGTACATTCTGGTGAAATTAGATGTCGCTGAGGATCGTGAAAAGGCCATGCTTAATGGGCCTTAGCTGATCGAGGGTCACTATGTCGCGATAAAACCATAGGATGTTGATTTTCGACCCGAACAATCTTTCGATTCTATGTTAGTTTGGATTCGAGTCTCCAATCTCCCAATCTAGTGTTATCAAGAGCAGGCAATGCTACGTATTTCAACTACAATAAGAGTCCTGGTAAAATTCGATTTGGCCACCAAACTGGCAAAGAGGGGGAGATATGCATGTACTTGTGTTCAAATAAATTTAGAATTGCTGGTGATCAAGAATATCATAGTAGAGGGTGTCTTTTACGATGTGGAGTATGAAAGTCTAACTTTACTTTGTGAATTTTGTGCAAGATATGGCCATAATAAATCTCAATGCTTAGGTAGGATTCTCAAGAAAGAGAAGATGGTTGAATCTATTCAAGGGGAGGCACAAGGCGGCGACAAGTTAGATCCGAAAATTCAAAATTCAGGTGAAATAGAAACTGTTGATCCGACCGATAATTTAGGCAATGATAACGACACTAATTTGCGTACAAAATCTGGAGATGATTTCGTGTGGAACGAGGCCAATGGCAATGAGTCATGTGAAGAGGGGGAAACGGACTGACATAAGGTGCTGAAGAAAGGAAAAGTTAAATTGGGCCACAATTTAATAATGAAGGCCCAAGGTTTCAATCAAACCCATTTTGGGTCGGGTGACCACCAGAGGTCCAAACCTCAGCTTTTACGAGGATTCAGAAAGCAAAGAGTCCGGATTGGGCATGAGGCAACCCAGTAGCATGCACTATCATCTACCCATATGCCAGCAACGAGAAGGCCCTCCATCAAGAAATGTCTGCATTCGGCATCCTTGCAAAATTTGCCGGTTGGAGGCGCGGCAGGGGATGCTCTGGTCCTTGAGAGTCCAACCATGATTTAGCCTGAGAAGGGAGTAATGGTGCCGCTAGTTCTTGTGAGTGGGGTCCAAGATTTTGGCATTCCATCAATGTCTAAAAAGGTGGGTATAAGGAGGTACGGAGAGCGCTGCACTGCCACTAATCTCGTCGATTGTAGCTTGGGATAAATGTGCATCATAATGAAGTAACAGGCAGTAGTTCATGGAGGCCTGAGTTGTTCTGTTTCAGGGGACAAGTCTTCTACTGAGGTTGGTAGTGCAAGTTAATTTCACCTTTTTCTTGATATTCTCTTATTAATTATATTTAATGGATAGTTTAAATATCTTAATTTGGAATATTAAGGGTGCTTCTAATAAGTTAGCCTATGTGAATTGTAAGGAGCTTGTTAGAAAATTTAGAATTTTTTTTTAATTGTGATTGAGACTTATTCTCCCTTTCAACATTTAAAACTGTTCTAAAAAAGACTTAGTTACTATCCTATGGGTATAGAAAAGGCAGTTGGGCATAAGGGTGGTATCTAGTTCCTTTTTGCAATGCAAGGTACTGATGCCAGGGCATTTTGGCCAGTTTCACTGACCTTTTCTTTACTGTTTTTAGGTAATTTCATGCATTTTCTTAGAAAATAAGTTAGTTTTGGGCAGATATTCACTCAGACCTTGATTCAAGCATACATTGTGCATTTTACATTATTTCATGAGGATTTTGCATGATTTTAATGACAAAATTGTATATTGCATTACCCATGACTTGGACTAGAACCTTGATGCACTCTATTGCTTGATTTCAGGACCAAAGAAAGCAAGGAATGGGAGGTAACTTGCAAAGTTAAGGAGAAAAGTGATTGCCAAAAACACTCTCAAAAGCCATCAATGCCCACGTTAAAGAGTCACGTTAACTAAGTTAACGTGAACTCTAACGTGGAGAAGAAAAGTTGAGCCAACGTTAGTGACACTCAACATGGTCACTAACGTTGGCAATTGCTCAAAAATGGCCACGTTAGAAGCCACGTTAAC
>NC_029779.3:3772723-3773728 GCF_000817695.3 Arachis duranensis | reverse complement strand
AGAGTTGTCGACAACGTTAGTGACACTCAACATTGTCACTAACGTTGGAGCAACCACACAACCCCCAAGAGCCACATTAACTTCCACATTAACTTGGTTAACGTGGAAGCTAACGATGAGGAATGAAGAATGAGCCAACGTTAGTGACACTCAACATTATCACTAACGTTGGGATGGCTAGAAATGGCCACGTTATAAGCCACGTTAACCTAGTTAACATGGGCTCTAACGTGAGACCTAGGGGCACACTTGAACGTTAGTGACAATGTTGAGTGTCACTAACGTTCTCGAAGGTTGGCAAAAGCCACGTTAGAAGCCACGTTAACCTAGTTAACGTGAGCTTTAACGTGAAGCAAGAAGGGGCACACTTGAACGTTAGTGACAATGTTGAGCGTCACTAACGTTCTCGAAGGCTAACAAGGCAACGTTAAAAGCCACGTTAACCCAGTTAACGTGGGCTTTAACGTGAGGCAAAGGGGTGCATGGCAACGTTAGTGACAATGTTAAGTGTCACTAACGTTCTCGAACTTGTAATTTCACTAAATGTTAAATACCCCTAACGTCTTGAGTTAAAGTCTATGCCCACTTCACACTATCTCTCTGCAAGTAAGCCAAGCCCAATTGAAGAAAGGAACTACTTCAAGCTCAAAGATCCAGAGGCCCAAGACTTGAAGAGCTAACTAGAAGCTGAGAAGAGTAGTATATATAGGAGGAGCTTTCTGGAGGAGCTAGGGAAATAGAGAGGAGCTTTTTGGAGGAGCTAGAAAAGAGAACTACTCTTTGTATTTACTTTCTAGGCACTTCTAGCTTTATCATGTATTCTCCATCTTTGCTTTTGATTTCTAGAGCTATGAACAACTAAACCCCTTTCATTGGGTTAGGGAGCTCTGTTGTAATTTGATGGATCAATACTAATTTTCTTATTCTTCTTCTATCTTTCCTTTTGATTTTACTTGAAAGCTTTCGATCTTCATCCAATTGGATAGCTATCTTGGAAAATAAGCC
>NC_029779.3:3771316-3772427 GCF_000817695.3 Arachis duranensis | reverse complement strand
TTACTTGACGACAAATTCGGTACACTTGCCGAATGGAAATTTGTTGAGAGACAAGTTTTACCCCGATCAAGTTTATGGCGCTGTTGCCGGGAATTGATTGTGCATCGACAATGATTACATTAGAGGATCACTAGATTGAGCATTTGTATTTTGTTTGATTTGATTTTCTGTTTGGTTAATTTGCTTTCCGTCTTAGTTTAATTCTTCCCCTCCCCTGTTTCTTAGTTTTTCTTTGCTATTTACAATTCAGTTCACTAACCCACTAACTGTTTGATATATTACATCACTGACACTAACAAGTAATTTTAACAAGATATTTTCTGCATTGCTTTTCTTTGCTTGTACTCTGTGGGTTTGTATGACAGGGAGAAGAAGTGGAGCTTCAACTTCCTTTGATTCTGAACCTGAGAGAACCTTCTTAGGATTAAGAAGGGAGGCAAAAGAAAAACGTGTGGTTGGTGCTGAAGAAGAAGAGGAACACTTTGAAGAATACTTTGAAACAACCATGAAGGACCATCGTGAGGAAGAGGTTCACAACCATGGTGGAGGAGGTAGAGCAAATCCTGGTGGGGAAGATAGAAGAGTCTTTGGCTCTTATATCAACCCAAACCCAGGGAATTGCGGAAGTAGCATCCAAAAACCAACCATCCATGCCAACAACTTTGAACTAAAGCCACAGCTCATCACCCTCGTTCAGAACAATTGCTCGTTTGGAGGAGGTGTCCAAGAAGACCCCAACCAACACTTAAGCACATTCCTGAGAATATGTGACACAGTGAAGTCCAATGGTGTTCAACCAGACGTCTATAGACTGTTGTTGTTCCCATTCTCTCTCAGAGACAAGGCAACCAAGTGGTTGGAGTCTTTTCCAAAGGAGAGCTTGACAACTTGGGATGATGTTATGAAAAAATTCTTGGCAAGATTTTACCCCCCTCAACGAGTCAATCAGCTGAGAGCTGAGGTCCAAACTTTCAGGCAACAAGATAGTGAGACTCTATATGAAGCATGGGAGAGGTTTAAAGACCTAACAAGGAGATGTCCATCTGATATGTTCAATGAATGGGTGCAGCTACACATCTTCTATGAAGGACTGTCATATGAATCAAAGAAG
>NC_029779.3:3769696-3770855 GCF_000817695.3 Arachis duranensis | reverse complement strand
AACAACAACACAGCTCCCCAACAATTCACACAGAGGACATACCCACAAAACCACATCAATACATCTCACTCTTCTACCTCTACCCCCAACATACCATCATTTGATGACAGAATCTCTAAGATTGAAACCTTACTTGAAAGCATATGCAAATACATTCAAGACAATAAGGTGTTCAAAGAGGAGGTGAGAGCCAGTATGAAGAATTGGGGGGAAGCAATCAAGAAGCTGTAATTCCAAGTGGGATATTTGTCTGAGAAGATGCCCAGACCCACTGATAGCTTCCCAAGTGACACGGAGAAGAATCCGAGAGGTGAAGCGAAGAAAGTAAGATGGGAAGATTGCAATATGGTCACTACAAATGACAAGGAGACTGAAGACAAGCCAAGCAAGCTGTCAGAACAACTTGAAAATACCTTAGTAGAGAAGGAGAAGAAAGACCAACAAGAACCAGAAATCTCACAACAGGAGCTGCTGAGACTATATGCACCATTTCCTCAACTGCTAAAGGGTGCTGTGGGAAAGAGAATGTACTCAAGGTTCTTAGACTCGTTTGCATCTTTGAATGTGAACATACCATTCAAGCATTACTGATGAGCGGATAATTTATACGCTTTTTGGCATTGTTTTCATATAGTTTTTAGTAAAGTTTAAGCTACTTTTAGGGATGTTTTCATTAGTTTTTATGTTAAATTCATATTTCTGGACTTTACTATGAGTTTGTGTGTTTTTCTGTGATTTCAGGTAAATTCTGACTGAAATTGAGGGACTTGAGCAAAACTCTGAAGAAGGCTGACAAAAGGACTGCTGATGCTGTTGGAATCTGACCTTCCTACACTCGAAATGGATTTTCTGGAGCTACAGAACTCCAATTGGCGCGCTCTCAACGGCGTTGGAAAGTAGACATCCAGAGCTTTCCAGCAATATATAATAGTCCATACTTTATTCGAAGAATGACGACGTAACTTGGCGTTGAACGCCAAGTACACGCTGCTGTCTGGAGTTAAACGCCAGAAAAACGTCATGATCCGGAGTTGAACGCCCAAAACACGTCATAACTCGAAGTTCAACTCCAAGATAAGCCTCAGCTCGTGGATAGATCAAGCTCAGCCCAAGCATACACCAAGTGGGCCCCGGAAGTGAATTTATGCATCAATTACTT
>NC_029779.3:3768290-3768633 GCF_000817695.3 Arachis duranensis | reverse complement strand
CCGGGGATTGTTCGAGTATGGACAACTGACGGTTCATCTTGTTGCTTAGATTAGGTAATTTTCTTTTCAAAAATCTTTTTCAAAATTTTTCTTTTATTCTTTCGTTTTTCCAAATTGTTTTTCGAAAAAAAATTAATAAAAATACAAAAAAATTAGAAAATCATAAAAATCAAAAATATTTTGTGTTTCTTGTTTGAGTCTTGTGTTAATTCTTAAGTTTGGTGTCAATTGCATGCTTTTAAAATTTTTCTTGCATTTTTTCGAAAATCCCATGCATTCATAGTGTTCTTCATGATCTTCAAGTTGTTCTTGACAAGTCTTCTTGTTTGATCTTGATGATTTC
>NC_029779.3:3754711-3755048 GCF_000817695.3 Arachis duranensis | reverse complement strand
TGAAGAGCTTCTCTCAGTTCAGAGTCAAGAAGAGCCCACACAGTCAAGCTCTAAGTTTGGTGTTGTGAGGCCACAACCAAACTCTAAGTTTGGTGTCCAAACCCCATATCCAAACTCTAAGTTTGGTGTTAGGACTAGACAACATTGACTTGATTGCTCTGTGGCTCCATGAGAGCCACTGTCAAGCTATTGACATTAAAAGAAGCGCTTGTTGGGAGGCAACCCAATTTTATTTATCTAATTTTATTTTATTTTCTTTCTTTGTTATTTTTGTGTTTAATTAGGTACATGATCATGAGGAGTCACGAAAAAAATCAAAAAAATTAAAAACAGAGTC
>NC_029779.3:3708757-3750677 GCF_000817695.3 Arachis duranensis | reverse complement strand
TTAAAACATTTGCATGAATTTGGCTAGAATTAACATGTTCCTTGATATCATCATGCATGGAAACAAAACTCATAAAAGGACTTGTTTATTTAGAGAAAATGAGTGAAATTAAGCTAAAACTAACTAAACTAACTAACTAATAATGCAAGTATGCATTTGCATCACCCTTCCTAGCTACGGCCAAAGCACTCATATATGTGGAAAAAGGGGAGCTAATATTGAGGATCCATGATGAAGGGCTCATCTTTAATGTCTTCAAACTCTCACAAGAAGTAGACCAAGAGCACAAGGAACCAAGTAAAGACCATGATGAGATGCTAAAGGAGGAAGCAAGCACTGAAGCACACCCAACCTATCTGGAGACTCCTTTGGTTGATAAACAAGGGAAACAACAACTACCACAGCTCAAGGAAAAGTTAGAAGAACCTAAACCTCTAGAGGCATGTGAAGACAACATCACAAATCCCTTAGAAAAAGAGGTCATCAAGAGCAAGACAATATCAAAGGACACAAAGAAGAAGGTACCAAGGAAGTGAAGGAACAAAAAGATCCCTACGGAAGACTTCTCTCTAGGAGATAGAGTGATCTCAGCTTACTTTCCAGATATCCCCCCTAATCTCCCTACTGTACCATCTCAGTTACCTAAGGTCTTCACCATCAACAGAGTTCTTTCTTTGGAGCATGTAGAGATCATTGATACAACCAATGGATACAAGTCCACTGCCAGAGGAGAAGACTTCAAGCATTACCAACCACCATAATAAGGGGGTAACGTCAAGCTAGTGACGCTAAAGAAGCGCTTCATGGGAGGCAACCCATGTTTTACATGCTTTCAGAAGTAGTGAATAAATCAATATTCATGAATTTCAACCAAAAAATTGACAAACACGTGTAAAATTTTTATATGCAGAATATAGTGAAGAACAAGTTTGGTGTTCAAAGCATTATTCTTAAAGCTTTGAACGCAACTTTTCATCACAGTGCTCCAAACTAAGTTTGGTGTTACACTATGGTGCCACCAATTTGCATATGAAGATACACAGTTAGTCAGTTAGTGGAATTCAGGAATAAACAAATTCTTTTATTATTCAAGCTGTAGATGTTAAAGCATTTTTGTTTCTTTTATAAAAATAGTTCTTACTCTTCTTATTTCATCTTTATAGGGAAAAGAAAGGAGCATTGAGGAGATTGATAGGACAAGTGAAAAGAAATGGTTCAGCACTTTATGAAGAGATACACACACACGTGACTCAAAGAAGAATGCATTGGAAAATGTTGCCATGCAACATGGAAGAAAGAGGAACCTTGATGACCGAACCAATAACCACAATAAAGTGGTGATCCTTGTCCATGATCATGCATAACCCCAACCGTCCATCGAGCGACAAATCCATCAATCCACACCATCCATTCACTTACAACTTCCCTATATAAGTAGCCCTTGTTCCGTACCCAGCCTTAACTTTCCTCACACACTCTTCATACATATTCATTTCGAAACGCAACACTTCTTACCTCATTACAAACGCTCCCTCCCCCTCACTCTCTTCATTGCCATAAAACCCTAAATAACCAGAAGTCTCCACAACCTTACCACCTTCACATAAGAATTATCATTCATGGCATCCTCAAGTGCCAAGAGAAGGAAGGGAAAGGAACCCATGGAGGAACACCCGTATGATGAGAAGAGGTTTAGAAGCTTGCATCATGCATTGGAATACGGGTGGATGGTTGGTAAGGAAATCATCTATGAGTTGGGATTTCAAGTTAGGAAGAGTGAGTGCTCGGAAATCTCAGAGAAGGTAGAAAGGAGAAGATGGGAGCTCCTCACTGACCTGGTCACTAAGGTAAATGCAAACCTCATAAGAGAATTTTATGCAAATGCAGTCCGGTATGATAAAAAAGATGAGTCGTATATAAGCTTTGTGAGAGGAAAGATGGTGGATTTTGGTCCCATGAGTGTAATGAGGGCATTGAAGCTACGGTCTATACCATTTGAAGAAGAAAGTTATCACTCAAGGATGGACAACAACCCCAATTATGACCAGATCCTGCGAGACCTTTGTGTACCCGGAGCTGACTGGGAAAGGGGCGCGGGAAATAAGCCAAAATTCATCAAGAGAACAGATCTCACTCCTGAAGCCAAAGGGTGGTTTGAGCTAGTGAGGAGGTCTATCCTCCCAGCTGCAAACAACTTGGAGGTGAATTTGGAAAGAGCAACAATGGTGCATTGCATACTCAAGGGACCATAGCTTTATCTTTATGTTTTATTCGTATATCATCATTCATATCCATTTGAGTCTGCCTGACTAAGATTTACAAGGTGACCATAGCTTGCTTCATACCAACAATCTCTGTGGGATCGACCCTTACTCGCGTAAGGTTTATTACTTGGACGACCCAGTACACTTGCTGGTTAGTTGTACGAAGTTGTGTTTATGCCATGGTATTGAACACCAAGTTTTCGGATTCATTACCGGGGATTATTTGATTTGTGAAAAGTATTGATCACAATTTCGCGCACCACTAACCAAGGATTCAAATTAAGGATATTATTATTTTTCACTTAGAGTTAATGATGTGCTAAAGTAAAGAACAAAAGGGGTGAAATAGACTCAACATTGGTTTGCAAAGAATAATGAAAAAGGTAAGGCCATATGAGTATGTAAGCTCAGTGAAACAAAGGCCTCAATTATATAAATACATGCATACATCAAATATTGGAAATGTAGACCCAAGTAAGACAAAGATCACAATTTTGGAAAGAACAATACACACTAAAACAGAATATTGGTTGATAAAATGCAACCAATCAAGTAGGCTCAAAATTTCACTGATTTTGTGTGTTCGAGCTCTAAAACTATGTTCCAAATTAAATGTCCTCAAACAAGTTTAACAATAAATTTTAATTTAAATTAGTGAAATGTTATAAAATAATTTCTTGGAAAAGAATTCATCACTTCAACCAAGTAGTACATACGTACAAGCAATTAACTATACATGCAATCTACTATGCAATGCAACAATTAACTAACAAAGAAAATTAAACATTGGTGTTGAAACAGGAAGTAGTTACCTATAGAAGTCGGTATCGACCTCCCCACACTTAAAGTTTGCACCGTCCTCGGTGCATGAAAAGATATGCAAGTGGACGGGGGTTGTGAGCTACAACTGTTGTGCTTTCTCCAAAGAATTAATGTGCGGAGGGACTTGTTTGTCGCTCTATTCGAAAGCCTTTCCGTTCCTCGATGGCCATCCTGAAAGAAGAGAACAAGGAAGAAGAATAACCCACAAACAAAAATTTACAAACAAAAAAAAATCTAGGTGGGAAAATGCCAAAGAATAATGAGTTTCTCAACGACATGGTAGATACAACATGCAAGTGAGAAAATAATATAGGTGAATGGCATATCAATTAGCACTTGATGCAAGAGGAAAGTCGAAGCATAAGTAAATGAAAAGAATACTCGGAAGCATCAAGTTTAAATAAGAAAGAGTGGGTCATGAAAGATAATATGAGTTCATATCAATGCACAAAGGATGCAAGAGTCAACTAAGATTAAGCATTGACATAAAAATTTCATTACCCAACAATACCAAACAAGTCAAGAAACACTAAAATAATCCAAGAAATTCTCAACAATTGAGTAGGAGAATTCCACACCGATGTTAAAATAAGAAACTTAGAAAAGAACATAAGAACAAGCTATAAAAACAAAATTGAAGTGCAATGAATAAAACTATGCGAATTCAATAAACAAAAGAAAATAAAAGATGAGAAAAAATGAAATTATTTATTTATTTATTTATTTATTTTTATATTTTATTTTATTTTATTTTATTTTATTTTTTTTGTTGAAGAGAGGGAAAAGAAGAAAGTAAGAAAGGAAGAAGAGAGAAGAAGAAAGGTAGAAAGAAAGAAGAGGGAGAGGAGAAAGAAGAAGAAATGGAAAATAGGAAGCGATGCGTAGGTTGCAGAATAAGGAAGCGACGCGTAAGCGTAGCCCACATGTACGCGTGGAAAGACGAAAAGGCTAAGTGACGCGTACGCGTGGGTCACGCGTACGCGTGGGGTGGGTTGTGCGCCAGGCTCACCACCCGCACAGTTCCAGCACAACTCTCGAAAAAAAATGCACCAGAGAGAAAAATCCAATATGACGCGTGCGCATCGGCCACGCGCATGCGTGGGAATTTTTTTTTATAAATCAACAAGCTATCAAATTAATGTCAAACATTATTAACCAGTAAAACCAAAACTTAAACCAAATAATCCTAACTAAAAATAAAAATTTAATTTATTACCAACATAAATAAAAGAGAAAATAGGAAGAATTTACCATGGTGGGGTGTCTCCCACCTAACACTTTAGTTAAAGTCCTTAAATTGAACATATGGTGAGCTCCTTGTCATGGTGGCTTGTACTTAAACTCATCTTCAAACATCCACCAACGCTTGCACTTCCAATAAGCTCCAACATTTCCAAGTGAATTCACTAAGCCTTGATGGAGTTCTTCACAAGCTTTGAACTCCCAAAGTTGATCCTTTTGTATGTCGGGATCCCAAATCTTGTTTTTACACCCATCTCTAAGTGGATCATCATTGTTCCAACCGGGTGACAAACAATCCGAATTCTCAATGAAGTACCAAACTCCTCCCTTAGATCTAACCAAGTGATCACCGGTCCAACCTTTGCATCTAGCTCTTGAAATTTTAACCTTGATGAGCCTTGATTTGCAACTCCAACCACTAAATATCCTTCTCTTACGCTTAATGCCACAAAGCCTCCTAAGTTGGCCATCCGTTTCAAGAATACCATACTCAAGTGGGACAGTAAAGTTAATAGAGATAAGTTTTACCCACTCAAATGAAAGAGTAAATGGCAACCTAGGTAGAGAACTCTCCAATGATCTTGACAAAGAATATTCAACTCCCGTCCAACCTTGCCGAAGGACTTCCACCTTTTTAAGAAATTCTTCACCTTCAAGCTCTTCCTCACTGGATTCATCCAGCTCTTCTCCGTCACTCAAATAATAAATATGAGGTTTAGAGAGATCTACCTCAATTTTGCAATCAATTGCATTGGGAGAAGGCTCTTCTAACTCAAGAATTTCACTTGTGGATGCCAATTCATCACTAGGAGGACTTGATTCATGATCATCATCACCAAAGGAATTTGCTTCTTGATCTATCCCGTCCAATTCTTCATAGGGAATATGCCTTGGAGGTTGTGCACTAACCTCCTTAACATCAATTTCAAGCGTCTTGGAGGAATACTCTACAACTCTGGATTCCCATGGAGGTTCAACATCTCCTAAGTCTTCAGCCACTTCTTCCTCTTCAACAATTACAGCTTCCTCCAATTGTTCCAATACAAAGTCACATTCCTCACGTTCCACCGGAGTTTATAACTTCTCCTTCATGCTACGTTCTTCATTAGATGCTCCACATGTCCATGGGAGTTCCTTGAGTGTCTAAGTGTAGGGAGACTAAATTGTTTACTACCTCGGTCAAGGTAGCCGTGAATTCTATTACCTCCCTTTGCATCTCTCTTTGCCCTTGAAGAAGAACACCAAGAGTGTCATCCATTGGAGATTGGAGTGGATATGAGGGTTCATTGCTTGGGAGGGAAGGTTCATAATAGGAGGATGGTTCATCATGATAAGGATGTGGCGGTTCAACACTCTCTATCTTTTTCACTTGTTGCACAACACACTTCAATCCCTTGTTCTCAAGTTGAGATTCGTTAGCCATGAGAGCTTCGCGAGCTTTCCGGCTTTCCTCTCGCTCCATTTGATGAATGATTGCTTGAAGTCAATCCATTGCTTTCTTAAAATAATCCTGTGGCTCTTTGGTGCGGGATTTATAACCCACAAACTGACCGGCAAGTGCACCGGGTCGTACCAAGTAATACCTCAGGTGAGTGAGGATCGATCCCACGAGGATTGATGGATCAAGCAACAATGGTTGGTTAAACCACTTAGTTAGGCAAACAGAAAAGAGTGTTGGATGTTCAAAGAGCATTAAATAGTAAATTAAGAGTTTGAAGACAGCAGGTGAATAAGTTGGGAATAAAATATGGGAGAAAATAGTTAACGCTTTAGAGTTGTCTATTTTCCGGATTGACTTTTCTTATTAACTATATTTTAATCATGCAAGATTTAATTCATGGCAAACTATATGTGACTAGACGCTAATTCCTTAGACCTTCCTAGTCTCCTCTAAAATTCATTAACTGCCAATTCCTTGGTCAATTAATTCCAATTAGAGGGTGATGATCAAATTCCAGTTTGTATGCCACAAAAATTCTAATTATCCAAAAATAAGAGGATTATATGTCACGTATCCCGTTAAATCCAAATAATTAAAATTTAGGAGAAATTATTTTCAAGCTGTTGTTCAAGTAAAGCGCTTTTCCAAATTATACAAAAACTCAATTAGAACATGGGTCATACTTCCGTTCCACCCAAATTCATAAAATAAATAACGAAAATAATTCTTGAAATATAAATCAAAACATGAATTAAAATAGAAAATAATAGTCTCAATCCATACAATAGATAGAGTTCCTAACCTTAACAATGGAGGTTTAGTTGCTCATGACTCAGAGAAGAAAACTAGGATTCAGGAAAACTCTTAAGTACGAAATGTTAATTGGAATAGAATTCTCTTATGGAATCCCATTATCTTTTATATCTAGGGCAAGCTGTATGTAGGGTATCACTGTTGTCAATGGCTACATCCCATCCTCTCAGTGAAAATGGTCCTATGCTCTGTCACAGCACGGCTAATCATATGTCGGTTCTCAATCAGGTTGGAATAGAATCCCTTGATTCTTTTGCGTCTGTCACTAACGCCCAGCCTTCAGGAGTTTGAAGCTCGTCACAGTCATTCAATACCAGAATCCTACTCGGAATACCACAGACAAGGTTAGACTTTCTGGATTTCCATGAATGCCGCCATCTATCTAGCTTATACCACGAAGATTCTGTTGGGGAATCTAAGAGATATGCGCCCGGCCTAAGATAGAACGGACGTGGTTGTCAGTCACGCGCGTTCATAGGTGAGAATGATGATGAGTGTCACGGATCATCACATTCATCAAGTTGAAGTGCAACGAATATCTTACAATAGGAATAAAAGAGAATTGAATAGAAAATAATAGTAATTGTATTGAAACTTGAGGTACAGCAGAGCTCCACACTCTTAATCTATGGTGTGTAGAAACTCCACCGTTGAAAATACATAAGTGAAAGGTTCAGGCATGGCTGAGAGGCCAGCCCCCATGATCTAAGAACTAATCGTCCCAAGATATCTAATATACTAGTAAAAAGTTCTATTTATAATAAACTAGCTACTAGGGTTTACAGAAGTAAGTAATTGATGCATAAATCCACTTCCGGGGCCCACTTGGTGTATCTTTGGGCTGAGCTTGATCTATCCACGAGTTGAGGCTTTTATTGGAGTTGAACGCCGAGTTATAGCGTGTTTCTGGCGTTCAACTCCAGGTTGTGACGTGTTTCTGGCGTTTGACTCCAGACAGCAGCATGTACTTGGCGTTGAGCGCCACTTTACGTCGTCAATTCCCGAATAAAGTATGGACTATTATATATTGCTGAAAAGCTCTGGATGTCCACTTTCCAACGCCGTTAAGAACGCGCCATTTGGAGTTCTGTAGCTCCAGAAAATCCATTTTGAGTGCAGGGAGGTCAGATTCCAACAGCATCAGCAGTCCTTTTGTCAACCTTTTTTAGAGTTTTGCTCAAATCCCTCAATTTCAGCCAGAAATTACCTGAAATCACAAAAAACACACAAACTCATAGTGAAGTCCAGAAATGTGAATTTATCATAAAAACTAATGAAAACATCCCTAAAAGTAGCTTGAACTTACTAAAAACTACCTAAAAACAATGCCAAAAAGCGTATAAATTATCCGCTCATCACTTCTCTTCTCATGGGGCATTGTATCTTTCGGTTTGCAAGTGTTGAAGGTAAGGTCCCATAGAAGTTGTTGGAGTCAAGCCAGAGATGCTCGAGCTTCTTTAGAGCTCCGATGGTGACCGAAATCACACCGAAAAAGTCATTGTAGGACAAGTTGATGAGCTGGCGTTGAGATTTGGAGGAGAAGTTCATTAGAATGTCACCGAAAAATGTGTGAGAAGACAAATCGAGGTATCAGAGGAAGTTCGTTATGTGGCCGAAGTGCGTGTCGGAGAGGAGATTGTGAGCGAGGTTGAGTAGCTGGAGGTTGGTGAGGTTAAGTTGGTGAGGTTGAGGAGCGGCGGAGAGAGGTGGCTGGAAAGGGAGTTGTTCTGGAGGTAGACTACACGGCAGAAGAGACAATCGGAGAGGGAGTGAGGGATGGCCAGATGGGACTGTTGATGAGTGAGTTTGGGGATGATGATGAAAGAAAATAGGGTTTGGGGGTGTTATTGGAAAAAATTAATGTTGACCATAGTTTGACCAAAAAATTTGAGGATAAGGATAAAATTGATGCAAATCGAAAACATTAAGAATAAAATTGAAACAAATTAAAACTTAGGGGTATTTTTGAAATTTTTAATAAACTTTAGGGACAAAAAATATACTTTACCCTAAAATAAATTGGTAAGTTTCAATAAGTAACAAAATTTGTCATATTATTTTAATTCTAAAAATAAATACATTTTAACAAAGACAATTTTTTATATTACTATCTTTTATTACAATAATAAAAAATGTTCAAAAACAAATTTTATCTCATGTTAAATTGTACTTACTTAAATTAATTTTAATATAAAAATAAAAGAATTTAAAAAATTTTATTTATGAATCATTAGAAAATAACTACAAATTCAACTATTATTATTTAAAAATATTCAAAAAATAAAATTTTGATATAAATATTTTAATTTGCATTGATAATAAATTATATATTATATTATCAATAAATAATTATTCTACTTTAAAAATAAGTAAAATAATTATTAATTATTTTCGACATTAAAAACAGTTAAATTCAGATTTAATTAACTTTGTAAAATTTGTATAACGATATTTATTGTCTATTTTAATTTAAAAAGTTAAAAAATATATATTTCATATATTTTTATATATTTCTTTGAACGATACATATACTAATATACTAGTATAAGTAAAATTTAACTCATTAGGAAGAGTAACTTAACAGGTAACAGTTGAAGAGTAACTTGTTTTTTATATAATTTTATTTTTAAAGATTTTATGAAATATTTGTATAATGAGTAAAAGATTTTAAAAGTAAAATTATAAAAAAAATAAATTTATTTAGAATAAAAGTAATGTGATTAAGTGTTATTTATTTAGATGTGATCAAAAATATATATGTACCATAAAAAATTGATATTATTAAAGGATAAAATAAAAATTTATTTTTATGTATCGTTTTTGTTCCCAACATTTTCGTCCTATTTAAGTCTCTAATATTTCAAAATCGTCTCAATTTTATCTCGCCGTTAATTCTTTTAACAGATCCCTAATGGCAGAACAACATTAAGCTAATTTTAAAATGTTAGGGACTTTAATTAGAAGATTTAAACGTTAAAAATAACTTTGAGACTTACCCTAAATGTTGGAGACAAAAACGATACTTTAATTATTAATATTAAAGAGTATATAACCAAATAAATTCTTAAAATTTTTGTGTTTAATTTTTATCTTTAAAAAAAAATTATTATTATAAAATTTTTTAAATGTTACAATATGAATGTCCATTCAGTGTCTAATTAACTGATTTATTCCTCCAATTAAGTACTTTTAGACGGTACAAACATTAAAGAATAAATGGTGCAAGATTTCTAATATTTGAAAAAGTTAAACCTTGTAGATGTATAAATAAGAACATAAGTTGAGACATTTGAGACACACATCAATAATAATAATCCTTCTTTCTTTATATATTCCTCTTTCTCTTTTTATGTTACTATATATATATATATTAAATAAATATGTGAATCATCTCTATTATATTGAGATAATTATATTGGTGAATATTAATACTAGAGTCTTCTATTTACACATCTTTATTTTATATTTATTTTCTCTTCCTTATTTATTTATTTTATAACACATTATCAGTACAAGACTCTAATCAAAATTTTAGGAAGACTCTGTTAATAAATTTTTATTATGTCAAAACTCTCTCATCTTAAATTTAATGCTCTTGATATATCTGGAAACTACTTATCATGGAAACTATATGTCGAAATCCATCTTAATTTAATGGATCTAGGAAATACCATTAAAGTTGAAAATAATGCATCCTAGAAGGATAAAACTAAAGTCATGATCTTCCTTCATTGTCATCTTGACGAAGGATTGAAAAATGAATATCTCACACTAAAAGATCCTGTAGATCTGTAGAAAAAACTTGAAGAAAGGTATAATTATCAAAAGACAGTAATATTTCCTCAAGCTCGATATGAGTGGACAGACTTATGTCTTCAGGATTTTAAATCCATAAATGAATACAATTCAGCAATATTATGAATTACCTCAAGAATGAAATTATGTGCGAAAAAGATAACTGATAATGACATGTTAGAAAAATCTTTCTCGACCTTTCACGCCTCGAATGTTCTCCTATAACAGCAGTATCGAGAAAAAAATTTAAAAAATATTCTAAACTAATTTCTTGCCTTCTTGTTACTGATCGTAACAATGAATTACTTTTAAGAAATCATGAAACACGTCCAACTGGCGTTGCCCCATTTTCTGAAGTAAATGCGGCAAATCATAATCGTAGAAGAGGTAAATGGCAAGGTTTTGGTAACAAAAAATATTATGGAAGAAAGAAAAATAATGTTCACAAGAAAAGATCTCACCAGAAGTGGGATAAAGAAAGAAATAATAGGCAAAATAAATCAACAGAGGATAAATATTTTCGTTGTGGTGGAAAGAGTCATTGTTCGCATACCTATCATACCCCGAGACACCTAGTTTATTTTTATCAAACATCCTTGAAAAATGACGACAAAAGAAAGGAGACAAATTTTGTTTCAAAGGATGTTGCTGATAATTACACCACTCATTATAAAGTATTTGATTTCTTTGAGGATTCTGAAAAAAATATTGGCCATTTGATTAATGATGGAAAAATTTAATATGTGAGTTTGTTAAAGTACTCATGTAAATAAATAATGTAAAAATGTTAAATTTTATTTCTAATCTATTTAAATTTCAAGTATGATGTATATAAATAATGTTTAATAAAATATTACTATTTATGCTTAAGAATTTTGAAATCATTAAATTTGTCATGTTTTAAAATAATAATAATAAAATTTTAGTATATAACACTATTTTATGTACAATGTTTCTTAAAAAAATAATTACAATCAAGAATACAATTTTACTGTGCATGTACTGTTATTCATTTTATTATTATTATTTGTCTTTGAAAAAAATGTCAAGGATATATAATGAAGATGTTTGCTTTGCGGATAGTGCAAGCTTGCACACCATTCTCAAAAGTAATATATATTTTACTCATCTTGTACCAAAAGAAGAATATGTTAATATTATTATTGGCTCAGGCAATGTGATAGAAGGTTTCGAAAGAGCTATAATTTTGTTTTTCGGAGGAACAAAATTCATAATAAATAATGCACTATTGTCTACTAAGTCTCTAAAAAACTTGTTGAGTTTTAAAGATATTCGCCGAAATAGATATCATATTGAAACAATGAATGAGAGAAATCATAAGTACTTATGTATCACAACTCATTATTCAAATAAAAAGATTATATTAGAAAAGTTACCTTCACTTTCATCTAGGTCATATTATACTAAAATTAGTGCAATTGAATCATATGCCATTGTAAACCAGAAGTTTACTAGTCCAAATGAATTAATAACTTGGCATGATTGATTGGGTCATTCAGAAACAACCATGATGCAAAAAATTATTAAAAACTCCCATGGACATTCACTAAAGGACCAGAAGATTCTTAAATCTAGTAAATTTTGTTGTGCTGTATGTTTTCAAGGAAAGCTAATTTTAAGGCCATCACTAGTAAAGATTAGATTTGAGTCCCTTGAATTTCTAGAAAGAATTCAAGGCGATATATATGGACCTATTCACCCACCATGTGGATTTTTTAGATATTTTAAGGTTTTAATAGACGCATCTTTGAGATGGTCACATGTGTGCTTATTGTCTTCTCGCAACCCGACGTTTGCGAGATTACTTGCTCAAATTATTTGATTAAAAACACAGTTTTAGAAGATCCAATCAAAGCAATTTGTCTTGATAATGCTGGTGAATTTACTTCCCAAGCCTTTGATGCTTATTGTATGGCTAACGGAATAAGTGTTGAACATCCAGTAACTCATGTTCACACACAAAATGGGTTAGCAGAATCACTTATTAAACACCTCCAATTAATACTCGACCCTTACTTGTGAGAACAAATCTTCCTAGCTCGACTTGGGGCATGCTATTTTACATGCCGCGGTATTTATTTGTTTGAGGCCGACAAGTTACCATCAGTTCTCTCCTATGAAATTACCTTTTGGCCAGCAGCCAAATATTTTCCATTTGAAAATATTTGGGTGTGCGATATATATTCCCATTGCACCACCTTCTCACACCAAAATAAAACCTCAAAGTAAATTGGGGATATCTATTGAATATGATTCTCCATCATCTTGAAATACAAACTGGAAATGTATTTAAAGCTCGATTTGCAGATTTTTATTTTGATGAATCAAAATTTTCAATATTAGAGGGAGAGAATAAACTTCTGGAAAAGAAACTTAATTGGAATGCATCATCCTTGATACATTTAGATCCTAGATCAGGGCAATGTGAACTAGAAGTTCAAAAGATTATACATTTGTAAACAATAGCAAATGAATTACTTTATGCATTTTCTGATACGAAAAAGATAACTAAATCCTATATACTAGTTGAAAATACCCCAATTCAAATTGATGTCCCAATCAGACAAATGGCCATCAAAATAAATTCATGTTAGAAACGTCGTAGGTCTGTCGGTTCCAAAGACAAAAATTCTCGAAAAAGAAAAAGAGGTAAATATTATTCCTGTTAGAAAAAGATAGAGACATAGTAAAGACACCTGCAGTTGTCCAAAATTCTAATATAGTTTTGATGGCAGAAGACGTTCAGGTACCTGAAAATTGTGAAAATGACGAGATTTCGATAAATTATTTCTTTACATGAGAAAATTGGGACCAAAATAAGACAATTGTCAATGACATATTTGCACACAATGTGGAATAAAATATCATGCATGAAAGTAAGGATCTTGAGCCAAGAATAGTCGAAGAGTGTCGACAAAGGAATGATTGGCCAAAATGGGAAGAAGTTATGAAGGCTAAGTTAGACTTACTTGCAAAACGTGAAGTCTTTGGACCTGCAGTCCGTACACCAGAAGATGTAAAATCTATTAGATACAGATGGGTATTTGTAAGAAAAAATAAGAAAAATGAAGTTGTACGCTACAAAGCTCGACTTGTGGCACAAGGTTTTTCCCAAAGGCCTGGTATAGATTATGAAGAAATATATTCTCCGATAATGGATGCAATAACATTGTGTTATTTGGTCAGTTTATCCGTATACCATAAACTACATATGCATTTAATAGATGTGGTAACAGTCTACTTATATGGCTTATTAGATCGTGATATCTATATGAAAATTCCTAAAAAATTAAAGATATCTAAATTATCCAATGAATATTCACAGTGGTTATATTCAGTCAAATTACAAAGATCTTTATATGGTCTAAAACAATCTAGACGAATGTGGTATAATCGTCTTACTGAGTATCTGGCAAAAAACGGGTTCAAGAATGATAATATCTGCTCATGTGTTTTCATAAAGAAATATGCATCTGGATTCATTATAATTGCTGTATACATTGATGATTTAAATATCATTGAAACCCCTGAAAAGATTCCAACAATTATAAAAGCTCTAAAAGAAGAGTTTGAGATGAAAAATTTTGAACAGTATAAATTTTGTCTCAGCCTGCAGATCAAACATACAAAAAATGGGATTTTTATTTATCAAATAATATGCACAGAAAAGATCCTAAAGAAATTTTATAAGGATAAGTCACATCCATTAAATACCCCAATGATCGTAAGGTCTTTGGATGCGGAAAAAGATCAATTCTGTCCTAAAGAAGAAAATGAAGATATCCTTGGTCTTGAAGTACCATATCTTAATGACATTGGAGCGCTAATGTATCTTGCTAATAATACACAATCCGATATATCATTTGCTATGAATTTACTAGTAAGGTATAGTTCCTCTCCAACCAGAAGACATTGGAATGGAATTAAACAAGTCTTTTAATATCTTCATGGAACGGTTGATATGGGATTGTTTGATCCCTATGGATCCAAGTCACAATTAGTTGGCTATGCAGATGCAGGACACTTGTCTGATTCACATAAAAGAAGATCTCAAACAGGATACATATTCACATATAGTGGTACAGTTATATCATGGAGGTCCATGAAACAGACGATTGCAGCAACATCCTTTAATCATGCTGAAATACTAGCGATGCATGAAGCAAGTCATAGTGTTTTTGGCTCAGGAGTTTAATCCAATAAATTTTGTCATCATGTGGATTGATTGATCATAAGATAGCTCTAACTGTTCTGTTTGAAGATAATACAGTATGCATTGCTCAACTTAAGGATGGATACATTAAAGGTGATAAAATAAAGTATATTTCTCTCAAATTCTTCTTCACTCATGATCTTCAAAATCAAGGGAATGATTGATGTCCAATAGATCCGCTCAAATGATAATCTAGAAAATTTATTTACAAAGTCACTTCTAAAATCCTCCTTTGAAAGATTGGTACATCAAATTGAGATGCACCGATTTCGAGATATAAAATAATGTCGACAAGAGGGGAGAACTGTACTCTTTTTTCTTTGGTCAGATTTTTTTCTATTGGGTTTTTCTTGACAAGATTTTTAATGAGACAATCTCCGTCACAAAGGATTTTGTACTCTTTTTCTTTCACTAAAGTTTTTTCCATTGGATTTTTTTAATAAGATTTGAATGAGGCATAATCCTAAATGGACATCCAAGAGAGAGTGTTACAATATAGATATCCATTCAGTATCTACTTAGCATAATTTATTCTTCTAATTAAATACTTTTGGGCGATACAAATATTAAAAAATAAACAGTACAAGATTTTCAACATTTAAAAAAGTTAAACCTTACACATGTATAAATAGAAACATAAGTAAGACATTTTAAATACACAGCAATAGCAATAATCTTTTTTTATGTATTCCTCTTTCTCTCTTTATATTATTATATATATTAAATGAATATACGAATAATCTCTATTATATTAAATTAATTATATTAATAAATATTAATAATAAAATCTTTTATTTATACATTTTTATGTTACATTTATTTTTTTTATTTGTTTATTTTACAATATTAGAGACGTATTATTTACATATATACTCAAAATTAAATAGTTATCCGCAAGTTGCAATAGCTAATGATAAGATGGGAATTATCTTTGTTTCAAATTAGTTAATTACGTAAAATAAAAAGGTACCTCGAACTTTTGCTATTCCGCATGAATAATAGTGTTCATTGTTTCACTTTAACTTTTCTTTTTATTTTCTCCGTGTGACTTTTCTACAATTCTACTCTTTCACCCATATATCTGATTTCTTTTGTTTTCTTTTCTTTTTATTCTTTAATCGGTATCAAAACCCTTTTATTAATTGTTTTATACATGCATGTAGATAATCTCAAATTCCTAAACATTATTTCCAAGAATATATGTAGTAATTGTTAAGGATAAGACTATCAAGGTCAAGCTATTTTGATTGAAACTAGTTTTAGCAATAATGTCTTTATTTATTTATTTTTTAAGAAAAGATGGAATAAATATTTTATATTATAAATCATCAATACCAATGATTTATTTCATTGATCTTTTGCTTATATTCTTCAACGACTAGAATTTGATTTATAAGTTCCTACGTTGATAAAATATTATGTATGATAATCTATCAATATGTCTAAGTATTTGATATATAAATGCAAATTAAAGATGTCATTAGTCACCAAAAAAAAAAATTAAAGGTGTCATTATTCTAGCTACTTTTTATATTAGGATTAGTACTTTGTCCTTGAATCAAAACTATATCACTTATATATGTTCGTTGTATATATTTTATATATATAACTGATATATATTATTTCTCATTTTTTATATTGTTTAATTTGTAAGCCTGTAATCAGCATGCGTAGCAGACGAGTTGGTGCTGAGTTGGAGATAAATGGAATGAAAGGATTTTGTGGCTACTTACAACTCCATAACAGCAATAAAAGAATATATAGTTGAGATTCAATAGTCAAAGATAGTGCAATCACAATGAATTAAATATCTAAATTCATATTTATTATTGTATAAAATGCATGGTTCTTATATGAGTACATACTTCCTCAAAATTAAATAATAATTAAATTATTTTATTAATATTTATAATTTTTATGTTTCCTTTCTAATTTGACTCAGGAATGCATTAACACAAGTCGAAAGAAACACGAGAAATAAAAATTGTTTGATTTGCAGATTATGACGTGTGAATTGGAGAATTTCTTCTGCTTTATAAATTTCTAGAGGTACAACTCAATAAGTATCTAATTATTTTTTTATGGTAATACTTTTTCTCCTCGTTCCACACTCATCTTTTAATTAATTGGCATTTACAATTCATAAATATTTCAGAAATAATAAAGTAATAATAGCATTACATGAGCGATACATACAGTATCTTATTATTTTATGGGCTGCATGTTACTTTTATTAATACTAAAGTTAATTAGAAGTATAATTGACGGAAGCTATGTTGGAGTGTAGCAGACAGTAGTTTTATTTGTCTACTATCTTCTTGTAAGTTGGAGCTAATAAAATATGTTTATAAAATAGCTTTACAAATTTTATTTAATATAAAAATTTATCCAATATAATCTCTTCTTATTTAATCACTACATAGTTTACAGGAAAATTAAAATATATATTACACTTGAGAAATTTGAGGTCCTTAATTTAATAATCTCAATAACTTTGGTCGGACTAATGAATTATAGTTCAAATGACATAAGTTTTTTATACTTGTTTAAGAAGTTGCGGATTCGAATCTCCCTATTTTTGATAAAAAAAAAAAGAAAAATAACTCCAGTCGATAAATTTATATATCTTTTCGGCATAATTTAGAATCAGTGATAAATCTAAAAATTGTAAATCATAGGAACAAATATTCAAGACATAAAAATAACAAAAAAATATATAAATATATTAATAATGTAAAAAAATAATAATTTAAAGTTATTTTATTGATTTTAATATCTATACTTATGTATATAGTATTTATGTTTATATATTTATTATATTTAATATTATTCAATTATTTTAACAATAATTAATTAATTATCAAAATACATATGTAGTACAAAATTTTTTAGTTTACTAATAAATATTAAATTTAAGTAAAATAAAACTCAAAAATATAAATTTCAACTAAATAAATTACTTATTTAATAATATCTCAATATTATTCTATTTTTCAATAAATTGATTTAATGTATACTTTTTTTATCTTATATTAGATAGAATTTAATAAGAAGAGATTTTTATTATTATGTGAAATTAAATTTTTTAAAATATTTTTTACAAAATTTCATAAGATAATTTTTATTTTAATATACAGGCAAATATAATTTTACAACATGAGCGTGCACACACATATCTACTTGATGATTATGCTTCTATTGGAGACCTATTTGTCTCGTAACCTAATGTTTGAGGATTTATCTGACCTATAATTGGTGACATTACCCTCAAATATATTCATTGCCCTTTTTTAGTTTCATTGAAAACACAGGATAATGTATTGTATCCGGACTTGGTAGCTTGCAAAATTTTAATCATCCCTCTCATGACACTCAAATTGAAGATTCTCCTTCACATGTCACAAAAAAATGTCTCAGGCAATTTCAAAGTATACTAATTTTGAATGACTTAATGCGTATGTTGAACGATGGCTTGGAGGAGAGAGTGAAACAGTTGGAAGATCTGTTGTTGAAGAAGAATGAGGATAGCCAAGTTGTAAAGAAGCATACTGTTTTTACTTTGTTTAGGGGTATAATAATTGGGGGCATTGATAGTTGTAGTTGTGTTTTGTATGTATGTGGTGGCTGGCAAATTTTAATCTGTGTTGATTATCAAATTGTTAGATTGAAATGTCTCATTATCAAATTATTATGAGGATGTTTCATACAGATTTCAACATATGCATCAAGTTATTTAAAATTGGCATACTTTGAAATCGTCTGAGACATTTTTTTGTGACATGTGAAGGAAAATCTTCAATTTGAGTGTCATGAGAGGGAGGATTAGAATTTTACAAGCTACCAGGTCCAGATACATCAGCTTGTGTTTTCAATGAAACCAAAAAAAGACAATAAATATATTTGAGGGTAATGTCGCTAATTATAGGTCAGATAGGTCCCCATACATTAGGTTATCAAACAAATAGGTCCCTATAGATCATTAGGCAGATAGGTCCCCTCAAACAGGCAAATAGGTCTCCCATTTAAAAAACGTTGCCGTTTCGTAATTCTGCCTTCCATAGTGGGGACGAATTTGTCCTTCACTAAACGGCGTCGTTCGCCTCATGATCCAATACGTCGTCGTTTTGTCCAACTTGGATGGGAACCAAATTATCCTGGAGGTGACACATGGCAGTTAACCTAACACTTCAACCCATTAACCTCCACGTAGGACGTCCTGACCGGGTCAAACTGCCATGGAGACGTATCTGGTGTATAACTAAAAACGTCAGGATCAAAATTTTGGTTAAATTTTGTTAGGGACAAATCTGTCCGACTGTAAATTCTTTGGGACCTATTTGGAGTATTACTCTAAAAGAAAAGAAGAATTATATATGTATATATTAAAATATTTTATTTTTGTATAAAATATATAATTATTTCTACATCTTTATTTATTAGATTAAATTTTAAAATAAATAATTTTATAACATGATATGGTAGCTTGGTAACAAGAAATCTCCTCTAATAGAAATTTAGTAACCCGGAACCAATAAACAATGATAAGATTATGTAGATTAGTAGGAAGAATAGAATAAAAATCAATAGTTTTAATGGTTTGAAATCAGGTTAAAGAATTAGACATCTTAATTTGAAAATATAAAAGTGAAATTTGAATTCAATAGATTTTTTTGAGTGCGAAAATATAATTTTTATGAAAAGTTTTTGTAAAAACGCATACCGGCACTTAAGTCTGCAGTATCGGCTCTAGTCTGTCCGGTACCGCGTATTGAGAAAAAAAATAAGATTTTGAAAAAATTGAATTTATTGTTTTCAAAGTACAAAAATAATTTAGAATTGAAAATCGGGCACTAATTCTAAAAATTTTGACCCAAAGTAAGTCAAACGGGCTAAAAATACTAACGGGTTGGACCGGACCCAAGGTCCAACATATATATGTATGTTTAATGAGCTTTTAACTCATTTTCCATAAAAGAGAGAGAGGGGCCATGGTGAGAAGAGAAGAGATGAGTGATTGGGGTTTTACTATTCACCTCCTCCTTCAAAACTCCATAACTTTTGATTCGGAGCTCTGATTGACGAGCCGTTTGCGGCCAAGAGAAGCTCTTGTCGAGCTCTTCGTTTCTATCTAAGCAAAGTTGGTAAGAACTCAAAACTCATGCTCCAGTTTCTACCCTAATGAAATTCGTGATTTTACGTTGGGTTTTTGAGTATATTTTGTGGTTTTGTTTGTTTGGGTGATCTAGCATTGGAATATTGTTGGATTTTACCTCTAATCTTAGGTAAGGTAAGATCTCACTAAACCCTTGTGTTTAGTTATTTTTGTGAACCCTAGGTTTGATTTTGGTATGTTGTATGATGTTAGATTGAGTTTTGGTGTTTGTTGGAGTTGGTTTGAGGCTTTTGGATCGAACTTGGCGGCTTCATTTTGGTGTTTGGTGAATTTTGAGAATCAGCTAATGTATAGTTTCAATTTTCTTTATATAACATGTAATGTTTCTGGACACTTATACTAGCAAACCTTAGGTTGGGATTGGATTGGTTGTTAAAAATCATGGATTGATTATGTATGATGATTTTGATGAATGTGATGATTTTGATGATATTATAATGTTATTGTTAATGAATGATATTGAAGATTGATATTGGTGTTAAATGATATAATTTATGAGGATTGAAGATGTCATAGGATGGATGAGGTTTATGAGTAGTTGGATTGTATAAATTAGTTAATATTGATATTTTGATTTGGAAGTTGTGAACTGTATTGGATTTGTAGTGGGAAGAGTTGTAAGAGAATGAGTGGAATAGGTGTTGAAATTGATGGAAATGATATGAAATGGTAAGTTGTTGTGTGTAGTGGTGTTTTATGATGTTGGGTACGTTTTGAGTTTGTTTTAGTTATAGAATTTGAAAAGTGGAGAACTTTGATGTTTTTGTGTAAAACTTATTTTTGTTAAATTTTGGCAAATCATAACTTGAGCCTCGGATTTTGAAATTGGTTGAAAATTATTTTAAATTAAGGATGATTTAAAGAGCTTTAAATTGATATAAAGTTTGAGAAAAATGGAGATTTGTAGAGGATGTTATGAACGTTTAAAGTTTTTGGTCTAAAATTGAAATTTCTGCAACTTAACTTTTCTGGATTCTAATATGCATGCGTATGCGGACCCATGCCTCATACGCGGATAGTGGCCTCTGTCCAGCACTCCTGCGTACGTTGTCTAGGAATGTGTACACAAAATGGTCCAATTTTTGTATATGCATACACGGACGTATTGTATGCGTACGTAGACGTACCTTTTTCAACGTGTTCGAACGCACGATTGGGGTGTTACGGGTAACGAGTTTTGCATTGTTAGGCTGAAATGGTTGCATTTTTCGCCCATAAAATTTTGCTATAGATACAGCTTGTACATAGAATTTGGGTTAGGCCAGAAGCAATTCACACTTCTTTAAAGTCTAGCCATAAACAAAGACACAATCCATTCCTCGCTTAGACCAAAGATACAGTTTGTCAACTCCTTAAAGGCACTCTGGTACCGTAGTACTCCTCCATTGTGCCAAATTATTTCAACTCCTTAATAGTCATTCTAGGATCGTATAACACATTTTTGTCGAAACGAACACATAGAGTGTTTGAAAAGCCTTTTTAAGTATACTCCATACTGTTGTTGACGCCCCAATTATACCAAATGCAGGCGGCTCCAACAAGATGGAAGGAGAGAACGCAAATTTTCTGATCTCACGGAATATCAAAGACCTCAAAGTACTGACAAGTTCAAAATACTTAATCCTCCACATCTTCGTCTTCAAAATGAGGGAGTCAATTCCAAATTTCGTAGCCACTGAGGATCCATCCCACTAACGATGGAATTAGCGCATGATCCGATGATTATTATTATCAGAATTGTTAACTAAAAAATTTAAAATTTGATTATTATTTTTCTTTAAAAGTAAGAAAAAGGCCTATCTAACATTAAAAATAAGTGGTTTTATGAAGCTTGTGACTAACAATTAGTTGTTTACAAATTGGCATTTTTTTAGAAAAGTATAGGTAGATAATGAAAATATAAACAATGTGAACAATAAATATATTGGATGTTCAATTCATTAGGTGTGCGAATGATTATTCTAATATTAAAATTTAGATAAATAATTTAAAATGCAGTGTATTTTTCAAAAAAAACCATTAATTACCTGACTTTTTTTTTCTACATTAAAAATGGCAGAGTAGTGAGCAAGGTTGGTTCCAAATGGTAAACACGCCGCGAGATTCCCAAACCCGGCCATTTGTTTAAAGTGAATAGATAAAATAAATAACAATAATAATAATAATAAAGTGAGAATAAGAATCCAATCCCACCGAACTAGTTTTGATTAATTTTAAGTGCGTTTGATGCCAGAGATGCAGTGTGTGATGAGGCCATTAACGAGGGAGATTCATCTTCCACCACACACATACGTTTTGATAACGACAATTATATTCGCTCTCATACGGCAACTCGAATCCTCATTCGGTCATTCCTCAGTTTTTTTGTCATTTGTTTTCTCTTTTTAAGCAAAAAGAAAAAGAGGCAACGTCTCTTTCTCTCCACTGGAAATTAAAGCCGACGTCCAAATAATAATAATAATAATAATCTATATTTATATGTGCACCAATATTTTAAATTATTACATATATATGGATATACTATATTTAATATGTATATATCAAAATCTGTCATTACTAACTAGAATTTTAGTTTTTATGGGTAATTTTTTGGTGGCCAAGATTATAATGACTAAGAATGGCTAAACTTTGACCTACGAATAAACACATAACATGTGGAGAGTTGGGTGAAAATTGTTAGTTAAAGTGATAAACTTTATTGTTAGTGAGTAGCAGGACAAAAGAGTAAATAGACTGACCAAAATGATGTGAGTCTTTGTTTTGAAAGAAAAAAATCTGTTAGTATTTTTTAAGTAGATAATTTCAAAACTTTAATGGTTGGACTTTAGTATGAAATTTATTATAATATTAGATCAATAAAAGGTCATGAATTATTAATAATGAGAGTAATAAAAAAAATAAGAACTAAATCTTGTAATATTTATGTGAACTCTTACTATTAATGTATTTGTGGCATAAATTATATGAGAGTATAAATTTATAAAGTGTTAAAATTTTATAAAAAAATATTTTATTTGAATAAAAATAACTATTAAACAGTATTGTTGATATTATCATAATTATTATTTTTGTTCTTGTTATTATTGATATTATTATTATTATTATTAAAAGAGAAATTTTTGAAAATTAGTAATTTTTAGTAGTTTTGTTCATAATTTGGTGAATATAAATACTAAATTATTTTTAACAGATAAATTTTATTAATTTATATGTTCAAACTCTAAAAATTTTGAGTGCAAATGGTAATGATTCATGTGTATGTGCAAAACTTTAATAAACATATGTGTAAAGTGTATGTTTATTGTGTACAAAATCTCTATAAATATGAGTATAAATTATTACCGACTAAGTGCTGACAAAAAATGATAATACTTGTTAGTCATATAACACTGCTCTTATTAAAAATTTTCATAATAATTTTATTAATAAGATTTGCTTTTTTACTTTGTGAATCCACAAAAACTGGTATCCGTAAATCTTGAATTCATAATGTCATATCTTCTATATTTTACTTAAATAAACTAGTGAAAAATCAATTATACCAGATTGTCTTAAAACTAAATTCACTGTTAATTTTGTTTTTTCTCTTAATATTTATATAAAACGTAGTCTTTGTATAAAATTTTAAAGAAATAAATATAAAATCTGCAAAAGCACCACAATTTGTGAAGTAAATTTGTTAGTTTTTATCAACGTTTATGTTTTTTTAAGATATTAATTTGTTAATTTTTATTTAACTAAAAATTCTTTATTTTTTAATTTGTATATCCATGATTATACATATTATTTATTAATTTCATGATATAAGTTTTAAAACTAAGGAAGAAATGGCATTGAAAAGCAGAAAACGTAAAAATATAAAACAAAAAGAGTCATTTGTGTTTTTTTAGAATATTCATGTAAAATTACGGTAAAAGATATTTTAATCATAATAGTATATAAAATATTTTTGTATTAGATTATCAAGGACAGATCTAGAATTTTTAATATGGAGGGGTCGAAATATAGACAAATTTTTTAACTTCTTTTTTAGATTTTTTCATTACATAAAAGTAATTTAGGAATAATATATAGTTATTGAATTGATTTTATCCAAATATAAAGAAAAAATATTATAAATTATTTTTTATAATATCATTTTTGATATGGCAATTACATAAAAAGAGACAACAATATCGATAATATATTATAAAATTATAATGGACCAAAAATTTATAGTGTATTTAGTTACAAAAATTATTAATTAAAATTACTTGAAAAAAAACATAAATTATTAATTACTTAAAAGTATAATACTGTTATCAAATATAAGATACGAATATCAAAATAAAATGATAAGTAGAATTAAATAAGTTAAGATAAAAAAAGTTAGGTAATTTTTTTTAAAAATGTAAAATTAAACGAAAAATTGAGTATTTTTTTATAAAAAATAACATCTAAAATACATCATATAATTACTAAAACATAATTCTGTAAGTCATTACTAATATTTTATATAATAATATAAATGTTAAATATGTTATTATTAAAAGAACAAATAATTTTTTTTAAAATAGATATAGAGATAAATATATAAAAAATAATTTGATAAGTATAAAAACTTGAGTGTATAATATTAAATTGGTTAACTAAAAAATATTAATAAAGTTATTAAATTACATAATATTTTTATTTTCTTAGACATATATCCCATATATAGACATAGTTTTTTAAAATTTTTGGATGGCCAAGACCATAACTGTCTCCTACATGTTACAATAAAAGATAAAAATAGAATAAAAATAAATAAAAATTGAAATTCACATTTTATATTTGACTGGAACTCAAATAAAATTGCATATCTACAAACATATAAATTTAAACCATAAATTTCGTTTCCGAAAACCTTCTAATGTGGTATTTTAGTATAAATTTTTTATATTTTAAATTTTAAAATAACAAATAATTATAATAAAAAAATTTATAAAAGTCTAACCAGATTTATAGAGTGTGATTCTAAAAATATTAGGGCATAGCATTAGTAAAATTATTATTTCTCTTTTAATAATAATAATAATAATATAAATAATAACAAGAACAAAAATGATAATAACTATGATAAAATCAACAATACTATTTAATAGTTATTTTTATTCAAAATAAAAATATTTTATTATAAAATTTTAATATTTTATAAATTTATATTCTCATATATTCATGTCACAAATATATTAATAGTAAGAGCTCACATAAATATTACATGATTTAGTTCTTATTTTTTTTAGATTACTCTTATCATTAATAGTTCATGATCTTTTATTAATCCAATATTATAATAGATTTTCACACTAAGACCCAATTATTAAAGTTTCAGAATTATTTACTCAAAAAACACTACCAGATTTTTTTCCTTAAAAAAGAGTCTACATGATATACACGTTATTTTGGTCAGTTTATTTATTTTTTGTCCTGCAATAATCACTAGCAATAAATCCATCACTCTAACTAACCACTTTCATCAAATTCTTCACATATCATGTGTTTATTAGTCAGTCAAAATTTAATCATTTTTAACCACTATAATTTTAGCCACCAAAGACCTAACCTAATAATATTGGTATTGATATACGTTAGTCAGAAACAACATTCAAGATATACAACAAATGAATAATGTCCTGAAAAATAAGTCATTTTTATAATTAAGTATAGTTAAACGAGTTCAATTCTGCTACGTTAAATTATGTATTATATTATGTATTTTTGCTATTATAGTTTCAAAAACTTTAACTGTTGCGGACTTGCGGTATAGTATATTGTTTGATAAAAATATTATTTATATATTAAAATTAATTATTAAAATTAATTATTATATATTTATGTATAAATAAAATAAATTAAATTACATATACATATTTATATAAAAGTATATATTAACTAATTTTGGTTTAAAATAATATTTTTATTAATTAATCACTGTTACGGGAATGAAGACACGTGACAGACCACAGAGTATACGAGTATGTTGAGACTTTCGAGACCGAGCATAATTAAAGCCGATGTCCATTTCTCTTGTACTGTGTACACGTGATTGCCTTTTGAAAAATCTCTAATATTGGTTTAAACCTGTGAGGCTTTGACCATAAATAGTCTCCAGTACTCCTTCACTCTTCTTCACCAAAGAGTCCCACAAAAGAGATTTAAGAGAGTCAGAGAAAGAAAAAGAGTGTGATGGAGAATCAGAAGATGGTTGTGAAGGTAGCTCTGTTGCTTTTTCTTGTGGGACTTTCCGCCACCGTTGAAGCCGTCCGCCTTGACCCAAGTTTGATTATCTCACAGGTGACATTTTAGTAACAAAAACAAATATATGATAAGAAATTTTACATAATTTTTATCAATAAAATAAAAAAAATAAGAAGTGAATAAATTATTTTTGTAATTAAATTTAATTAATTTTTTCTTTTTTTTTAAATTAATTTTTATTGTGTCAAGATGTTATTAAACTAATTTAATTAGAAAAATAACTTGTGTATCACCGAAAGGTAAAATATGCAAAATTGAAATTCATATATTTCTAAGCAAAGTGTCTTCACAAACAGGTGATAAACAATATTGGCGAACCATCAGCAGTGTCAGCAGCCAGTGATTGCTGCAGTGCCTGCATTTGTGACACAACTTACGATGGTTTTCTTTTTAGTAGCTAGTAAGGAATAAGGATATTTTAACAAAAATATTTGACTCAATATCGCATATTAACAGCTATATATATGATTGGATGGCACAGTCTAAAACTTAATGGCGTGTACCTAATTTTATTACTAAATTTTATGCATGTTAGTACTACTTAGATTGCGTATTAATAGTAAAGACAAAACTAACGATACATAGAACTTGTTCTTTAGGCATATCACAATCTAATGAATAATACTAAGAAAACTTCAGGGCAAATTATGTGGTGCGTAGCAAGTTGCATATACCACGCACGCACGCAGGAAAAAATATAAAATAAAAGAGAAAGAGAATGCATGACCAAAAAGTGATCAAATTACTCATAGTTTCTTTGAACAAGTAGTGTTTGTGAAAAGAGCAACGATATGATGGAATGGGACCATAGCAACTTGGTAGGTAACGCCAAATTGGTCATTTTCTGTCGATATACATATCTGTTGTCTTTATTTTTCTCCTTTAATTTCTATTGTTTGGTGGTGGGCTGATGGCATCTAATTTAAATCCAAATTAACTGTGTAACTGTTACATATGGTCCGTATTTTCTAACCTTTAGTTTTTAATGAATGCATTTGTACGTCTGGGAAGGGACCTAAGTTTCTGCCCAGCTAGTTGGTAGCGATGGCCACCATAGCCATCAGATTAATTACCAATGCGACACTATTATTGTACGGACAGCCTCATCACCTAAATTATTAAGGTATCACAATTACACAGTATATGTGTCATAATTTGTATTTTGGAAGAACCTCAAATAAATTATTTACTTTTATGCCTATCATATTGGTAGACGTGAAATTCAAGCAGTCCAGATTCTAGATGGTCCTCCACTTTTATTTGTGTATATCTATATACTCAATCTAGGCCAAAAATCCGTTTCACCCTTTTGCACTAACATTGGTGTACATTTAAAATGACGGTTTGATCTAGACGGAGATTCGACAACCGTTGATTATTGGCACTTATTCCTTACATTTTGCAAATATTTAGAGTGAATATCTATTTTATCTTAAACTAAATATGATATTTAGACATAATTCAGTTTAATATATTTTACACCAATACAATACAAAAATTTAATTTAATTTTTATTTTTCAATCTCTATTTTCCGTCTCTATTTCTCAATCTCAATCTTCCTTTTAAACACAGTATTAAATTCTCATCCATTATTGCTCTTAGTCAATTTTCTAACACAGATGCATCTATTGCAAGGCAAAGAATTTTCCCACTTCAACTATAGCGTTGCATGCCTTTTTGACCTGTTTAGTGGAGAGTGAGAGGCAAATGAGAAGAATTGGGCATGGCGAAGAGGCCCAGTGGACCAAAAACAGGGTCATAGTAACATCTGAATTATATAGCTCTCCCTTTTTCGTATTCTAAAGTACTTATTTGAATGTACAAAAAAAAGTACTTATTTGGGTTTACTGACTAAAAATACAGATATTGGGCTTAGACTCATAGCGTTAGACCACACAAAAATTTTTGTGATCGCACAAGCTCCCCCAACACCCGTCCATAGCATGACTGGAAATGACAGAAGGTGAAGCTGCAAATCAGGTTCAATTTTAGGACGGATTTCATAGCTACCAATTGACCCTGTAAATTGTAGTCATTAACACCTCTCCCTTCCTCGCACTCTCCATCTCGCAACAATTGCAGCCGCAGCGTTCTCTCATCTCTCTCGATCAGATAGCATTGTCAGATTGGACCATATCAAGAAATCGGGCTAGTCGCAGCAGGAGGGATGTCAGGGACCAGAGCAGCGCAGTCAACAATGTCAAGATGACATCAGAGACACCAGCGTCGGAGTAACTCATCGTCTAGCAACCGGACGAGCGGTTTCATAACTTCACCTTTGATACCAATTCTTTGTTCGGTAGCAGAGCATTATGAGCAGAAGATAAAATAATGCATAAAATTAGAGTCAAAATGTGAGAAATAGGTTCAACCAAGGTTGCAAAAATCGAACCGGTCAATAAACCGATAAAGTGACTAATTTATTAGTTTAATAGTTTGATTGAAATTCAATCGATTTAATTAAATATTAAATAAAATTATTAAAAATTCAACATATAATTCCAACTATTTAAATGGGTTAATACTCAAATTCGTCCTTGAAAGATCACGCAATCTTCTTTTTCGTCCCCGAAAGAATTAATTTAAACCACGTTCATCCTTCTGTTAACTGAGTGACGCCGCCGTTAGAAATCTGCTGACGTGGACTGTGACTTGACTGCCCACCCTAATACCTGGCATGGTGTGTGTATTGCTGATGAGATATGTTTAGGGTGTTCCATCAATTTAGTCCCTAAGTGTCAAATTAAAAAACCCTAATACCCAACCTTCGAAGAACACGATTGCCTTGCTTGAGCGGTGTCACAGACCCAAGTGCTGTTCTTGCAGGAGGAAGTTGATCTCGGCGCCATGATGGGAAGCGGAAGTGGAGGGTCCGGTGGTGGGCTTCCTTTGCACTCACACAGTAGTTATACGTCGAGCTCGTCCATGCGAAGAAGAAGACAAAACCATGAGGAAACCTGTTTCTGCGGTTTAAAAATTTTGATTAAGAAATCTGGGACATCAAAGAATCCAGATCGGTTGTTTCATACTTGTGCAAGATATCGGGTGAATTTAATTTTGTATGAATGATACCATCATGTTGGCTTTTACTCTTGTTCTGGGGTTTACACTGTTGTTCAATATTTTCAGAAAGAGAATCATTGTAATTTTTTTAAATGGGTGGAAGAAAATGAAAATGTAGCTGTTGCAGAAGGTTCCAGGGGTGTTCCAGAAATCGAAGGAGAACTGGACATTGATTATGAAGATTGGAAAGTTAAGTTAGCATGGAGAATAGATAGTTTAGAAGTAGAAGTCAGAGTACATAGAATGTTAATGTGCTTCATGTTCACTATCGTGATGCTAGTCATCTTAGTAGGAGATTTGCTTTGCATGTCATATATGTACAAGTAGGACTAGTTTCGTTGTTTCCAGTACCCTGGCTAATGTATTGTAATCTGAAACTAGAGTTTATAAATGGCAAATTGGATTTTGAATATACCTGTGATGAAAAGATAATATGTAAAGAAGCAAATGGCAAACCAGACACATAACAAAATAATAAAGTTCCTTAAATTTCTTAATATAAAGTGTCAACACAAAAGGTAATAGAGTTCCTAAAAGTGATTCAACAAAAACACATCATACCAAGGTATAACATACACCCAAAATAGTGGCCTTACAAAACATTCAAACTAGATAGTGTTTAACACAAACATATTAAGCCTAGTCTATAGCCTAAAACCAAAAAAAAAGTTGCATATGTTCTTATTAATGTGCTTCAAATGGCGTCGTCTTTCTTCCTTGACCGTTTGAACCTTGGAGTCGGGACGAAGGTCATAAAACTTGCAAGCTTCTTGGTTGTCGCAGCACTAGATCCTTTGATTGTTCCAGCAGAAATTGGAGTTGTTGCTGTTGGTGGAGCAGGTTGGGGAGAGGCGGCTCTTTTCCCTGGGGAGAGGCGACTCTTTTCCCTTTTCCCTTACAAACTTGAAGTTGTGGTGGTCTTTCCCTCACCTTAGCCTACATGACATGTGAAGTAAACACATGAATAGAGAAACTAGACAAATGTAGTAACATGAAATTGAAGTTAAAGTACTTAATCAAACCGCTGTTGATTCAGTGGCTGCATTCGATCGCTGTGGTGGTGGGAAAACAGACAATGGGGCAGGATTATCTGGAGTAGCACCAGTAGCATCAGTTGGTAGCTCATTTGGTGCATCTGTGTTAGGTTTAGTTAATTCCAGTTGCAGCTGCATTAAACGCGCTTCTTCTTTAGCATCAGCCTGTTTCTTCTTTTTGCATGTTCTCTTGTTGTGTCCAACCTCAGCACAGAACATACATCGGATGGGGTTATATTTTCTCTTCATTCTCGTCTTGGACCCAGATCCTCCCTCATCTTTGTCTTTTCTTATGTTCTTTGTCGGTCAACCTGGTTTGGGCTTAATTGGAGGGGAAACTGGTGCAGGACGATCTGTTTTTTCCCATAAGTCTTGGCCCTTGACTGGGTTAACATGGAAAGCATACGTTTTTCGGTATGATTCCATGGTTAACCACTCATGGCAGTATTCCTCAGCCCTCTTATCATTCTTATCTTGTATACATGATATGGCATGCATACAAGGCATACCTGTGCATGCATTTAATATTTCAGACATAGTTTTGCATTGTTCATACAGTACACTTCAGTTTCTGCATATAGAGTGAGAATATATACCTGTCAATTGCCAGAATCTGCATGTGCAAGTTTTCTTTCGTAAGTCAACAACCATTGTCATTGGCCAGCCATGAACCTCGTATAACTCCTCATTCTGATCACCACTCCATTGTGGCTCCAATGCTGGGAAAGCTTTGTCATTGCCTCAAGCCTGCTCTGTTGCACTGGAGGCAGAATACCATGGTAGTTGGCCAGTTTCTCCCTATTGTCGATCATGGACTTCATTATGATCCTCCTAACCTCCTTTGCCAGTGTAAGAATAGGCTTACCCCTATCATGCTTGGTCTTTGCATTAAACGTTTCACAGGCGTTGTTACAGATAGTGTCCATTTTAGGCCCTTCACAAAAATGAGTTTTTGTCCATGATTCTTTCGGCCACTTATCTAGATAAGCCCATGCTCGTTCATTTAACACCTTCACCCTCTTCATGTTTCTTTCAAATTCACTAAGGTAACATTTGTTTTGCAGTACTGGGACAGAGAATGAGAGACTGAGACACAGTATCATGTTTGTTGGCTCAGAGACTGGTACTAAAATTTCTGTCTCTGTTCCCAAAATTTTAGTATTTCAGTGCCTCCAAAATATAGGGACACAGGGGACTGATATTTTTAGAAACAGAGACTAAAACTTTAATAACATTTTATACCTAAAATACTCTTATTTTAATTAATTAATTCTAATTTTATCCTTTGTGCAAATTAAATTAGAGTTTTATTCTTGTTTTAATTTTTGTCTCTCACTTGGCACCAAACAGAATACTAAAACTTATTTCAGTCTTTGTCTCTTAGTCTCTGTCTCTTAGTCTCAGTCTTTCAGTATCTGTCTTTCCACCAAACGCTACCTAACAATCTTAGATCTAGCACATTCCCACACCAGCTCCTTCAGTTGTATACTCCCCCACTGTTTGGAAAAATTCCTCCACAGATGCCAGACGCAAAATCTATGGTGAACTCTTGGCATCACTTCCTGCAAGAATGGGATTAATCCCTACAAAAACATTTTACATCGATAAGATTTTGCATTGAATCAGTCCTCAATTGATATTTCATTAAATCAAGAAAGTCTAAATAGATATTTTATTAAATCAAACAAGTCCAAATAGATATGTCATTAAATCAATTTGGTCCTTAAAAATCATTTCATGAAGCAAAAAGGTCCTTACCTTCTACATATCCGAAATGAAGGCCCATCCATTTTTTTTGTAGTCACCAATGTCATTTTGCGGCATCTCAAGAAACCAGTGCCAGTTATCTCTATTTTCCACATCCACAAATGTATAAGCAATCACGAACACGTGATTGTAGGCATCCTGGCCACAAGCAGTTAGCAGCTGCCTTCCATGCAAGCTCTTCAGAAAGGCTCCATCCAAGCTAATCAATGGTCTACACCCGGCCTTGAATCCTTTCTTACACGCATCCAGACATACATAGAACCTATGAAATTGTAGAGGACTCTCCGGCATAGGAATGACTCCAACTTGAACTGTTAAACCTGGGCTGGTGGTCCACAGTTGGTTAGCATAATCCCAGATAAGTGCATATTGTTCAACTTCATCTCTTTCCACTACTTTCCGTGCTGCCTTTAAGGCCCTAGTAATGCAGGTCCTATTAAGTTTAACGCTGCACTTCCTGACAAACCAGTCATATACCTCTATGTGCTTCATTGTTGGGTGTTTTTTAAGCTTAGGAACCAGCTTACCCAATGTCCACTCTTGTGTTGCAGCCATATTCTTTCTCTTTCTAGGACACGTGTGTTCATCAACTAGTGTCTTAATCTGCCATACCCCATTCTGCTTATTACATGCACAATAAAAAACCCAGGGACATCCCTCTGTTTTGCATACAGCCCTCACTCTCACGTTATCATTTTTAGTGAAACTAATATTCCTACCCCCATTATATGGTATAATCTCTAGTTGCATTCATAAATTGTTGTTTGGATTTAAAGATCATGCTAACCTCAAGCTTCAGATTTCCAAATTTTTTCTTTTATTTATATGGTGGATAAACAGTGGCCTCCTCTTCATCAGAGTCCAGGACCTTATCCATATCTTCCAAGTGCCAGGAGTCACAGTCGGATTCACTCTCAATTTCAGTCTCCTCTCCCGAGTCTGTCAATACAATCATAACAAATTTTAGTTATCAAATAAATATGTGTGAAAAATAAAAACATGAGTAACATTGGTCGAATTACCAACCATGACTTACCTGAATCAGATGGGTCCTCTTCAATATCTTCGTAGCTAGAGTCATCTGTGTCAATAACCTTCTCCTCCCTTCTAGAAGAAGCTAGTCTGTGCTTCTCTCTAAAATCAGTCTTCCTTGTACCTCTACTTTCAAACTCTTCACCCCCACTGTCAGTGTCACTAACATCTCCCAAGCCTTTGGTGGGTTTATATAGACTGTCCTCAGCACTCTCATATGAGTCATGAGAGTCACTATCATCTTGAATAGGGGGTGGCTTGACAGCTCGACCAGATTTAGTACAATGTTGAGATTCTTTGTTCTTATTTTTAGCATTTGACTTCTTTGGAGGTTGGTGCCTACTTCTTGGTTTAACAGCAGTGTTGGGATTTGCAGGTTGGGAAAAGCTTTTTGGTTGGAACTTGGGCTGGGGTTTGGGTTTTTGAGTGGGCTGAGAACTACACTTTCTGGTGGGATGAGAATTGGGCTTTTTAGTGAGCTTTTCCTTGGGCTTTTCTGCTTGTTGGGAAGACCTTGTTTTGGGCTTAACATAGTCCATGTTCTTATGGTGAGGATTGGATCCAGCAGAGTTGGGAGTGGCTTTGGCTTTATTTTTGGGAGTGGGATGCAGAGGATTTGTTGTCAGTGGCTGTGAGTGGCTCATTGTGGGCTGGGATGCAAATTTCCTTGCTTGCATTGTAGGCTGTGTACTGGACAACTTCAACAAAGGTGAATTGATTGGCAGAATTACATCATCTTCCTCACTCATGCATTCCACCACGTGTGGCTCTAAAACTCCATGTTCAAAGAATATGTTCATCACATTGTGATTCCTTCTACAAGTCTTACACAATTTGAGCAGGTCTTTATCAGTCTCCAACTCCCTCAACACACTCATAAGCGACAGCCAAGGAACCCTTCCACCAACATATGCCCCCCAGCATATCCCAGTTCCTTATAGTATCCTTTAACAAAAAACACATCCAACGTATCCCTCATCAACCCCCATCAACACTTTCGTATTATCTGGTTCGTAGATTCTACTTTCTTTCTCATCATTTTTAAAGCTTCCACCATGATGAAATATGAAAGTCATCGGAGGACCCTCCATCTTAGAATTGCAAGGCCTCCAAACCCTATACAAAAATTAAAACAGAACATGAAAAACACTAAATCATCACCAACACAGCAACTAAACCAGTAACCATGACTCCATTAACACAAAAAATAGTTATCATTTTTTCTAAGCCAAAAAAACAGAGTCTTTCCTCATTTATGCATTCAGCCGATCATAAACCAAACCCTGGGATGAAACGCTAGACCCTATGCACTAACAGATTCTTAACGATGACTCAATCAAATAATGCAGAAACTAGGGGTTTACACAGTTTTACCAATTTTTTTGGCAACATACAAAAAACTTTACCTCTTACTTCGAGCGCAGAAATAATGCTGTGTACTTGCCTTCAGGTTTTCCACCAAGCTCTATAGCAGACGCACGAACAATGCTCCACGACTACTCCAATGGTTGCGGACAATGGGGCGGTCTTCTTCATCTTCGTGATGCTTGGTTTGGGGCCAGAGAAACAGAGAGTCACACTGAGAATGAAGAAGAACGAGGTTAGAGATCAAAGACAAAGTGTAAAACGTTACACTCTACCCTCAAAACACAAGCGTTTCATTGCAACACTCTAGAGTTGCCAAACGACGTTGTTTGGTTAGGGTGGGTAGCCAAGTCACAGTCCACGTCAGCAGATTTCTAATGGCGACATCAATCAGTTAATGAAAGAATGAACGTGGTTTAAATTAATTCTTCTGGGGACTAATTTGATTTAAAAAATCATTCGGGGACAAAAAAGAAGATCGCGTGATCTTTCAGGGACGAATTTGAGTATTAACAACCCTTATTTAATTTAAATAATGGTGATGGTGGCTAGCTGGGGTTAGGGTTAGGTTTCAGTCACGGTTTCAGAGAGTGAAAGAAAGGGTGTGCTTCTTCCTTTTGATTTTGCGTTTTAAACAAAAGCAAAACGGCGTCGTTTTTAAGTGATGTACCAAACCGAAAACTATAAAAAAAACCCGGTCAGCTCTAACGGTTTATCGGTTAATGTTAGTTCGATTGATTTTTTATCGATTTTTAAGAATGGTTTTATATCTCAATCGAACTGGTTAAAAAATCGGTTCCTAGTTAACTCGATTGAACCGATCAGTTTGGTTGAGTTTTCAGAATTATGGGTTCAACAAATTAACGGCCGTTAGATCTTAAAATCTAGAGTAAACGATAAATAGGTCTTGACTTTTTATTTCACAGATAAATAAGTTTTTGATTAATTAAAAATAGAAAAATAATCCTCACTGTTTAAAATACGAGACATCTAAGTCCCTGTGAATGACTGATTTTACCTTATATATTTTGAATGGAAAGACTTAAATATTTCATATTTTAAAAAATCATAGACAATTTTATATTTTTAATTAATTAAAAATTTATGTATTTTTGAATTAAAAAATTAAAGACCTATTTATTCTTTTCTCTAAAATCTATTAGGTAACCTTCATTCTAATTCGGGTTCTTTTCTTCATTGTTCTGAAAACCGAACTGGACCAACCGGTACAACCGGATTAACCAGGAACCGGTCATCTGGTTGGTTCGGTTGTACTATAAAATCGTTCAGCAAAAAATCGGGCTAAGAACCGGCCGAACCGGCGATTAACCGGTAAACCGTCAGAATTGGCCGGATTTTTTCAGGGTTGCCGTTTTTTTTATAAAACCTAGCTGCCATTACTCTTCCACCGTCACACTCTTCTCAGCCCACCCTCACCCCTCCCCTCCTCTCCCCTTTCTCTCCGTCTCTGAGAAACCCTAAACCCAACCACCATCACTATCCCCCCGTTGCACTCTTCTCATCGTTCTCCTCCTCATCGCCGTCAGTCGGTCGTCGTCTCTTCGGATCGTTACTCTTCTTGTCGCTGTCGGCCGTCGTCGTCTCTTCGGTGATCTCTCTCTGTCGCTCTCTTCAAGGTCAACAACACCTATTATCGTCACCTCCCCTCGACATCGAGTCTGAGCTGTTGGCATCGCCGCCGCGAAGGACTGCTCCGTCTCTCTCTTCGAGTTTTCTCTCTGTATGAGGATCGAAGCTCAACGTCCTTTCTCTCCGTCTCTCTCACGCCGACGTCTCTCTCTGCTCGACTGCAGAGTATTAGCCGCTTTGTCACCTTGCATCGGTTATTTTGTTAATTTTGTTTATTTTGATTTATGAGTTGCTGGTTGCTGATTTTTTTTGTTCAGTTGGGCAATGCTTTACTACATTGTTTGTTGTTTATGCTGAAATTTTTCTGATTCTGAGTTATGCTATGATTTTGATTTTTGTGATTCGGTTGTTGATGGTGTTATGGGCAGTGCTTTACTATATTGGTTATTGTTTATGCTGGAATTTTTTTATTCTAAGTTATGCTATGATTTTGATTTTTTCTTATTCAGTTGTTGATGGTGGTATAAGCAGTGCTTCACTACATTGTTTATTATTGATGCTGAATTTTTTTTATTTTGAGTTGTGCTATAATTTTTATTTTGAGTTGATTCTGCTGATTTGTCTGCTTTGTTGATTCTGGTTGCTGGATTTGAGTTATTGATGGTGTTTTATTAATTATGGGTTGCTGGATTTGAGAAAAAATATTGTTTATATTGGAATCTGACTGAGGTATTTAAATTTGTTAATACTTTTATTGTATATATAATTAAATCGGTTGAATCCCGATTGAACCTCTGAACTATTGAACCAATTACTTTACCAGTTCATTCACCGGTTCGGTTCTCGCAACCTTGCTTTTCTTTTCCCTTATTTTTGGTTGGCCGACCTTATTTTTAACCTTTTCTTGTTTTGGACAGTTCTTTTTTTTTGAAAGTGAGAGGCAGAAGTGAAGAATTGCACTGACTTTGAGAGGACCAATTTCCCTTTTTAATGAAGAACTGCACCAACATTCATGGGTTTTTGGACATAGTAACTTTATAGCTCTCACTTTTGGATCTTAAAGTATGTATTGGGCTTCCTAATAAAAACTGTGCCTATTGGGCTTCTAATAAAATCCTCGAAGACTCAACGTTCGACCACACAGCAGAGTTTGAGATCTCTTGCCCTGTTTTCGTATCGAAGTCCAAGTAAAAATTTCTGTCCAAATAAAGAAAAAAAAAGGAAAAGAAACGTTATCTTTTTATATCCAAGTCCAAATAAAGAATTTTCGTCCATAATTTGCTCACAAACAACTGCACTACCATGACCACACAAAAAAGAACAACTGCACTACGTTCATTCCCAGCTAAGATTAGGATTTGGTACTAGAATCCTTGCATAAATAATATATACATATAGGTAATGATTCAAACAACATTTATTGATTTGATCAAATAGGTAAACAAGTTGCACGTACACGCGGACAGATTTAGCAGTACATTGGTATACAACGCAGTAGTAATAGTAATAGTAACAGTAATAATAATAAATAGTAAAAAGGATCTATGAATCCATTGTAATGTAACAGAGTCGCATATGCAAAGTAACTCCTATATTACATTCTTCATAGTTGACCCCTTCTTCTTCCACAGCAACCTTAGATGTTTGGCCTCACATTCAAACGACTTGCTACCTTCTGACCAAGAGAACGATCAGCCTGAGTCAGGTATGAGATCCAAATGCTGCGGATTTCATGGGTCAGACGTTGGTCAGACAATGCCTCAATCCATCTGCGGATAAATCTTTCTTGTCTGCCACAATCATAATAATCCAATGTTAGGACATAACAACATATAAACATGCATGTTATTAGTTCCAGATTATACTATAATTTGTGATAAGATAATAAGAACCTGTCAGGTGCCCAAGAACGGTATCTATCTCCGCCTTCCTTAAAGTTGTTCTCCTTCACAATTACACTCTGCATATATTAAAATAATTTCATTTGTTATCAGGATTAAAATTCAAACAACTATTGTCATCTGATTGAAGAACTAGCTAACCCTTTCGCGTTGTCCACTGATAAGAGCATTAGACATGGGGACCCTTTCTGCGTGACGAACAGGATCAAACCTTGAAGGGAAGTAGTTCACCTGTCAAATTTGAACACTAGTTAGTTACAAATTTAGTTATGGAAACAGAATGTAAACTAAAGCAATTAATAAAGGTGTGTGTACCTCTTCATCCCTGTGCATGAAGTTCATAAAACCATCATGGTGATTGTTATGATGAGCACATTTTGGAGCATTAACAGGAATCTGAAGATAGTTAGGACCAAGCCTATGCCTCTGAGTGTCGGCATAAGCGAAGATCCTACCTTGAAGCATCTTATCATTGGAGTAGCTAATACCGGGCACCACATGCATACTGAAAGCAAGCATTTCATTCTCAGCGAAGAAATTATCAATGTTCTTGTTCAAAACCAAGCGACCAACAGGCTGAAGAGGAAGAATATCCTCCGGCCAAGTCTTGGTAGTGTCAAGAGGGTCAAAGTCAAAATTGTCCTCGTGATCAGGGTCCATAGTCTGAAAGTAGAGCTTCCATTCGGGGTAGTTACCCGCAGCGATGGAATCATACAAATCTTGCGTTGCGTGGCTGTGGTTGGTTCCTCCGATGCGAATGGCCTCTTCTTCTAGAAGGGACTTAACGCCGCAAGTTGGCTTCCAGTGAAACTTGACATACAGAACCTTGCCAGCTTTGTTGAGGAGAGTGTAGGTGTGAACACCGAAACCCTCCATGTGACGGTAATTGATGGGGATGCCCACGTCATCATAGAACCACGTGAAAGTGTTGAAGCTTTCGGGATGGTGGGAGAGGAAGTCGAGAATGCGCCAATTCTCTTGGACGTTGGACTTGGGGTTTGGCTTGAAGGCGTGGATGACGTCAGGGAATTTCATGGCGTCGCGGATGAAGAACACGGGGAAGTTGTTGCCGACGAGATCGAAGTTGCCTTCGCGGGTGTAAAACTTGGTGGCGAAGCCGCGGGGGTCGCGGATGGTCTCGGGGCTGCCGCGCTCGTGGATGACGGTGGAGAAACGGACGATGACGGGGGTTTGCACTCCCGGGGCGCGGAGGAAGTCGGCGCATGTTAGGTGTGAAACGTCGTGTGTCACTTCGAAGAACCCCTTAGCGCTAGCTCCCCTCGCGTGCACTACACGCTCCGGGATCCGCTCCCTGTCGAAGTTTGCAAGCTTCTCCACAAATTGATAATCCTCCAACAGAATTGGACCTGCATGCAATTAATTAATTAAATTCTATGTTACGATATGAACAATAAAATATATTGGATATTCAATTCAATAGTAATACAGATAATTATGGATAAAATTTTAGTAGATACACAATAATTTTTATAAAAAATGTGAATAATAGACTTTAAAATTAGTTCAATAAAATAAAAACACATTATTCCTCTAAATTATCTATCTAAATCTTAATATTAGAATAACCATTAACACATCTAGTTAATTAAACATCTAATATATCTATTGTTCATATTATTTAATATTTTTATTGTCTATTTATACCTTTTTATATTAATTATTTTAATTAAATAATTATTTTTTTTGATTCAATTTAAACACATTAATAATATTGTTTACAAAAATCATTATCAACCACCAAATCCTATACTAATTTACCATATTTTTCTTGTCGCTTCTTCTTTCTCTCTACTATATATTGTCAATCCATGAACCATCAAATCCACCACTCATCTTTTGTCTTTGTTCATCTATAACAATATAGAAAAAGTACAATTCTTTTTTCCTTAAAAGAAGAAAGCTTCCTAAGATGGTGAAAGAGATGTGTACGGATATTGACCTCAATTTGTTTTCATGAAATTGAAAAATATTTGCTCAAAAAATTATATTTCATCATGTGCTTGTGCGGCTATTCTTGCAACTCAACTAGTCAACTATACTTCTTTGGTACGGTATAAAAGAATTGACACTTAATTATATATCATTATATCATAAAAAACAAATAATTTTTAAATCTATTATTTAAAAAATTATATTAATATAAAAATTATTTACTAAATTAACCAATTTGTATTTATGTATATTTGTGTATATTATTTTATATATTTTTAAAATAAAATCAAATACTTCTAATAAAATAATTAAATTTGTCATGATAAAATACTTAACTATTTTTATAATATTATAATTGATTTCTTAACACTAAATATGTGTCTTTATAATTATAAATCCTAATTAGTGTCTAATATTTTATGTTGATGGAGCATAATTGTTTTATTTTAACAAAAACCTTTTTAACCTCTTTTTTCAGATTAACCCACTCTTTCTTTTATCTCTCTTCCTTTGTTTTTAAATCTTTTTCCTTCTTTTTTTTCTCTTTTCAAGAGAGAGTTACACACAATTAAAGTTTTAAATGCTACATAAATAATTAATTTAACCTTGATATGTATACCAAAGACCAAAAATCTTCCAGTCATTTATATAATTAATGAACAAATAATTAAAAACAAAAAGAAATATATTAATTATTTATTTATTTTTACCTTTATATACATAGTTATTTGTATAATATTTGATTTTTCAAAAGGAAAAGGGTAAGAATAATTAAGATGGATGATACCTCTGTTTCCAACAGTAAGAACGGAGTTGTTGTTCCAAACAGGGTTGCCGCTGTTGGTGGTCCAGAACGGTGTGTTGAACGCGCTCGATGGCCGGTACTGAACAACAACAACCCAATCACCATTATTATTCAAACTCAAACTCAGAACACAAGAGATAGATATATATGTACAAATAAGAACAAAGCGATCAGTAGTTGAGAGATCAGAGAGTTAGTTTCTCCTTAGCTTGAGTGAAGAAATTAAAGAACGAAATGCATGCATGCCTGGTAGTGTTGCATACCTTGTAAGGATCCATTGTATTGGAAGGGTAAAGAAGACTACCGTACTCTACTGTAGTGTGACTATCCACACAACAAGAACCCTGTGTTTTCGTGAGCAAACCACAAGCCTTATATTACACCTTTATAAAGCCCCCTCTCTTATTTTCCGCTTTTCTTTTCTCATCCTTATTTTTATAAAAAGGAAAAAATAACAGGTATATTCTTTATTATTAATTAATAATGACTCTTAATTGAAATGATAGAAATTAAATTGTTAGGTATATCGCTACAAATATCTCGATCTCAAGTCACAGCAACTATGATCGTGACATATCATCTCTCTCTTTCCATTAATTAATTATAAAAATTAACCGCAGTAAAATTCCTCATAAATATGAGTAGCCAATAATTGTGTCCTACCACGTCCCCAACTATATCAGGATCATTATCATCACCAAACAGAAGTGGAATTATAATCAACTTATGAATTATAAGCAAGTATTTTTAGAATAAAAAGTATAAAAAATTAATTTTTAGTTGGATAATTATTTTAATATTAAAATTTAAAAAAATAATTTAAAAGTATAGTATACTTTTATTTGATTGATGATTGTTCATATTGTTCAATAAAATCATTGTTCCTAAATATATTTCATAGATTTTTACGTGAACAATATATGAAGTGAACCGACAACACACACTGTGTATAGATCCATACAAATCTACATTGGATTCCAGCTACGAAGGGAAGCATATCTAAGACCAAAGGCATGTGAATTAATATTAAAATAGTTAGGAGAAGATAGACATATCGATTATATTAGGGAAATTTTTCATAAATTGATACGATTTAAATAGATGTTTTTGCTTAATATATACAACACTTGTTAAGAACAGTGCAGATAATAATAAACAAAATTTAGTATACTTTTGCAGTTAGTTGATCACACAAAACCTAGTGATTTATTTACTCTTGTATGTCTAATTTTAATTTCCTTTTCATGTTGATTTTAACCTTTCCTCCAAAATTTCTCAAGTGAATTAGTTGTAAGGTTAAAATATATTTTTTATTTTTATTTTTTATTTTTTTTAATTTTTTAATA
>NC_029779.3:3682380-3708580 GCF_000817695.3 Arachis duranensis | reverse complement strand
ATGTTATATAATTAATATCAATAATTTTATTTATTAAAAAATTACAAACCTTAAAACAAAAAATATACTTTATATATTATATAATTAATATCAATATCTTTTATTAAAAAAAATTTTATTTTACGATTGCCCAAAAATCGAAACTAATAATAGAGATATTATTATTATTATTATATGAACATATATGGACAAGGTTAAAAACTAAAATAAAAATTAAAGAGTGATCTGATGATGATAGATGACGTGTAGTATAAATATCTATGAACTACAAGACGAGGTAAAGCCAAAGGTCCACGTTTGATTCCTGTGTTAATTGAGTGTTTGTGTAGCTAGAAAATAGAAATAACATATTGGTGAAAATTCATGAGGTAGCAGATAAAATCGAAAAGTGGGGCTGCTCCTATGGAAATTTTTCTATGCTCACGTGCGTAGAATACCGCAGGACTAGACAATTTTATTTCAATTATTTTTTGTCATTGATAATCACAGATCAACTGCAAAGAGAAAAAATCAAAGAAATATTATAGAGTTAAATAATTTTATGTATCCATTTGTTATTGTTATAATTTGTTTAGTAAACTTTAAAATTTTCTATTTTAATTATTGTTATTAGTTTGTTCTTCTATTAAATATCGTTGTAACGGGCTAAATATGGAATAAAAACTAAAAGATCAAATTAATAATAAAAACTTAAAATTTAAAACTTATTTAAGTAAAGATTAACATGCATCATTAATTGATTAGGAGAAAAGAACGGTGGTTGTGTAACATATATTATAGCATTTTTATTTTATATTATTTATTTTGCAAAGATATTTAACTATGATGCACGGACACATACGGGACACGACACGACACGGAATACGTCGATACGTAAATTTTAAAATCTTATAAGATATAGAGACACACATACATATAAAATATAAAGTATCTTTTAGATAAATCATAATAATATTTTGATATTTTACTGATATTAAAATATAAATTAATTTTTTAGTTATTTTTAATATTTTATTTTAATTATATTAAATATTTAAAATATTTTTATTTNTATATTCCATACATAGACATGATAACTTAATAAAATATCCATACTTCATAAATATTTAATCATGTATCAACTTTTCATTTTTAAAAATTTCGGTCCCTATCCAAACACAGAGGGTAGCACCGAAAAGTCTCAAAGCTTAATAATTCATCCATAAATGGGTCCAAGTCGCTTTCACTTAGCTCCAGCTTGTTGCCGCAACCTGATATTTTATGCTACTTTATGTTATTGATAAAGTATAATTAGAATTAATGACATCAATTAGTATTATTTAATATATTTAAATATTTATTATAAAATATTATATTTTTATTATTTTAATTTTTTTATATTTATAAATATCTTTTATATTATATTATCTTACATAACTTCAATATTTATAAACCTTTTTTCTCTTGTTCCTCCCCTCCTTCTACAGTTAGTTTGCCAAATACTTTTGTCTAAAGAAAAAGATTATGCAGTAGTGTTTAGGATTTAGATTAAAATTGATATTTGAAAATAAAATTACCAATCAACTTTTTAAGGGCAAGTTATATAAATTAATTAATTAGATTTTAAATCTATTTAATTATAACTTTTTAAAATAACAGATAAATTTGTAACTTTTTTAATTTTATGTAAATTATTATAGAGTGTAGCAATTTTTATCTTGTACATAAAAAATGTAAAGTAAAAACTATATGTATAAATCGCTGCTAGATATAGACATACATGATACATATTTTTCAAATTTCGATTTATTCATGTAATTTGTCCACTTTTTAAATTTTATCGATTGATTAATATTATTATTATAAATAATAATTTTAAGCTTTTGTAAAATTTGGCAATACTTTTTTATGAGAATAAATTATTTTAAGAATTAGATTTTAAAATTTTAAATAAACATAAAAATAATATATTTTTACAGACAATTTTCCATAATAAACTAAAATTCTTTTAAACAAAAGCACCCACTTGAAAAAGGTTATGCTTTAGATTCAACCACTAAATAACTAAATACCAATAATGTTATTTGAAAAAAAACCAATAATGTTGGTATCAAACATATAAATTATTGGAGTTTAAAGGGATACATTTATTTCACTTATATATTCATTTTTTCTATGCCAAAATAGTAGAGGTGTTCACGAATTCAGGTTGATTTAAATTTAAAAAGAAATAGAAAATAAACTGATTATATTTTAATAGATTTGAGTTGTTTTAAATACAAAAATTTTGTATGTAGACCCGAACTAATTTAAATTGATTAAATTCGGATTGGATCTATTTGGTGGATAATTAAATATCTCAATTGAAAATAAAATTTTGAAGACTGAAAAAAAATTGTATAAAAAAAAGAGAGAACCATTTTATGTAAATAATATGTAATAATAATAAAAAATAAAAAACAATACATCATTAAAATTATACTTAAATAAATATCATAATTTAAGTTAAAAAATAAAATTACATATATATTATTATATTTTTTTAAATAATATAAACTTAAATTAAATAATCAGATTCATTCGAATTTTGCGATCTCAGAATCCATATCTAATTCAATTAAAATCAAACTAATCCAATTGAATTTACATTTGATTATCTTTTAAATACAAAACTAATATAATAAAATCAGATCGATTTTAGTCGGATAATCAAATTATTATCTGTACCCATAAACAGCGTTGCAAAATTGCAACTATTCAAGTAGATCGGAATTGGAAGGTACAGATAAGAGAGTTTGATTTTAGATGATAAAATTAGGACCCACGCATAAATCGCAATCCTTATCTTGCTTGTTTGTGTCGTTTCTCATCAAAATTTTGGAGAATGAAGCAACATACAAGTAACTAGTTGTATTGTAGTTGGACTACATACATGGACCATTGGTCCATTAAGTTATTAATTCTTACTACACCAATGCATAAGATAAAGTCAAGTCCCCAAAAACACGTGCTTCATTCAATTTTGTTGTATATGCTTCATTTTTTATTTATTTATACATTTATCTACATACTGTATAGTATGCTAGACCTTAGATATTCAGTTCTCGAAGAGGCAAAGCCAATCTAATATTGCGGAAGCTAAGATTAACTCATGCGTGTTACAATATAATTTTTCCCCTCCATTATTTTTAAGGAAAAATTCACACAGCAATTGGAGCAGTAGTAGTTGAGGCCTTTAGTCTATATAAGTATCCAAACAAATATGTCAATTGAGATACTCAATTATTTATAAACTAATTCGGGTGAGATGGACATTATTTTCTTTGATCTTTCTTTTTCTTAATCTAAAAATAACTCCTATTTCCCATATATAATATAAGTGATGAATAAAAAAGAATTAGTGCTTTCATTTTTTTTTTATAAAATTAGAAGTGAGACTCGAACCCACAATTTTTAAATAAATATAAAGAAATTATACAATTTGAATTATAACACGTTGATAATATTTTTATTTTCTTAAAATTTTAATACAATAATAATGTATAACAATTAACCTCTAATTTTAAGTAAGAAAATATATTTAAAGCACTCTTTTTTATATTTTTATGGTATAAAAGATAAATTTAGTATTTTTCTCAATTTTTTATCAATAACTTTTAATATTAATAATAGAAAATATATAAAAATTGTGTATATAAAAAGTATTACATATATAATTTATATATTTTTTTTCTCTCACTTTAAATTTTTTGAAAAATAATTTTATAACATTATATTTTTTATCAGCTTAAATTCTAAAAAAAAATTAGTTATATATAAAAAAACCCATATAATATTACTTTTTTAAATAATAGTTATTTTTGGTGAAAGATTTGATGCTTGATTCTTTGAGCAACGACCTAATTGAATTGAAGGTTATGCGTTTCTGGTCGTAAGAATGATGCAATAAGAAACAAAATCTAAACGGAATCAATTAAGGATAAGTGGGTCAGATACATAAGACAATAATCATGTGCGTGCTTCGGCGACTACTTATCCATTATTGTTCTCTTTCAACCCCCTCCATTATTCCTTTATTCTTATCCTACGCCACCATAAGATTACGATTAGTTTTTTAGGTAGCGTTTGTTTTGAGGTACTGAAACAGAGATTAAGATATTAAGATTTAGTATCGTATTTGTTAGTTTAGAGACTAATACTAAAATTTCTGTCTTTATCTCTAAAATTTCAGTATTTCAATACCTCCAAAAAATAGAGACACAGAGAACTAAAATTTTTAGATATAAAAACTGAAATTTTAATAACATTTTATACCTAAAATATTTTTATTTCAATTAATTAATTTCAATTTTACCCTTTGTGCAAATTAAATTAGAGTTTCATTCTTGTTTCAATTACTGTCTCCCATTTTAGAATACTGAGATTTATTTTAATCCTGTCTCTTAGTCTCTGTCTCTCAATATCAGTCTTTTCGTCTTTATCTCTCCACCAAACACTACCTTGAGACTGCAAAGATAATGCGTGATTGGTTATAAATAAAGTTTATCTTTCTAAAAGCTAGTAATAATAAACAATTGAGAAATTAAAACTTTGAAGAATTGAACGACTAGCTAACTCCAAACTTTGTCACTAGTACTCAAAGTTGTCAAGCACGAGAAACTCTTCAACCATAGCCCATGTCTATCAAATACTTTAATGTTCCTCCGATAAGAATGAATTTGGTATTTTAATATTTATTTATGAGTACATCCATGCATGCATGCATATCTATATTAATCAGTACAAAAGTTATTTCCTTGTACAAAGTAATAGTGAAATATATCCGAATAAGATTGAAAAGGTTGTTGAGCCTTTCAAAGAAAATTAAAGAGAGGTCCAATAATTTTGCAGGAATCCTTGACCGCATCGTCACTTATCTAGACTTATTATGTATTACCATTTTTATTAAATTTTGGGTTGGATGATTTTAGATTTTCTTTCACGCTCTCTTTTAATCTGACAAACAAATTAAAAGATTGATTTACTGCTAATACGAGCTGTATTTCAGAAATAATTTTAAAGTAATTATAATGAAAAATTGAAAGTCGCGTATATACAATTCTGAACTATTATTATATCATATAAATTTGAAACGTGTCTTGACAAAACGCTAATAGTAACGTGAAGTGTACAAGTAAACCAACAGAGAAGAATACAAAAAAGGGAAAAGTAGGAAAGACAATGATAGAAATGCATTATTGTTCAAAGGAAAAGAGGGACTGTCCCTACCCACCCAAAGTTCCAAATCTTCGTTGTATATTTGTATGACCACTTCAGATACATGCACTCACTAGCTAGCTAGGTTATGCAATGTAAACAAATTTCATAAGGATATATAGTAATATATATTAATTAAAATCAACGATTAAAATAATTGAAACACCGGTGTTTTCGGTATATTTAAAAGTTTTTCTAAAAAAGACAGCATTATAATATTTTTTATTTTAAATCATATTTAAAAAAAAAACTGGATCTTTAACCTATGGTTATAACTTTTTAGACAAAGTCACAATTTTAACTATGGTTAAGAATTAAGATACTCGTGATAAAAATTAAACTCTAAATATAGCCACAGCTGTGCAAGGAAGCTTCGAAGAAGGTGAGTTCTGTCCTCCTGGGGCCCACACCTGACATAGTATATAAGGGAAGGGTCCTACCCTCCCCCTAGGTACGTCACACTTTCCACCTAACCTATTCCCCACCTGCACACTAGCTGACTAGAGCGTCGGAGTGTCTTTTGCAGGTGGCACCCCCCTCATTCTCCTTCTACAACGAGTATCCGGCTACTCGGTAAGACCAGTTCCAGCACGATCGTAGAGGCCTTCCCACCATCTCACCGAATCACCCGACCTGTCCGGAAGCCGACTACCGAACATTGGCGCCGTTTGTGAGGATACGACCTAAATGGAAGTCGCGCTGGGTCCCGGAGACCAAGCCCGAGTAGCCGGAGCAGCGGGGGCAGCCTCCGTCGCCTCGCTAAGGGGGCGGCGGAGGTCCCCCCGACAACACACAGAACAGCACACGAGGACACGACCATTCGGGGGAACAGGCGGCGACAGCGCCATAATAATGCAGGAGCTGCGCCACAGGGTCCAGAACTTGGAGCGACAGTTGGCCGACCGGGAGCGGGACGAACGAGCTACCGATCCCAGCTATACTCCGTCCCCCGGAAGCGACGAGGAAGACTCTCACCGAAGCCGCCCGCGCCGTACATCTGCATCCCGAACGGAAGCGGAGAGCACGCGGGAGGAGTCTCCTATCCCGAGAAGACGAAACGACACGATCATCTACTCCCGGGGCAGGCTAACCCGCCGGGCGACAAGAGGTCGCGAAGACGAGGAAAGGAGATCCGAGAGAACACGACAACCTGTGATAATGGGCGCCACCCCGTTCCACCAATCTATCCTCGAGGTCCGGTTGCCGAAACACTTCGACAAACCGACGGACATGAGGTACGACGGAACTCAAGACCCTCTAGAACACCTCACGGCCTTTGAGGCCAGGATGAACCTGGAGGGAGTGGGGGACGAGGTAAGATGCCGTGCCTTCCCAGTAACCTTAGCGGGGCCAGCGATCAGGTGGTTTAACGGCCTCCCGCAAGGATCCATCTACAGCTTCTCGGACATTAGCCGTGCATTCCTGGCCCAATTCACAACACGGATAGCAAAGGCAAAGCACCCCATCAACCTTCTAGGGGTAACCCAGAGACACGGAGAGCCGACCAGGAGATACCTAGATCGGTTCAACGAAGAATGCTTGGAAATCGATGGCCTAACCAACTCGGTGGCCAGTCTTTGCCTGACTAACGGCCTCCTCAACGAGAACTTCCGAAAACATCTCACCACGAAACCAGTTTGGACAATGCACGAGATCCAGACGGTAGCTAAAGAATACATAAACGACGAGGAAGTCAGCCGAGTCGTAGCCGCCAACAAACGGCACTCCAGCTATAATCAAACCCGACAACAGGGCAATGGGGAAAGGCCAAAAGGACAAGCCAGGGAAGAGGCGCTAAGTAAGGCACCGAGGACATTCCCCCGAATCGGGAAATTCACCAACTACACTCCGCTCGCTCTCCCCGTCGCGGAAGTTTACCAACAAATAGCCGAGAAAGGAATTTTGCCGAAGCCCCGACCACTCAAGGACCGTATTGGAGGGAACAAAAACCTCTATTGTGACTACCACAAGGGTTATGGCCATCTAACGTAGGATTGTTTTGACCTGAAAGATGCACTGGAACAAGCGATAAGGGAAGGAAAACTAGCGGCCTTCTCCCACCTAATCAGGGAGCCAAGAAGGCGCTACCGCGACCAAGACGAAGAAGGCAAAACCCGCTCGGCAAAACAGCGACAAGAGCCAGAAGGCGGAGAGCACGGCCTCACTGTGATAAACGTAGTAACGGCCAAAAACGCCGCACCGAGATCCAGATCCGCACACAAGAAGGACACAAAGATATTGTCGATCTCCTCCTCGTCGACGCGAAACTCTAAGAAGCCTCCATTCATTTCTTTCGGCCCAGAAGACCAATGGTTCGACGACGTCCCGGAGAACCCACCCATGGTCATAACGGCCCGAGTGGGGACCGGCCTCGTCAAGCGCATCATTGTCGACACGGGAGCGGACTCGAACATCATGTTCCGCAACGTGTTCGATGCGCTGGGATTAAAGGATGCCGATCTAACGACTCACCAACACGGGGTCATTGGATTGGGCGACCACTTCATCAAGCCAGACGGAATAATATCCCTGCCAATCTCAGTAGGACAATCCCAGGACAGGAGATCGGCGATGGTCGAGTTCGTGATCCTCCGAGACTCCACCGCCTATAATATCATCCTGGGAAGAAAAACGATCAATGATTTCGAGGCCATAATCAACACAAAACTGCTAATCATGAAATTTGTTACCGACGACGGATCCATAGGGTCCATAAGAGGAGACCTTGAAACGGCGGTCGCTTGTGACAATGCCAGCCTCTCCCTTAGAAAGAAATCCAAAGAGGCGTCCGGTGTGTTCCTAGCCGACCTAGATGCCAGAATAGACGACAAGCCTAGACCAGAACCAGAAGGGGATCTGGAGAAGTTTAGAATCGGTGACGAAGAGGAAAGATTCACGTTCCGTTAACAAGAACCTCCCACTCGAGTTGAAGGAGCCTTTGGTCGAAATGATAAGAGCCAACAAGGACTTGTTTGCCTGGACTCCTGCCGACATGCCGGGCATAGACCCAAAAATCATCTCGCATCATCTCGCCGTCAAGGCGGAAGCACGCCCAGTGGCCCAATGGAGGAGAAAGATGTCGGCGGAAAGAGCAGAGGAGGTGGCCAGGCAGACGGCCAGCCTCCTAGAAGCAGGCTTCATACGGGAAGTCGACTACTCTACATGGCTCTCGAATGTAGTGTTGGTGAAAAAGCACAACGGCAAGTGGAGAATGTGCGTAGACTATTCTGACCTTAACAAAGCATGTCCCAAGGATTGCTTCCCCCTCCCTAACATAGATGCACTCGTCGACGCTGCGGCGGGATACCGGTATTTAAGTTTCATGGATGCTTACTCCGGCTACAACCAGATACCGATGCACCGTCCAGACGAGGACAAGACGGCGTTCATAACGCCAGGAGGAACTTTCTGCTATAAGGTGATGCCATTCGGCCTAAAAAATGCGGGAGCAACATACCAGAGGCTGATGAATAGGATATTCCACGACCTCATAGGGAAGACAGTTGAAGTCTACGTGGATGACATCCTCGCCAAAACAACACGACCTGACGACCTTTTGAACGACCTGGCGAGTGTATTCGCGTCCCTCAGGCAACACGGTATGAGGCTGAATCCCCTCAAGTGTGCTTTCGCTGTGGAAGCTGGAAAGTTCCTCGGGTTCATGATAACCCAAAAAGGGGTAGAAGCCAACCCGGAGAAGTGCCAGGCGATACTCCAAATGAAGAGCTCAGGTAGTATCAAGGACGTCCAGAGGTTGGCTGGTCGGCTGGCCTCACTATCACGATTTCTCGGAGCGTCGGCAACAAAAGCCCTACCTTTCTTCAATCTCATGAAGAGAGGAATGGCGTTCGAATGGACACCCGCATGCGAGGAAGCCTTCCGGCATTTCAAAGAGATCCTGGCGGCACCACCTGTCCTCGGGAAGCCAAAAGAAGGGGAGCCGTTATACCTGTATATCGCCATAACAGGAGAAGCCTTGGCCTCAGTTTTGGTACAAGAAGAAGGACGGACACAACAACCCGTCTATTTTGTTAGCAGGTGGACATAACAACCAGTCTATTTTGTTAGCAGGGCCTTACAAGGGGCAGAGCTAAGATATAACAAATTGGAAAAGTTAGCTCTGGCACTCCTGACCTCTTCGAGAAGGTTGACGCAATACTTCCAAAGTCACCAGATCGTCGTAAGAACGGATCAGGGGATCCGGCAAGTGCTCCAAAAACCCGACTTGGCGGGGAGAATGATGACCTGGTCGATTGAACTCTCTCAATACGACATACGATACGAACCCCGGCAAGCCATCAAAGCGCAGGCGATGGCGGATTTTCTGGTGGAAGTAGCGGGGGATCTGGTCGAAAACACGAACACACGGTGGAAGCTCCATGTAGACAGAGCCTCCAACCAGACGTTCATGGGCGCCGGGATCATCCTGGAAAGCCCGGCCGGAGTCGTATACGAGCAGTCAATCAAGTTCGATTTTCCCGTCTCAAACAACCAAGTAGAGTACGAAGCCCTCATAGGAGGCCTAACCTTAGCAGCGGAGGTCGGGGCAACAAGGTTGGAGATATGCAGCGATTCGTAAATCGTCACCTCCCAAGTAAACGGAAGTTATCAAGCTAGGGACTCACTGCTACAGAAGTACTTGGAAAGAGTCAAAGACTTGAGCCGAAAGTTTGAAGAAGTCACGATCCAGCACGTCCCGAGAGAGAGGAACACACGGGCAGATCTCTTGTCAAAGTTGGCTAGCACCAAACTGGGAGAGGGTAACCGGTCTCTAATCCAAGGGAAGTTGAAGGAGCCGGCAGTCACATTACACCTCTCGAACCTAAGCCCCTCCTGGTTGGATCCCATTATCGACTTCTTAGAAAACAGCAAGCTCCCCGACAACGAAAAAGATGCCAAAAAGTTAAGAAGGGAAGCCGCCAGATACGCCATCATCCAGGGTCAGCTTTTCAGGAAGGGATTCAATCATCCCCTACTGAAGTGTTTACACCCCGACCAGACGGGCTACGTCCTCAGGGAAGTCCATGAAGGATGCTGCGGCCACCATATAGGAGGCAAAGCCCTAGCGAGGAAGCTAATCCGAGCCGGATATTACTGGCCATCGATGATGGCTGACTCCAAGGAATTCGTTAAGAAGTGTGTCAAGTGCCAAGAAAACGCCAACTTTCATCACGCGCCGGCCTCTGAGCTCAGCTTGCTAACGGCCTCTCGACCATTCTCGCAGTGGGGAGTCGATCTCTTAGGACCTTTTCCCGTCGGCCCGGGACAAGTCAAGTACCTCATAGTCGCTATCGACTACTACACAAAATGGATAGAGGCCGAGCCGCTGGCTAGCATATCCTCGTCCAATTGCAGGAAATTCATGTGGAGACAAGTCATAACACGATTCGGTATCCCGGAAGTCGTCATCTCGGACAACGGGACACAGTTTACCGACAAAAAGTTCACAGAATTCCTCACCGGCCTGGGCATAAAGCAGAGATTCTCCTCGGTAGAGCACCCACAGACAAACAGGCAGGTCGAGTCCGCAAACAAGATCATCCTGCAAGGGCTCAAGAAGAGGCTGGATGGCAAGAAAGGCGCTTGGGCCGACGAGCTAGCCTCGGTCCTCTGGTCCTACCGAACAACCGAGCAATCCTCCACTAAAGAGACACCTTTCCGACTAACCTACGGGTCAGACGCAGTGATACCCGTAGAGATCGGAGAGCCGAGTCCACGATTACTCCTGGAGGGAGTAGAGGAAGCCGTCGAGAAAGACCTGATAGAAGAAACCTGGGAAATGGCCCATCTGGCAGAAGCAGCGCTAAAACAAAGAATGGCCTTACGCTACAATGCCCAAGCACTCAAAAGAAAGTTCGAAGAAAACGACCTCGTCCTGAGGCGTAACGACATCGGCCCGTCTACCACGGGAGAATGCAAACTAGCGGCGAACTGGGAAGGACCATACCGAGTCAAAGAGGTAATCGGGAGAGGAGCATACAAGCTAGAAAGACTCAACGGCAAGGAAGTCCCGAGGACATGGAATGCATATAACTTAAGAAGGTTTTATTCCTAAGCCATTTATTTTGTAATAGCACTTCAATGTCTTTGTTACAATGATTGAACCTGCCCAATTTCTACATGCTATATTTGCCTATGTCATTTTCTAATTTCTAACTTTTGAGCGACCAATATGAGAACGATGATACGCGGCCTCGGGACTGATCACCCCGGGAGCCACTCAGTCCAAAAATACGGTGAGCGACCACAACAAGAACGCACGCCATAAACGGCCAACGCGAGTAAACGGAAAAGCGAAGTAAATCGACAACAAATAAAACAAGTTAAACTTACGGGCAAACGAGCCCACAAACCCATTAACGGGCACCAAAGTCGCAATAAAAAAGTTCAACAAAAAGAAGTTCAAATAGTACAAACATCACTTTTTCGGCATATCAACAACTTTGCCATCCTTAATGGTCTTGAAAACTCCGATCGCCGACACATCGAAGTCCGGAGAAACGATCTTCACCTGAGCTTTGAGGGCCTCTTCAATCATGAAAATTGCATTTTTGCCCTGCTCCTTGACTTCCTTGTGCTTTCGTTTGAACAGCTCGGCCTCCTCCCAGGCAGCCTTGGCAGCCGCCTCCGCTTCGTCCCGCTCTTTCTCCAGAGCGGACACCCGACCTTGCGCAGCGCTCAGCTGGCTCTTCAAGGTCTGCTCTTGCTCCGTCAAACGGGACACGGAGGCGTCGGCAGTTTTCAATTTCTCCTCGGTTAAAGCGGTCTTTTTCTGAGCGGCGTCAAGCTTGTTCCCCGCTTCAACCAACTGATCCTGAAGCGTTTTTACTTGGGTTTTGTACTTGTTATTGGCATCAACCGCAGACTCAAGCTTCCGACGGAGTGAGGCCATACCGGAAAGCTCAAACTCGGCCTTTCGGGCTATGGCCGCACCACAAAGGAGGGTACGGTACATCCACCGAGCCTACCCCGAGAGGTCGGTGCCATGGAAATGATCCTCCATGCCCGGAAGCAGCTGGGCATCTATGAAGGTCCCGGCATCAAAATTCCTTTCCATGACAGTCAAAACCCCCTCGGGACTTGACTGCGACCTCTGTCTCTTGGGGGTGGGGATGACGGACAATTCTTCCTCTTCCTCCCGGTGAGAAGAGGACGAGTGCCCGGGAATTGGAACCTCGGCAGGAATTGGGGTTTCGGAAGTAGGAGTAGCAACTTTGGCAGACGTGTCGACTTTAGGAGGAGGCACTTCCGGAGGAACCGTCACCTGCTGTCCTCCGGTCTCCTCGCCCTCGTCATCCTGAAGAAAGGTTTGATACAAGTTATCCATGCCGGTCACTTCGGCAGAAAGCCCCACTACAGAACAAATTGAAAAATAAACAAGTTAATGGAAGCAGCAAAGGAAAATTCAAACAAGCGACTACACGACAAGAGAACTCACGGATATAATCTCGGGCGGTACAACTTCACACAACTAACCAGCAAGTGCACTGGGTCGTCCAAGTAATACCTTACGTGAGTAAGGGTCGATCCCACGGAGATTGTTGGTATGAAGCAAGCTATGGTCACCTTGTAAATCTTAGTCAGGCAGACTCAAATGGATATGGTGATGAACGAAAATAACATAAAAGATAAAGATAGAGATACTTATGTAATTCATTGGTAGGAACTTCAGAAAACCCTTTCTTGTGTTTCCCCTCCGTTGAAGGGTTAGTTAGATTAAAGAAAAATAGGAAGACGTCAACAGAGATCGGTAGCTCTAAGTACTCGCACACCATCTCAAAGCAGCGAATGGATGCCCAGCTGTTCGGGTGCAATTGAGACGGTGCCACGGAAATCCGATTTAGGAGGCTCATTTGAAAGGGGGAAAAGGGGATGCGGACCCCGACCTGAGTGAACATTGCCTTGTAAAACCAGATCCAATCGGCAACCCGGGGGGCATTGAAATTAATTTCATAAAGCCGCTCGTGAGGGGCGGGGACATAAACATCATAGTTCGCCTCCTCGTCGGTGCCCCCACAGAGATATTCGGCCTAGCGAAATTCCGTTAGCTCCTCCTCACCCATCTGATTGGGAGAGTTCCTGAGGTCGGAAACCACCCACGCATACGGGTCATAACCCGCGGCGGAGCTTGAAGCTCGGCTAACGACACGAGGCATACCTACAGTGGGGGCACCGCGCGGTTAGTCCGTGAGGCCAGAATCCGGGAAAAACCCAAAGAAACCCCTCGTGCCGTGACCACAAGGGGGACCAAACAAACCAAGACCAAAACAAAAACATAAACCCCCCATGACACACCACAGTCAACAAAAGAAAAAGAAAGTGCATCCACAAAAATGCGCCCATAAACAACAAGAAAAAGAGTAAGCATAGGAAAAATGATCATGGCAGACATGCAGACAATCATTGAAGTAAAAGGAAAAGGAGTAGTTACCTGGATGAATTGAGAAAATTCAAATAAGGTCGAAGCACACTAGAGCAATGGAAACAACCTTTGTGTGATGAGAGCGCAGGAAGGACGAATGGGCAGTATGATCAGGAAAGCAAAGTAAATGGAAGAAGAACAGAAGCATAAAACTGTTCAAAACCGCTCTAGTGGAAGCGTGAAAGACCTGGGGGCAGAATCGTCTTTGCACACACGGGATTTTTCAATCTTTTATGGGCATTTAATGCCCCACGCGAAAAACGAGGCGACAAAGGAACGCCCCGAACCACGAACGGGCACGCATGCGGGCAGCGCGTCACCCACACGAACGGCCGACCAAACGACAATGATGATAGAAGACTCGCCGCCAACAGCCTATACGGCTGATTATCGGCGCGTGGGGGCACTGTTACGGCCTGGCCCAAGTCACGTACGGGTCGGCCCGACCCATTGAGAACCCGACCCGAGCGGTCGAGCTCTCAGCGTTCGCCACGACACCTGGACACGCGTCCTCGCCATTCCCCTAACACAGTTGGGGGGAATCTTCGTGGAAAGTGGGCTCGTCCCCTCTGGGCCCACCTCTGACACAGTATAAATAGGGAAGGACCTGCCCTTCCCCAAGGTACGTCATTCCCTTTCATTTAATCACTTTCCCGCCTGCACATCGCTGACTAGAGCGTCGGAGTGTCTTTGCAGGTGGCACCCCCCGACTAGAGCGTCGGAGTGTCTTTTGCAGGTGGCACCCCCCTCATTCTCCTTCTACAACGAGTATCCGGCTACTCGGTAAGACCAGTTCCAGCACGATCGTAGAGGCCTTCCCACCATCTCACCGAATCACCCGACCTGTCCGAAAGCCGACTACCGAACATATATTATAATAACGTAGTGGTGGAATTAGAAATTTTACAGAGCCCAATTATTTTCATTACAAAATGTGGTTTAATTCTTTAATTCTCACCTCTCTCTTAGCTCGGATCGTAATAGAGAATGAAGCATAATATATAAAAAGAGAAACATATATTATTAAGCAAGTGATCACATGTGAGTGTGGGGTGGGTCAGTAGACAGTAGGTGAAGTGAGGTGAGATAATAATGCCAAAATCAATAGGCCTTTGCATCCACATGTCTGCTGGGACCATCATAGTGCCCCTAAAATCAATCTCAAACAATTGATTCAATAATTCAAATTCAAACAAATCTAGCTAGTAACTATATAAGATGTAGTTAATTAGCAGTTATTGGTAATAATATACATTTGTACGGTACATACGGTGTGATCTCTTTGTACTGCATCATATATATATATATATATATATGTACTTCACTTTTTCTTACACCATTGACATTCATGATTCATTATTGTAGTGATTTAAAAGGAAAACCGCTCAGTGCGTGGCTTAGCTCCATGAAGAGAACAAAACTATGTATGTATATCTGTCTTCATATCACATTTTTTCTTGATTTCATGAAACAATGATACAAAAATAAATAATGTTATCATAATATTAATTGTTAGGTGCATATCACTACAAAAATCTCTATCAAAGAAACTATGCATTATGCATGTGTGACTATGACCCGACAACACCCGTGTTTCCGAAAATTGATTGCCAATTAGTAAAAAGTTTAATTAGTTGCACTACTAATCAAAATTCTTAGGTAGCCATTACTATTTTTCAACGCCTTTACAACTACGATTACTGGCGCTAATAATGAAATCAAATTAAAGTTGCATTGTCTCGCAAGGGGATAAGATCGGATCATATATATGATTAACCACAAGTAATGCGCATGTCATTGATCATTATCACCATGCAACAGTACGTAGTGTAAGACTAACAACTTAATGATATTACTATATATATATTATGAAACTTAATGAAAAATTAAAGGTAATTGATCGAATTCTAGTCTTTTACATTAGAAAAATTTAATTCAATTTTCAAAGTTATCTCAAGAGCGAAGGAATATTTCACACTACTTATAAATTATCTTTAAAGAATTTAGAAATGATAATCTAAAACGTGAATATTTATAAATGGGTGACCCAACAATATTGAATTAGATATGTTCTAATATCATATTTTAATTAAAATTCAATAGGTCTAACTTAACTTCAAATACTAACTCGCCAAATGAATGATATTTCACACTTATAAATTACTTAAAAATTTTATTTATAAATACATCAAGAAAGGGTGTCGGCAGCTTCATCAATTCATCACGTTAGGAAATGAAATGAAATGAATGATATTGGCAATGTTCGTAGGTTCCTTTTCTTGTTTGTTGCATAGCAAAGCAATAATGAAAAGGCTCACTCAAAATCATAATTCATGTCAAAATGGTCCCTTCACCCTCGCTAAGCTACCTGTGGCTCCAACTTGTTCGCACTGTTAGATATTTATTTATTTATTTATTTTTATATATATGCTTACTAATAATAAGGATATATTGGTTATTTTTCTTTTCGATATTATAACACTAAATGACTAAAACCGGACTATGAAACGTGAGAGATTGATTGTATATATGACCCTCCGTAACAAAAATATTTTATATATATTAAAAATTAATTATCAAATTATATAGTCGCTATATATCTATGTATATATTTATATTTTATATATTGGTTCATATTATTTTTTAACTAAATTAACTATGAAAATAATTAAATAATTCATAATAAAACAATAATCAAACTAATAAAGATAAATAATAATCAAACTTATTTTATATATACGTACTGATTGATTGATGACTGATTTCTTCTATTGGAGTTAATATAATTGTTAATTTTGTTTTTTTATGATATTTATCTATCCGACAAATTAAAAAGTTAATCTATCACAAATACTAGTTATATTTAAAAGTTTGTTGTTAGTCAATAAATATTACTATAGGTATAAAATGAAAGTCAAATCTTCGATACTTGTTTAATTGAACTAGCTAATGAGCTAATTATTAAATCAACTCAATTTTTTTATTAATATAATAATAACAATTAGTATTTTAGGGAGGGATAAAAGAGATGGGTTTAGATGAGAAATTAGGAGCCACATTAATTCTAATTTTGTTGAGTTGTGAGAGTAGAGGGCGGCGACATTGCATTTGCATGTGCGTGTCACTTTGTTGTGTAGCATAAAGAAAGAAAAGTCTCAAAGCTAGCTTAATAATTCATATGAAACTGTGTCCCTTCCACTTTCCCCCCACCTTAGTGGGGGATCTAGATATTTTCATACCCCTTACTACAGAAATTTCAGATCAAGACATGTTATGTGGCTATAGCAGATTAACAAGTAGTTGTAAGATCTAAATTACGAAACCAATGCTTGAAATTATTTTTTTAATTCACAAAGTTTGAAGTTTTCACCATCAACACGCCATGTTATGTTGCCATCAATAATGTTGATTTTGAAGGCTGTTTAGCCACAATCCACATATACACTAAATACCCAAAAGTCTTCGGTGGGTCTCACTACAGTCAGCATGCAGCCACCACAGTTAATGCTTATCCCAATAAAATGATTAGTTGATTTACTATTTCTCAAAGGTGCCTTCAATATTGAAAAACTTTAATGCATTAAGGTACTATGATAAAATTCGTATATATTAACTTTTATTCTTGGCAATAGAAAAATATCATCAGTATTGACAAAAAAAAAAAAAATCAAAGTCAGAGGCATAACCATTTTGAGGTGGTTGATTTTAATTTAGATGGAAACAAATTTATCAAGTAATAGTAGATAAATTTATACCGAATAATCCACAAATTAGCGAAATCAATAGAGCATCCACTACCGTAACTAATGTCGACAAATAACAGACCTTTTTTGATGGTTTTTAAAAACAGTAACTTAGGTACTAACACATAGATGAGAAGATTGAAATTTAGTATTATGTTTGTTGGTTCAGAGACTGGTATTAAAATTTTTATTTTTATTAAAAAGATTTTAGTATTTTAATACTTCTAAAAAGTAGAAACACAAGGACTAAAATTTTAATAATATTTTATATCTAAAATACCTTCCTTTCAATTAATTTCAATTTTACTTTTTGTTCAAGTTAAATTAGAATTTTATTTTTGTTTTAATTTCTGTCTCTCACTTTGCATCAAACAAAATATTGAGATTTATTTCAATCTCTATCTCTCCGTCTTAGTCTTTCCATCTGTCTCTTCATCAAACTCTATTTTAAGAGTACTTTTATTTTTATAATTTTATATTTTATATAAATAACCAAAATATTGATTTTCTTTCATTAAATTCTCTTGCATAGCCTATTAAACAAGTAAATGACACGGAAATAACGTTTCATGTTAATTTTCTGTTTCTCCAAAACACACAAGCATTAAAAATCATTCCATAACAACATGTAGCATAGCCTAACAAAAAGGGGGAAAAAAAAGGGAGAAGAGAGCTTGCATTATTGAGAACATGCATACACCTCCCACATATACATCAACAATGGAAAACAACGAAACACGGATAAAGAAAATGAGCAAAGGCTGCAAGACAACAAAGACATCGTGAAAGATGTGATTCAATTCATTGAATTAGCGACCAAGCTTAGCTTGTATGTTAGCTTTAATTATCATCACTGATCAAGAGCTTTGATGGTAAGTATATATATTATGTATTTCAGTAATGTTCGTGCGTATTAATTAGTGTCGTCTGTGCTTGAAAATTAAACAAAAAAGGAGGAAAGAAATCTCGATGAGCGAGGAGAATCTGAAGTCTATATATATATATATATATGTGTGTGTGTGTGTGTGTGTGTGACTTAGCTCTTGCGTGGTTTCTAATAATGGTATTAATTTGTTTAGGGCTTAATTATATATTCACATAACGTGTTCCTATACATACAGCTGATATTTTTTGCAGGAGTGGAGTGGAATTATATATAGTCCTTCTTTGCCCAGAAATGTTGCTTCTCTCACACAGTATGTTTTTACTTTCTACCCTCAACTCCACTTTTTTGTTTGTTTCTTATGTGTTATGTTAAACATGCTTTATTATTAGCTAAAACAAATTAAAAACTTCAAAAACCCTGCTAACAATTTCCTTCATTAATAATAACATGGTTGAAAAATTTCAAAAATGCAATCTCGTAAAACAAATTTCTTACTCTCAAATAAATTTAACTTGAACACATGATAACGTAATGTAAGAATACGAGTAGTCACCCATTTTTAAAAAATCTTAAAAATATAAAGTTATGTATAAGTAATACGAGATCTGAATTCTCTGCAATGTTATCAAGGATAATTACTACATCATATCTACACGTATCCCATTGAACTAGTTAAATTAACATTCAAACGTTTTAATTTATGCCTTGTCTGGTTTAATACCCAATCCAAAATTTTGCTGATACCGGACAGATCATGAACATAGCAACGTGGCGTTCTTCTTCTATTTTAATTTTTCTTTTTTTTTGTTTATTTATTTATTTTGGTGTGTGTTACATGGAAATTGAACTAGGAACATATGGGAGAGAAAACACATGATCATGTACTTGGTACCGACTGGACTATTCCCACTTTCCCAATTGGCAATGAAAATAGCATTTGGGCCAATTCAGAGGCAAGTTTCTTTTATCATATACAATATGTTTGCAATTAGAATAGTCCGAAATCAACTTGAATTTATCTAGTGGTTAATTTATTAATATGCTTAAATAAGTGTGGAAATTCAAACTCTGCTTTGTGTATACAATAATAAAATTAAAAAAAAAGAAATAATGTGAAAAGAATAAAGATTATTTTTTTAATAAAAAAATTCACCAAAAAAAAGTTGTCATGTGTAATACACATATCTTTTTGAAATGGAGAATACTAGGGGACAATGATTTTTTTGAACAATATAAACAACTATCAATCAAATTAAAACACACTATACTTCTAAATTAATTCTCTAAATTTTAATATTAAAATAACCATCCGTACACTAATAAAATAAACATCCGATATATCTATTATTTATATTGTTTAATATTTTCATTGTTTATCTATATTTTTTTGAAATAAAATTTAGTTAAAATCTTTACTTTTTACTCAATTTTATCTTTTATCGAACAAAATTTTCTTACAATTAATGTCAAATCCTGCTTGATAAAAAGTGAATATCCAACTTGATCTCTGATGATTTTTTTAAAGGATTATGAGACTCTCAAACAAAAAAATATTCTTTTTAATTTTTGATATTTAATTTTGTAGGACTGGTTAGTTCTTTTGTCAATGATCTCTTTTCAAAACATATTTACGTGACATGTTAATCACTAATATATCTTCTATTTAATTTTTATAAGTAAAAACAATCTAAAAATCACTAATATTTATTAGTTATACACAATAAATTTAGTTAATATATCTGAAAAAGATAATAGAAAAATAAAAATAATAATTAAATAATCTTGATAATTATCCTTAAAAGACAATGAGACTCTCAACAAAAAGGAATTTGTTAATCCTAATTAGTTCTTAATGGATAAATCAATAATTTAACACACTATGTAGGCTTATTCCGTTAATATCGATAGAAATATTGACATAGAAACTAATCAGTTTCATAAAAATAAAGATCAGAAGCAGAAAAAAATATTTTTTTTGTTAAGAGACTCGTTATCTTTTGAGGCAATTGTAATAGACTGTTTAAGATTTTTTTCTCGCTTGATAAATGATAATTTCACCATTTTTTCCCGTTAACATTCTCAAAACACTTGTAGAGTTGTTGGGTGTAGGCGTAAGTTGGGGTTGTGATTACGATCGTACGTTTGAAGAACGAAGGCTTGCAACTTTCAGGTTTGAAGAAGGAAGAAGAAAGAAGCATATCGGGTATGGTATAACGATTGCCCTCTAGCCACTGAACTTTTTCAATTTTTGTGTAAATTATAAATTTTCATTTATAGAAATCTACAGATAAAATTAGTTTCGTTTATTCATAAATAGCTAAATATGGAACCAAGTGGTAGCCAAATTTAACTGTCCCTTATCCTCTTCCGTACAACCATTTTAACCTTCATAAATAAATTTATAAACATTTTTAACATTTTTTTTTGTTTTTCACGGTATTCTCCAGTCCGGCAGGTTAAGGACTAATCCGCCGCGGTACTGAGCTCCATTTAAGGGTTTGTCACTGGCCAATAGATTGCTGCATACATTTAAGTGGACTAGTGAACCAATACTAGACCAACCCAACTTGGTTAACATTTTAAACATTTTTTATTACCAAATTCGTGCAATATATGTTAGGGCTTTTTTTGGGTAGTGTATGCTAGGACTGTTTGTTCATTTGTTTTTCTTTGGGGACCGGAACACGTTAGGACTTTCTAAAGAAAGTCCACTTAACATCTTTTTGAATGAAAAAAAAAAACCCATAGAAAACAAAATATAAGAGGCCAATAAAAGATAGCCCAGTTCGTCTTTAGGGCATTGAAATAATAACCAATGACAATAAAAATTTTAAGACCCAATAAAAATTTTAAGACCTAATCAAGTTGGATTGATATAGTAATTAGCTTATTTAAAAATTCGAATTTTCACCGTGACAAACCCTTAAATAGTAACCTTTCAAATGAAACTCAGTACCATGATAGATTAACCCTTAACTTGGGAGATACCATCAAGGGGATAAAAAAATTTTGACCAACAGTCCAACACCACATATGACCACTAATTAGATCCCATAAGCCGCATTATTTAGGAAACATAATCAAAGGCTTTAGAGGTTGGATAGAGTTGCAATATCTTAATTATTCTGTAGAATGCTATTACTTTCTCAAGATGGCATGCATAAGAAATTACACCAGAGAGAAGAGTGCTCAAAAACCTAGTGATAAATAACGCAAACAAAACATTATTTATTTTGAGACGACAGCTTAAAGGAGTTGCATAGACAAATTTGTAGGTATATATTTGGTATTTGGTATACAACACAAATATATTGCTATATCAACCCTTTAAAGTGATCCAAACTGGCATTATCCTTATCATAATCCTTCCACATCTGCAACTCTTGCAAACAAACTCTCTGCTTTGGTGTGCCAAACAGCCTTAGATGCTTGGCCTCACGTTCAGATGAGATGCTAATTTCTGACCAAGAGAACGATCCGCCTGCATAACGATACAAAGAGAAACATTGAATGAGCAAACCAGTATAGATTCATTCGGCATTCATGAAAATAAAGTTCATCAAGCGATAAATTTGCAATTCAAGTCTCACCTGAGACCAGTATGAGATCCAGATGCTGCGGATTTCATGGGTGACACGTGGGTCAGACAGCGCATCGACCCATCGGCGGATAAATCTATCTTGCCTGCACAACAAGCAGAGAGAATCCAGTTATACAGACATCAGCAAATATAATATACTGTATTAATCACATCATTGGTTTATGACAGGAACCTGTCCGGTGCAAAAGAACGGTATCTCTCTCCTGGTTGCTTGAAGTTGTTCTCCTTCTCAATTATGGTCTGCATTAAGAAGTAGAGTTGCTTACACATTGTTGATCAATAAAGGAGACATTTTGAGGGGTTCTTTCTTCTTTTTAAATAAATCAACTACCTTTCATATTAACTTTGGCCTAACTTTATTGGCAACTAAGAAATATAACTGATTTCAAGTTGGAAGACATTTAAATATGAAGTATTCACATTCACGATAAGAAATCCATCAGAACATACCTTCTCACGCCTTCCATTGAGAATAACAGAAGGAATGGGGACCTTTTCTGCATGACGAACAGGATCATACCTTGAAGGGAAGTAATTGATCTGTGAAATCAAGCATTCAGTCAACAGAGAAAAAGAATGAAAGCAGCTAAAGGCATTTTGCAATATCACAAGAGGAGTTACACATGTACAAAAAAGGTAAAAGCACTACTTTAAAGTGGCAACCAGCTTCTGATCCAAAATTTGAATAAGGAAATTGCAGACAAAGATAAAGATTCACCTCTTCATCCCTGTGCATGAAGTTCATAAAACCCTCATGATGATTGTTGTGGTGAGCACACTTGGGAGCATTAACAGGGAGCTGCAAATAGTTTGGTCCAAGCCTGTGCCTTTGTGTGTCAGAGTAAGAGAATATCCTAGTCTGAAGCAACTTGTCATCTGAATAGTAAACACCAGGTACCACAATTGCAGGGCAGAATGCAATTTGTTCATTCTCAGCAAAGAAATTATCTATGTTCTTGTTCAAGACCAAACGACCAACAGGCTGCAGGGGCAAGATGTCCTCGGGCCAGGTCTTAGTCACATCAAGCGGGTCAAAGTCAAATTTGTCTTCATGGTCGGGATCTATAGTTTGAATGTACAGTTTCCACTCAGGATAGTTGCCCGCAGCAATCGAATCATAAAGATCTTGAGTAGCATGGCTGTGGTTGGATCCTCCGACCTTAACAGCATCATCCTCTAACAGACACTTAACCCCACATGTGGGCCTCCAGTGAAATTTAACATAGTGTACTTTCCCAGCCTTGTTGATCAGAGTATAAGTGTTAACACCAGAACCATCCATATGCCTGTAATCTTGTGGGACACCCACATCATCAAACAAAAAGGTGAACATGTGAAGGCTTTCTGGGTGGTGGGAGAAGAAGTCAAGAATCCTCCAATTCTCCTGGATGTGGGACTTGGGATTGGGTTTAAGGGCATGGACCATGTCTGGAAACTTCATCCCATCACGAACAAAGAAGACTGGAAAGTTGTTTCCAACAAGGTCGAAGTTACCCTGTATTTAGAAATTGCTTCAAAAGATAAATACATTTAAACATATAAAACATCTTTTAATATTTGACATTGAAAGGTATATTTATTAAATTGTGTGGTATGGTCCTAAATGATTACCTCCCGGGTGTAAAACTTCACAGCAAAACCACGAGGATCCCTCAAGGTTTCAGGGCTGCCACGCTCGTGAATAACAGTTGAGAAACGGACAATAACGGGTGTCTGAACTCCGGGGGCACGAAGGAAATCGGCACATGACAGGTGAGTAATGTCATGTGTGACCTCAAAGAAACCCTTTGCACTTGCTCCCCTAGCATGGACAACACGTTCTGGGATCCGTTCCCTGTCAAAGTTTGCAAGCTTTTCGACAAGATGATAATCCTCTAGGAGAATTGGACCTGCCAAAAGGGTTAAAAGAAAAAAAAAAGAAAGAAAATTCAGTGAAACAACACTCATCTAAATTCACATCCTAGCTTTACACAAACAGACGGGATACATAAACACCCTCCTTAAGAAACCCAAACTATAAATAAAAATTCCATAACAAACAAAGGAAAAAAATACACAGTGTTTTGTTTAAACATAAGAAAAGATACGGAACTACTACAACTCAATACTCCACAGTCTACACTTGACAATCAGATTACCTTGAAATAAAAAATATAATCATCACAAAGCTAAGAGTGTTTAACAAATCAAAATTATTCATAAATGGAAGCAAATCAAATCGGACCACATTAAAAAGTATGTTATTTCCTAGGGATTTCAGCAATATTAAGCAAACAAGAAGGCATTCAAATAAGTTAATATGTAAAATAATACAACATATACATCACAAATCCAATATATATTCATAACCTCTAGACACAGAAAATTGTTCATCGCCCAAAAAGGATAAAGAATAAGAAGAAACCTCTATTTCCAACGGTTAGGGATGAGTTGTTGTTCCAAACGGGAGCACCGGAGTTTGTGGTCCAGAACGGAGAGTTGAAGGCGCTGGATGGCCGGTACTGTATGAAACGGAGAAAAAAGGCAATGATTTCAATCACCAAACACCGTTTCACAATTAAATTGATCCGCAAAAAATGGCTCAATTAAACAAAACTTTAAAGAAGCATGAAAAGTCAAAACCAAAAGGCTTAGCTTTAACAGATTCACGAGAATCGTTTTCAGAGGAACGGAAATCGATATGAATGATCTTATGATTAAGAGTTTGCGTACCTTGTAGGGATCCATGGACTTGGAATGGCTGAGAGTGAGAAACAAAGACGAGATTGTGAAAAACAAAGACGAGAGAGTTTTCGTGTGGGAAACACAATAAAAGCGAGTATTTTACGCTTTATAAAGGCTCTCCTTTTTCTTCTCTATTATTTTTTTAACTTCCTTCTATTATTAGTGGCTTGGCAATAAAAAATAAAAAATCCATTTTTTATTTATATTATTTTTTATAAAAATAATCCATCTTACAATGTTAACTAACGTGAGATTAAACAATCCATAAATAATTTAGTATCATAAATTCATTTCTCTAATTAGGCTAATTCCCTACATCACAAATTATGAAAAGTTTCCATTTTAACCAAAATACTTAAAGCATTAGTAATTTAGTGATCAATATAAAAGCAAGCAGTCAGGATAAGGCCTAAGGGTAACGAAAACTAAGGTTACATTAAAAACTTAAATTAAATATATATGACATAAAATTGCGGCATAATTAGTTGTAAAAAATTGTATATAGTTATTCAATCATATTAACGAATATAGTTAATTTTTAAATGATAAATATCAAAATTAATTATTTTTATTTATGTGATAATATAAATTCAATTATTTATAAAATTAAATTCATAAAAGATTGTCTAATTTAGTAAAAAAAGTTTAAATTCGATTGACATATTTAAAATTTAATATTATAAAATTATCAAATTGAAATTTTATCTATCTTTGATTAGAATAACAAAGTACTACTAAATCAGCAATATCTTATTCGCAAATTAGCAGCACCTGTATTTTATTTTCGTTTTATTAAAGAGCAAAGTCAATTTATTTTGAAAATGAGAAAAACTTTTTTTTTTAAGACTAAGATAACTCCAACAAACCATTGATGCATACGCAAACGGAACTTTAAATGATAATTCGTTTAAATGGATATATAAAATTGATGGAGAGAATATTTTATGGAAGGTAATAAATTAGGACCCACAATGATTATTAATTAATACATAATTGGCATTTAAAATATTTTATGGTGGGAAGTGGAAAGATATAGATAAGAGTTTTGGAAGAATATGAGGAAAGGATTAAAATAGCAGTATTTGAGAACATCATGGATTCATGGTTCCTTATCTTGTTTGTGGCATTTTCTTCAAAAAATTGCCAGAGCCACTTGTGAGAAACGGCGACATGGACCAGTAGTATAGTGCCACGTATGCTAAAGTCATTGAAATGTGTGTTTTTCATCACAATCTTGAATCTTGGCCATAGAGATAAGCAAGGAGCCACTTTTAATTTGGAAGCTCTGACAATTAGAGATGCTCTCATCTTCGAATGTTCACACTTGATCACTTCTAAGTTCTAACATCACAAAATGCTAAACATGCCACGCCCTCCTGTAATCTTCAGCATTCTTGTGCACGTATAATTGCTTGGTTACTGTTTTACTAGAATAGAACAAGCTGAGATTTGTTGAATAGGATAATTCTTTTTGATCTTTTATTTACTTTTAACTAAATTAGAGAAAATTTTACTCTTTTCTTTTAGATGCTAAAATAATACTCTCATTTTTTTATTTGTAAAATATATATTTTTATTTTTTATAATTA
>NC_029779.3:3681018-3681908 GCF_000817695.3 Arachis duranensis | reverse complement strand
TCCTTTTTAGTATCTCTCAAATGAAGAAATTGAAATTTTTCTTAAATTTATTATAGTTGATATATTTGATATGATGAATTTGATAATCTCTCGAATTATAATTAAAACTATAATTTATGAATTGAACATGAATTCTTGTCAAGTATTGTATCCGCCGATACTTTATATTTGAAATTGACGAGTTGGACTGATTTGATTTTTGACCTTTTAATTGTCACAATTTAGTCTTTTGAATTAAAAAAAAAGTGCATCAATGTAGTCCCTCTTCAATGCCGTTAGTGAAATAGCAAAAATTTTGTAATATTAGACATATTATAACAATATTATACACGTTATGACGCTAAAAGAGCATTAAATAATATCATTTCAAGGTTTGAACAATATTAAAAGACACAGATATAACATTTTAATATTGTTCAAACTCTTAGACGGCATTATTTAATACATTCTTTAACACTAAAACGCATATCACATCGTTTTAATATGTCTAACGTTATAACTTATAAGATTTGAGTTATGCTACTAAGGGTGTTGAGTTCTAACAATAAAAAATATACAAAAAATTATATTAATACACTTTTTTTTAATCTAAAAACCAAATTATAATAATTAAAAAATTAAAAATTAAATCATAGCAACTTACCAATCTCACATACCAAAACGGATTTTAACTCTCGATATTCATGAATTGTGTTTCATACTTTCATTATGTCGTATAGTATTATCACAGTTTCATTATTTTATTTTTCGTTTATGTTGATCGAAAACAACGAAATTTGAATTATGCTGGTATATATGTATTCGTCCAACGTACGAAAAATGTTTATTTTTTTATATTTATATTTAAAATATATTTTTTGAAAAAAATTATCATGAATAATACATTTTAG
>NC_029779.3:3669429-3679938 GCF_000817695.3 Arachis duranensis | reverse complement strand
AATTATCTAAAAAAATAAATTATTGTATCAAATTTTTTCATAACAATTTCTATTAGAAATGAATTTTTTAGCATTTGACTCCATACCACTGAAAAATTTAGCCGTACATTTAAAAGATAGCCCCCAAATAAATGAAATGAATTCTCAAATAATTCATTTATATGGATTATTCGGAATTGAGACCAAGTATCGAAATTTTTAACAATAAAAAAATTTAATATTATTTTATTCTCAATATTTAATTTAAATAGTATGTTTAATAGACTAATCGTCTTAGTTAGAGTATATGTATTTAACTATAATACTTTTAAAATTAAAAAATAAATTATTAATTAATGATATAATCATTTGATTCTCTAATTTAAGAACAAATAGTTATGTACAAAGTATAGTCTGTCACTACGCCCAACCCTTGTGAGTTTGAAGTTCGTCACAGTCATTCAATCCCTTAATCCTACTCGGAATATCACAGACAAGGTTTAGACTTTTCGGATTCTCAAGAATGCTGTCAATTGATTCTAGCTTATACCACGAAGACTCTGATTAAGGAATCCAAGAGATACTCATTCAATCTAATGTAGAACGGAGGTGATTGTCAGGTACGCGTTCATAGGTTGAGAATGGTGATGAGTGTCACGGATTATCACCTTCTTCATATTGAAGTGCGAATAAATATCTTAGATAGAAACATGCGTGTTTGAATAGAAAACAGAAATACTTGCATTAATTCATCGAGACGCTGCAGAGCTCCTCACCCCCCAACAATGGAGTTTAGAGACTGATGCCGTCAAAGAGTACAAAGTTCAGATCTAAAATGTCATGAGATACAGAATAAATCTCTAAAAGTTGTTTAAATACTAAACTAGTAACCTAGGTTTACAGAAAATGAGTAAACTAAGATAGATGGTGCAGAAATCCACTTCTGGAGCCCACTTGGTGTGTGCTGGGGCTAAGACTTGAGCTTTTCATGTGCCTGGGCTGTTTCTGGAGTTAAACAATAGGTTGTAACATGTTTTGGGTGTTTAACTCCAATTTGCAACCTGTTTCTGGCGTTTAACGCCAGAATGGAACATGGAACTGGGGTTAAACGCCAGTTTACGTCATTTATCTTCGAGTAAAGTATAGACTATTATATATTTCTGAAAAGCCCTAGATGTCTACTTTCCAACTCTATTGAGAGCGCGCCAATTGGACTCCTGTAGCTCCAAAAAATCCATTCCGAGTGCAGGGAGATCAGAATCCAACAACATCAGCAGTCCTTTTTCAGCCTGAATCAGATTTTTGCTCAGATCCCTCAATTTTAGCCAGAAAATATCTGAAATCACAGAAAAATACACAAACTCATAGTAAAGTCCAGAAATATGAATTTTGCCTAAAAACTAATAAAAATATACTAAAAACTAACTAAAACATACTAAAAACTACATGAAATAACCCCCAAAAAGCGTATAAAATATCTGCTCATCACAACACCAAACTTAAACTATTGCTTGTCCCCAAGAAACTAGATAAATAAAATAGGATAAAAAGAAATCAAGAAGCAATAATATCTCGGAGTTTTAAGTGAAGCTCGGATTCTAATTAGATGAGCTAGACTAGTAGCTTTTTGCTTCCGAACAGTTTTGGCATCTCATTTTATCCTTTAAAATTCAGAATGATTGGCATGCATAGGAACTCATAATTCAGATAGTATTATTGATTCTCCTAGTTTAGTATGTTGATTCTTGAACACAGCTACTTTATGAGTCTTGGACGTGGTCCTAAGCACTTTGTTTTCCAGTATTATCACCGGATACATAAATGCCACAGACACATAACTGGGTGAACCTTTTCAGATTGTGACTTAGCTTTGCTAAAGTCCCCAATTAGAGGTGTCCAGAGTTCTTAAGCACACTCTTTTGCTTTGGATCACGACTTTAACCACTCAGTCTCAAGCTTTTCACCTGGACCTGCATGCCACAAGAACATGGTTAGGGACAGCTTGATTTAGCCGCTTAGGCCTGAATTTATTTCCTTGGGCCCTCCTATCCATTGATGCTCAAAGCCTTGGATCTTTTTTACCCTTGCCTTTTGGTTTTAAGGACTATTGGCTTTTTCTACTTGCTTTTTCTTTTTCTTATATATTTTTTTTCGCCAAATTTTTTTTGCAAGCTTTTGTTATTCACTGCTTTTTCTTGCTTCAAGAATCAATTTTATGATTTTTCAGATTATCAATAACATTTCTCTTGTTCATCATTCTTTCAAGAGCCTACAATTTTAACATTCATAAAATTCAATATAAAAAATATGCACTGTTCGGGCATTCATTCAGAAGACAAAAAGTATTGTCGCCACATATAAATAATTAGAATTTTCCTCATTAAAAAACTCGAAAAAATATTGCCTCCTTATTTTAAAAATCTGCTATTTTATCCATGTTTAATGATGATGAGAGAAATAGATTATAACTTATTTGGAGATAAAAATAAATATCCTAATTACTAATAATCAGATAGGTTCCTAAAAATAAAAGTTATCACAGATTTAAGGTTAAGATTAGGACTCAACAACCTTTAGTTTGGGAGATGATGGGTGCTCCTTCAACCTGTGGGGTGTCTGGTCCTTCAAGAGACAGCTTCTGGCACTTCAGCTCCTGTATCTCTGGATATTTGTCTTCTTTCAGATTGAATTTAACTTCCGGGATCACTGATCTCAAACCCATTATTTTGTGGTACTGGTCTGCATGTTCTTTGGTTAAGAACTTCTCTTGATTCCAAAGTGGTTTTGGAATATTCTCTTTCTTGCCTCTTGAAGTGGTTTGTTTTTCCTTAGGTTCCATGATCTTCATGAGTTTTAGATCAGTGATCACGGAAAAACACACCAAACTTAGAGGTTTGCTTGTCCTCAAGCAAAAGAAAGGAAAGGAGAGGAATAGAAGGAGAGGCAATTTCGAAAATTCAAAAGATATGATGAGATTTTGAAAAAGATAACTTTGAATTTAAAAAGATAATATGATGAGTTTGAAAAAGATTTGAGAAGAAATTAAAAAGATTTGAAAAGAATTCAAAAAGATAGATGAGTTTTGAAAAAGATTTGAAAAGAGATTGAAGAAGAATGAAGAAATATTTTTAGGATTAAGAATTTTTTTGCATTTTGAAGTTGAAAGATGAGAATTTGTAACATGTTTATGCAATAAATCATAAATTGAAACATGAAAAATGGAAAAAATTTGAAGTGAAAATGAAATTACCTCCTCCCCACAATCCTGGCGTTAAACGCCCAGGAGATGCTTCCTTTGGGCGTTTAATGCCCAGTCCTTGCTTGTTTTAGGCGTTTAACGCCCATTTGCTGCTTCTTTCTGGCGTTAAACACCAGAAACCTTTTTTACAGGCATTTTTGCGCTAGTGATGTCCTTTTCTCTGTGATTCCTCTGCTTTATGTCCTGAACCTTTATTTCTCTGTATCATTCACTGAAATGTATTATCTAATTGAGAATTAAAATTACAAATAAAATAAACTCATGACTGGGTTGCCTCCCAGCAAGTGCTTCTTTACTGTCTTTAGCTGGACTATTACTGAGCTTTTAATATAGTCTGCAATGTCTGCAAATCATGGTACTTCTTGGATGGCAAAGAGTTGCTCATCCGAAAAGTTTTCAGAGATCTCAGTAAGAGAGAGGGACGCCCCTTCTACTGGTTCTATTCGGGATAGGTGATCTGCTACTTGGTTCTCTGTCCTTTTTTTTTGTCTCTTATTTCTATATCAAACTCTTGCAGAAGCAACACCCATCTTATGAGTCTGGGTTTTGAATCCTGCTTTGTGAGTAGATATTTAAGAGCAGCATGGTCAATGTACACAATCACTTTTGATCCCACTAAATAAGATCTGAACTTGTTAATGGCGTAAACCACTGTAAGTAACTATTTTTCTGTGGTTGTGTAGTTCTTCTGTGCGTCATTTAAAACACGATTGGCATAATAAATGACGTGCAGAAGCTTATCATGCCTTTATCCCAACATTGTACCAATGGCATGGTCACTGGCATCACATATTAGTTCAAATGGTAATGTCCAATCTGGTGCAGAGATGACTGGTGCTGTGACCAGCTTAGCTTTCAGAGTCTCAAAGGCCTGCAGACACTCCTTATCAAAGATAAATGGCGTGTCAGTAGCTAGCAGATTACTCAGAGGTTTTGCGATTTTTGAAAAAACTTTTATAAACCTCCTATAGAATCCTGCATGCCCCAGAAAGCTTCTGATTGCCTTAACATTGGTAGGTGGTGGTAATTTTTCAATTACCTCTACCTTAGCTTGATCTACCTCTATTCCCTTGTTAGAAATTTTGTGCCCAAGGACAATTCCTTCAGTCACCATAAAATGATATTTCTCCTAGTTTAAAACCAGGTTAGTCTCTTGGCACCTCTTTAGAACAAGTGCTAGATGGTCAAGACAAGAGCTGAATGAGTCTCCAAATACTAAAAAGTCATATATGAAGACTTCCAGAAATTTTTCCACCATATCAGAGAAAATAGAGAGCATGCACCTTTGAAAGGTTGCAGGTGCATTGCACAGACCAAATGGCATCCTTTTGTATGCAAATACTCCGGATGGACATGTGAATGCTGTTTTCTCTTGATCTTGGGGATCTACTGTAATTTGATTATAACCTGAATATCCATCCAGGAAGCAGTAGTATTCATGACCTGCTAGTCTTTCTAGCATATGGTCTATGAATGGTAAAGGAAAATGACCCTTTCTGGTAGTTGTATTGAGCCTTCTGTAATCAATACACATATGCCACCCTGTAACTGTTCTTGTAGAAATCAGTTCATTTTTTTCATTATGAACTACTGTTATGCCACCCTTCTTAGGGACGACTTGGACAGGGCTTACCCAGGGACCATCAGAAATAGGATAAATAATCCCAGTCTCTATTAATTTAGTGACCTCCTTCTACACCACCTCCTTCATGGCTGGATTCAGCTGCCTCTGTGGTTGAACCACTGGCTTAACGTCATCCTCCAATAGGATCTTGTGCATTCATCTGGCTGGGCTAATGCTCTTAAGATCACTGATGGACCACCCAAGAGTTGTCTTGTGTGTCCTTAGCACTTGAATTAGTGCTTTCTCTTCCTATGGCTCTAAGGTAGAGCTTATGATTACAGGAAGAGTGTCACCTTCTCCCAGAAATGCATATTTCAGGGATGGTGGTAATGGTTTGAGCTCGGTTTTAGGAGGTTTCTCCTCTTCCTGAGGGATTTTTCAGAGGTTCTATTATTCTCTCTGGTTCCTCCAGATCAGGCTGAGCATCTTTAAAGATATCCTCTAGCTCTGATTCGAGACTCTCAGTCATATTGACCTCTTTCACCAGAGAGTCAATAATATCAATGCTCATGCAATCGTTTGGGGTGTCTGGATGCTGCATGGCTTTGACAACATTCAATTTAAACTCGTCCTCATTGACTCTCAGGGTTAATTTCCCTTTTTGAAAGTCAATGAGGGTTCGTCCAGTTGCTAGGAAAGGTCTTCCTAGAATGAGATTTGCACTCTTGTGTTCCTCCATTTCTAGCACCACAAAGTCAGTGGGAAAGGAAAATGGCCCAACCTTGACAATCATGTCTTTAATCACGCCTGATGGGTATTTAATGGAGCCATCAGCAAGTTGGAGACATATCTGGGTTGGTTTGACTTCTTCAGTCAAACCAAGCTTTCTGATAGTAGATGCATGTATTAGGTTGATACTTGCCCCAACATCACATAGAGCTTGCTTGGTATAAGTACCCTCTAATGTGCATGGTATCATAAAGCTTCCGGGATCTTTAAGCTTTTCTGGTAAGCTTTTCAGAATGACTGCACTGCATTCTTCAGTGAGGTAAACTTTTTCAGTTTCTCTCCAATCCTTCTTATGACTTAAGATCTCTTTCATGAACTTAGCATAAGATGATATTTGTTCAAGTGCCTCTGCAAACGAAATCTTTATTTTAAGAGTCCTGAGATAGTCTGCAAAGCGGGCAAATTGCTTATCCTGTTCTGCTTGGCAGAGTTTCTGAGGATAAGACATCTTGGCTTTGTATTCCTCAACCTTAGTTGCTGCAGGTTTATTTCATACAGAGGTGGTTGGGAAGCCTTCTTAGAGGGGTTACTATCAGCACTTGTATGTGTCTGATCCCCCACTGGCGTTTGAATGCCAGGGTTGGAAGCTGGATTGGCATTGGACGCCAATTCCTTTCCTGTTTCTGGTGTTTAAACGCCAGAGCTGACCTTTCTTTGGGCGTTTAACGCCACTTCCTTGCCTGTTTGTGGCGTTTGAACGCCAGAACTGAGCATAGATTGGGCGTTTAACGCCAGCCTTTCACCCTTTTCTGGTGTTTGAACGCCAGAATTATTCCTCTCTAGGCTCTTACTGTCCTCAGAGGGATTTTGGGTAGCAGTTTGTTCATTTCTTGGCTTCCTGCTGCCTTGAAGTGAGGTATTTAATGTTTTTCCACTTCTTAATTGAACTGCTTGGCACTCTTCTGTTATCTGTTTTGATAACTGCTGTTCTGTTTGCTTCAACTGTACTTTCATATTCATATTAGCCATTCTTGTGTCTTGTAGTATCTCCTTGAATTCGGCTAGCTGTTTTGTTAGAAAATCTAATTGCTGATTGAATTCAGTAACTTGTTCTGCAGGACTGAGTTCAACAGTTACTGTTTTAGCCTCTTCTTTCATGGAAGGTTCACTACTTAGGTACAGATGTTGATTTCTGGAAACTGTATTAATGAGCTCTTGAGCTTCTTCAATCATCTTTCTCATGTGTATAGATCCACTAGCTGAGTGGTCCAAAGACATCTGAGCTTTCTCTGTAAGCCCATAATAGAAGATGTCTAACTGCACCCACTCTGAAAACATTTTAGAGGGGCATTTTCTTAGCATCTCTCTGTATCTCTCACAGCCATCATAAAGAGATTCATTATCTCCTTGTTTAAAGCCTTGGATGTTCAGCTTTAGCTGTGTCATCCGTTTTGGAGGGAAGTATTGATTCGGGAATTTTTCTAACAGCTGTTTCCATGTCCTTATGCTAGCCTTAGGTTGGTTATTTAACCACCTCTTAGCTTGGTCTTTTACAGCAAATGAAAACAGTAATAATCTGTAGACATTCGGATCTACTTCTTTATCATGTACTGTGTCAGCAATTTGTAAAAACTGTAGCAGAAACTCTGTAGGTTCTTCCTTTGGAAGACCGGAATACTGGCAACTTTGCTGCACCATGATAATGAGCTGAGGATTCAACTCAAAACTACTGACTCCGATGGAGGGTATACGGATACTACTCCCATATGAATCAGTAGTGGGGTTAGCATATGACTCCAAAGTTCTTCTGGACTGTTCATTTCCACTTAGGTCCATAGTGGAGAAAGGGAGATGACGTGGATTTATTTTATTTATTTTATTATATTTATAAAAAATTTTTGAAATAATAAAATAAAATAAAAACTAAAATAAAAATAAAAAAGATTTAAGAATATTTTATGAAGATTTTCGAAAAAGTGAGGAGAGAGAAAGTGGTTCGGATATTTTTGAAAAATATATGATTTTAAAAAAATCTTGAAAGGATATGATTTGAAAAAGATATGATTTTTTTTAAAAACTTGACAACTAAGATATGATAAGATAAAATTTTGAAATTGAAATCTGAATTTTTATGAAAAAATTCGAAATATTTGCTTAAAAATAGTTAGAAAATATATTTTTTATTTTTTAATCTTATGATGAAAGAGAAAAACACACAAAAGACACAAGACTTAAAATTTTTAGATCTAATACTCCTTGTTTTCGAAAATTTTGGAGGGAAAACACCAAAGAACATGAAACTTAAAAATTTTAAGATCAAAACACAAAGAAGACTCAAGAACACTTTGAAGACTCACAAGAACAATAAGAACATGAAGATAGAACACCAAACTTAAAATTTTTAGAGAACCAAAATAAAATTTTCAAAAATTAAAGAAAAATTAAACAAGAGAACACCAAACTTAAAGTTTGGCACAAGATTTAATCAAAGAAAAATTATTTTTGAAAAAGTTTTAAAAGGAAGATACCCAATTACCAAGAACACAAGCACAACGTTCTAACCAACTGAGCTATTAATTTAACGTGTTTTAAAAAGGTATTTTTAAAGGAAAACAAAAACATGCAATTCGAAAATTAAAAGATAAAGAAAAGCATGCAATTGATACCAAACTCAAAACATGACACTAAACTCACAGAAAAACTCAAAATTAATAAAGAAAAATAATATTTTTGAAAAATTTTTGAAAAGAAAATAAAAGACTCTGACCCAAAAGACAAAATTTTCATAATCTAAGCAACAAGATGAACCGTCAGTTGTCCAAACTCAAACAATCCCCGGCAACGGCGCCAAAAACTTGGTGCACGAAAATTACACTCACACTATGTAATTCCGCACAACTAACCAGCAAGTGCACTGGGTCGTCCAAGTAATACCTTACGTGAGTAAGGGTCGATCCTATGGAGATTGCCGGCTTGAAGCAAGCTCTTGTTATCTTATTATTCTTAGTCAGGATACCAATAGGGTTCTTTAGTTTCAATTGTAAAAAGTGAAAGAACATGAAATGAGTATTTGTTACGCAGTAAGGGAGAATGTATTGGAGTTTTGGAGATGCTTTGTCTTCTGAATCTTTGCTTTCTCCTGTCTTCTTTTTACGCATGCAAGGTTCCTCCTATGGCAAGCTGTGTGTTGGTGGATCACCGTTGTCAATGGCTACCATCCGTCCTCTCAGTAGAAATGGTCCAGTTGCGCTGTCATCGCACGGCTAATCATCTGTCGGTTCTCATTCATGCTAGAATAGGATCCATTGATCCTTTTTCGTCCGTCACTATGCCTAACCCTTGTGAGTTTGAAGCTCGTCACAGTCATTCAATCCCTGAATCCTACTCGGAAAACCACAGAAAAGGTTTAGACTTTTCGGATTCTCAAGAATGCTGTCCATGGATTCTAGCTTATACCACGAAGACTCTGATTAAGGAATCCAAGAGATACTCATTCAATCTAATATAAAATGGAGGTGGTTGTCAGGCACGCGTTCATAGGTTGAGAATGGTGATGAGTGTCACGGATCATCACCTTCTTCATATTGAAGTGCGAATGAATATCTTAGATAGAAACAAGCGTGTTTGAATAGAAAACAGAAATACTTGTATTAATTCATCGAGACGCTGCAGAGCTCCTCACCCCCAACAATGGAGTTTAGAGACTCATGCCATCAAAGAGTACAAAGTTCAGATCTAAAATGTCATGAGATACAGAATAAATCTCTAAAAGTTGTTTAAATAATAAACTAGTAACCTAAGTTTACAGAAAATGAGTAAACTAAGATATATGGTGTAGAAATCTGCTTCTGGGGCCCACTTGGTGTGTCCTGAGGCTGAGACTTGAGTTTTTCACGTGTCTGGACTGTTTCTGGAGTTAAACAACAGGTTGTAACCTGTTTTGGGCGTTTAACTTCAATTTGCAACCTGTTTCTGGTGTTTAACGCTAGAATAGAACATGGAACTGGCGTTAAACGCTAGTTTATGTCATTTATCTTCGAGAAAAGTATGGACTATTATATATTGCTGGAAAACCCTGGATGTGTACTTTCCAACCCAATTGAGAGCGTGCCAATTGGACTCCTGTAGCTCCAAAAAATATATTCCGAGTGCAGAGAGGTCAGAATCCAACAACATCAGCAATCCTTTTTCAGCCTGAATAAGATTTTTGCTCAGATCCCTCAATTTCAGCCAAGAAATACCTGAAATCACAGAAAAACACACAAACTCATAGTAAAGTCCAGAAATATGAATTTTGCCTAAAAACTAATAAAAATATACTAAAAACTAACTAAAACATACTAAAAACTACATGAAATAACCCCCAAAAAGCGTATAAAATATATGCTCATCAGGCAGCAGTGGCTCTCCTTTGACGGCGATCAAGAACAGCTCTTCTTTGAACGGCGACGAAGGTGGATCTTTTATCAATGGTGCTGGTGAAGATAACTCTATTCTGGATGGTAACGAAAACTGCGACAGTTCTCTTCAGGCACGCGGCGTGAAGACAGCTCTCCTGTCCTCTGGACGGCGACAAAGTGGTGACGGTTCTCTTCTCCTTAAACGCGCGGCTTGAAGATGGCTCTCCTCTCCTCTGGACGCAGAGGCATGGCTGGTATGACAGATCTGAAGAAGCTGGTGATGGCAGAGGCATGGCTGAAGGAGCTTCGTCTTCGCAGAGTAGAGGCGACAATGTGGGTGCAGCGGCGACACGGGTGCAGGCGGCGCCAACCCTATAAGAAGCAAGCACAGAGCGACACCGGCGACTCAGTGAGAGGATGAAGGTGAGCGATGACAAGGGAAGAAGGAAGAGAAAGAAAGACGGAAAGGGTGAGACTTGAGAGAGTGAGAGATTGAGAGTGATCTGACGAGAGAGTGAGGGACTGAGGCAGAGGCATGAATTAGGTTTTTGTTTCCATCATAATACATACATATATAT
>NC_029779.3:3666876-3669353 GCF_000817695.3 Arachis duranensis | reverse complement strand
AGTATTACGAGGCGGGTACCTCTCTCCCTGCCCCCGCCCCGTTTATTAAACGGATACCCGTCCTTCATCCCCGCGGGGAGAAAATGACTTCCAAACCTGTCCCCCGGTGGGTAAATTCTCGCGAATATCCATCCCGCCGGGGGAAATTACCATCCCTAAAAGAGACTTAGGCAGATATTTGAGGGCTATGATAACAAACAATCGAAGGGAAAAGAGAATTATAAAGACATGTTGGGAAGAATCCAGAATAAGCTTAAGGGGTGAAAGGGAAAATATCTATCCCTTGCAGGGAGATTAACTTTAATATAATTAGTGTTGAGTCCAGACTTAAATTTTAATATGCAATACGAGAAGATACTGAGAGAAATTTGCCAAGAGGTAGAAAAGATCCAAAGAAATTTCATTTGGGGTGAGGACAACAATTAACGAAAAATGCATTTGATTTGGTGAAACTCTTTGTTAGCCAAAACATGAAGGAGGCATTGGATTTCGTGACTTAACAACAGTGAATGATGCTTTTTTGCTCAAAATTTTATGGCAAGCCAAAGAAAATCAGAAGCATTGTGAGTGAAAATATTAAGTCATAAGTACTGTAATGGAAAAAGCTTGAACAATCAAATCAAAGTGAAGATTACAGATTCCCCTCTTTGAAAGGAGTTAATAAAATTATGGCCTATTTTTCAAAATTTTTCCACCTACTACATTGGAAATGGGCCATCAACTCTTTTCTAGAAACATCAATGGGTGAAAAAAAAAGGTTGTCTGTTTATTTTGGCTCTAAATCCTGACTCAATTGACCCTAACAGCTTTGTTTGGGAATGGACAAATCTAAATGGAGACTAGAATATAGACAAGCTCTACCAAAATCTATCCCCAAATATTGTGAAAAATCATTGTTACTCTTACTCCCCAAGCATAATTAGAAGATGATAGAATTGGATGGAAACTATCACAAGATGGAGATTTCTCTCTAAATACTACATATAAATCTCTCAAGAGCTATTCGAAAGAAGGAAATACCATTTAGAAAAAAAAGTATGGAGTTAGAAGGGACCACAATGAGCTAAAGTTTTTTTTCTGGACAGTTATGCACATGAGAATAATGACAAACGAAAGAAAGGCAAAGATATTTGGTGGTATAGAAAACTGCTCTTTTTGCAATAGTGGAACAGAAAATACTTTACATACTCTAAGAAATTGTCGCAAAGCATCCACCATTTCAGTCAATTTGTTGAAAAGTAATGAAATCCTAGGCTTTTTCCAATCAAACTGGAAGGACTTGATTGAGGTGAATTTATAGAAGCAATTAAGGAAAAACGATAACCTAAATTAGCTAGATACCTTCATCACAATTTGCTGGAGAATTTGGTATTGAAGAAATAAAGAAATGCATGACACAAGTTACAACAGACCATAACAATCACATTAAGAAATCTACAAACAGGTGCAAGATATTAAAGAAGCATTAGAGAAGGATTACCTGGTAAAAAAGCAAAGAGGAAGAACTGGAGAGAAACATTGGTTGGCATCCTCCTCCAAGGAGTTGGATTAAATTGAACATTGACGGCACGGCGCAGGAAAATCCGGTTGTTACTGGGTGCGGCGGTATCCTCAAGAATGAAGAAGGAAGTTGGATCGCAGGTTTCACCTACAAGATAGGGGCTAGAATGACTTTTCTAGTAGAACTCTTGGGCGTAAAAAATGGCTTTAATTTAGCTTGGACCATAGACTTCAAGAGAGTGGTGGTGAAAATTGATTCTACAACAGTGGTTAGACTTTTGAATGGAGGAAAGAAGTTAGAAAGTCACCCAATACAAATGTTAGAGAGATAAATGAGATGAGAAAGAAGGACTGGAACATATTTTTTATATAAAATTATAGAGAAGATAATAGATGTGCAGATTATCCTGCGAAAATGAACTTAAAAATAGAATCTAATTTTGTTTTTTAGGATGTGTCTCCTCCTAAAGTAGCTAGAATCTTAAGTGAAGATAATAGAAGAATTATCTTATCCCGTTTAATTTATAATTATTGCTTTTTTCTAGACTTTTGTTCCTCTGAAATACTTCAAAAAAAAAAACACTCAGCCAAACTGTGTCGATATTTTCAAGAGACATGAATAATAACTAAAGATCGTCAAGAGATAAACCGTAAACGTGTATTTCATACTTTCATGTATAAAATAAAAAGATAGAATTACTCTTTTCATAAAAATAGATATATAATTTACCGCGAAAGAAGAAATTATTTTTGACAAGACAACGAAAATAATTTTTGGGTCTAATTTGATGGATGGTAAATCCAAGACAAAGCCTAGATAACAACCATATCATGTAGCAAGACAGTGAGACAGGGCACTCGAGCCCACTAATACATCCACTGGGCTTTGTTTTTCTATTTTTGGGCTGGCCTCCTTCCAGTTTCACATTTGACATTCATGCATTGGACAAAACAAATAACTATTGTTTGCATCAAGA